>NC_058134.1:283312051-283334097 GCF_016433145.1 Gracilinanus agilis
GAGAGAATACTTCGAAAGCGCTTTGCGAACCTGAAAGCGCTATGGAACTATCGGCTATTATTAACGCCATCATCTTCCTCTTTGTGGTTTATTGACCGTTCTCGGGAAGGCCGGGAGCCGGCCCGCGGGTGGGAGGGGGCCGAAGCCCGGATGCCCGGAGCCCGGGGGGCGGGGGCGGGGGCGGGCGTCGAGGAATCCCCCTGGCTTTGTGTAGGTCTGGGGTTGGGGGAAGAGCCCAAGAGCAGACCTCACAGGGAAGGCCGCCATCCTGCCCAGTGGCCGGGGAGGAGATCTAGCTGTTACCTGTCCGCTCTGCCTCCATATAAGGGGCTCTCATCGCCGGCTTTGGGAGCCCGAGGAGAGGGATTGTGCTTCTCTCCTTACCAGTTTACAGTGAAATAATGTTCCCTCCTGGCCGGGGCTTGGCTCGAGCTGCCAGGGCAGCTGGGATCAGTCTGCCTCCCCCTAAAAGGCTGGCCGGAGGAAAGCAGTGAACAAAAGGTTCCGGGAGTGTTATCTCCCCCTTCCCGGTCCTGTCCTTTGTCTGGAGGACTGCAGAGAGGCCAGAGAGCGGCCACCTTTCCGGGCTTCTCCTCAGGGCCCCCCCCCCTTTCTCCCCAGGGGGAAGGCCAGTTCGCATGGGGCTCGAGCCCTTCTCTGGGGGGTTCTGGCTTTCAGAAGTCTGCCGGGCCACCCTGTCTTGCTGCTGGAGCTCTGCTCAGCTCCTTCCTCAGGCTTCTGGATACACTGTGGCTACAAGCTAGCTGTGTCTCTTCCAGGTGTCAGAATCCTGACAGTCAGCTGCTGCTCTGCCCCCAGCGTGGGGCTATGCTTCCCAGCCGGGGACAACTCCTGACCTTAGGGAGGGAGACTGGGCTGGGGGCTTAGGCTGAGAATTCTGGGAGCTGGGGAGCCTTGGGTCATTTCCCTTTCCCTTGGGCCACCTCTCCTTCCCCTGAAGCTATTCCGGCTGCCTCCCTCTCAGCACCTAGAATGGGGAGGGCAGAAGGTTAAAAGAAATCCTAGAGGTTTCCTTTCCAATGGTTAAAGCCCAGAGTTCCTAGAGAGAAGTATTAGGTGGGGATGCTTGGAAAAGGCCCAGATGGTTGTGAGGCATCCGTGCTCCTCCCTCCCTCCCTTTGGAGGTTAGTAGACCATCTTTGCCTGCTGTTCCCCCTTAGCAGGATATTATAGGGAAGGTCTTCCTTACATCATTATCTTCTAGAGGCCTGAATGTACAACCAGACCCCGAAGGACTCCCCATGACAGTTGTGTTTGGCCTGCCTTTCTTAAGAAGCAATTTTGCTCAAGATTTTCATCTCTCTCCCTCCTCCTCCTCCACCAGCAAAGTTCCCTGTTCAGTGAGTTCCGAAGGGCTCTCCTTTCCTCCCTCCCTCTGGATTCCATAAAGCCTGTTGTGGCACTAAGATAAGAGGGTTCTGGCAGCTCACACTGCAGGGTAAAGCTGGAGAAAGAAAGAAATTCTTTCCTCTTGGGCACTCACCACTAAACCTCATGTATTTGCTGGCAGCAGAATTTTTACCTCCTGGAGCTGTTCCTACAACTAAGTGAAGGGGTCTCCTCTTCTCAGCCTTCTCTTCACAAATAGTTCTCAGGTCATTGTCTTTGGGGAGGCTTCCAGAATGTCTCCTTTTGATGGTACCACCCTTCTAGGGGCTTCTCTCTCAAGTTTAGGGATTATGGGAGATACAATGAGAGTCTTCTTGCTCCTTCTCTCCCTAGTATATCCAAGCTGAACCACCCACCAACAAGTCCCTGTCTAGCCTCGTGGTACAATTGCTACAATTCCAAGAGGAGGTCTTTGGCAAGCATGTGAGCAACGCACCACTCACCAAACTTCCGGTGAGTCTGCTAGGCCTGGGGGGTATCCTAGCCCCATTTGGGCCTGACCTATCTCACCCCTAGGCTAGTCTACTCTTACCTAGGGATTTGGGGGAAGGACCTAAAGGTTGGAGAAACACCTTTGGCTTAGGGGCAGTGATTATAGCTGTACTTTGCTTTCTGAAGATAAATGTGAATGAAGGCGGGAGGGAGCACACACACACACACACACACACACACACACACACACACACACACACTCTCTCTCTCACGAATGTCTCTTACCACTCCCTCTTTAGCAGCTTCTTCTCAACATCACTTCTGGTTTTGCAGATCAAATGTTTCCTAGATTTCAAAGCGGGAGGCTCCCTTTGTCACATCCTTGCAGCTGCTTACAAGTTCAAGAGTGACCAGGGATGGTGAGAGATCCTCAGTCTCTTCTTAGATTCAGTTTGATGGGAATTGGGCCACCCTGATCATCCAGTTTCAGTCTCTTTTTTTTAAACCTTTATCATCTATCTCAGAATAGGTTCCAAAGCCAAAGAGTGGTAAGAGCTAGGCAATTGGGATTAAGTGACTTGCCCAGGGTCACTGCCTGAAGTCAAATTTGAACCCAGGATCTCTGGGTCTCTAGGCCTGGCTTTCTATCTGCTGAGCCATCTAACTGCCTCCTTAACCCAGGGTCTTTGGAGGGATATGGCTAGGAATGCTAGTGATCATTTTATTGTGAGGGTGTCAATGGGCTTGACCTAATGGGAGAGCAGGGATTCTTTTGAGCTGTCTTTTTCTTTCTCCTTTAGACTAGATATATTTTTTACTTTCTGTTCTGAGAAGAATCTGTGCCCAGTTTGGGAGTGGGAGAAGGGCTAAGGTTTTCCCCCCTGGCAGCAAGGTGAGAAAACAAAACAGATGGACTAGCCAAAGGATTTAGCAGGAGGGTAGGCTTTCAGGGGTCTCTAGACATGAGAGCCTGAGAGGCTTTCAGACCAGCTGGCCTTGGGAACATGGGCTTGCCAGCTAGAGACTCTTTGCTCCTTGTTTAAATTCCCCAAGTTATGAAGTCATGTGTCCCTCCCACCCTCACCCCCATCCCCAGGCCTGGGCTATGCCACTCACTGGGCTCTTGCCTTTCCACAAGGCGGCGTTACGATTTCCAGAATCCATCCCGCATGGACCGAAATGTGGAAATGTTCATGACCATTGAGAAGTCCCTGGTGCAGGTATATCCAAGAATGGCCCATTTGGCCCCTTCCTTATCCCACAGGGAGAATTCAGAATGCTCCAACCCACCTGACTGTCTGCTTATCCTTTCTACAGAATAACTGTTTGGCAAGACCCAATATTTTCCTACACCCAGAGATTGACCTCAAGCTGCTAGGGAAACTGAAGGATATTATCAAAAGGCATCAGGTAAGTAGAGGGGCCTGAGGGACCCCTGTGAAATCCCATGATTCTTTCTTTTTTGAAGCTTTTTTCTTAAGAAGTAGCATTGAAGGACTTATATTTTCTGCCCCAAGACTAGTCCTTGCTGCTGGCTAGTGTTTCTCACTAGCTAAGGAAATAGGAAGAAGGAGTAACTCAAGACACTGAGCCTGTTCCAGGCTCTGTTCTGCCATAATTCTACTACCTTCTAGAGTTAGTGTTAGAACTTTATCATAGGAAGAAGACAGCGTGTGAAATGATTACATGAGCATTGAGCAAGTATTTGCAGCTAGGTAAATTGAATCTGAATTTTTTTCATTCAGAGCTTGTTTTCTTGGTAGGTTAGAAGTCTTTAAGTCCTAATAGGTTTTGCTTCACACCCCAATAAATACCTAGCTGCTTTCCTCTGTTGCTGAACTTGTAAATTTCTGGGGAGTTTAGACTAATACCATCCAAAGAAAATTATCTGCTGAAAGGCAAATCTGCCATTAAAGGATCCATTCAGAGTTGAGACTTGGCCCCTCATTTATTTTGGTCGCCACCTTGCTTCTTTCTATTAGCAGAAATCATTGAGAGTGAACCTGATTTACTTTTCCCTGCCTGATGTATTGCTGTATTCTGATCTTAGGGAACAGTCACTGAAGATAAGAACAATGCCTCTCACATAGTATGCCCTGTTCCTGGGAACCTGGAGGAAGGTAAGCTTCAACTTGACCCATACCCAGAGAAGCTTGCTGATTGGAGAGTGAGGAAGAGGACCTTTTCTCCTTCACTCAGAAAAAACTCCCTTGTAGAGGAAAAAGGACTTGGGGACTTTTCAGTCCCTGGGCCCCCAAAATGTTTCTGTTGCCAAATCTTCTGCTGAATCAGCTTAATCTCCGGATGATTTCCCTCACTTTCCTCCCATATTCCCAACTCATACTCCTTTCTTCTTTCTTCTCCCAGAGGAATGGGTACGACCAGTCATGAAGAGGGACAAACAAGTTCTTTTGCACTGGGGCTACTATCCTGACAGGTGAGAATCTGGCCCTGTCCCCTCAGGGGTTTTAGGAATATCATTCAGACTCAGACAGAGCATCTGCATGCAGCCCTCCTTGGTGGTTTAGATGGTAGCTAGATGGTGTAGAGGCATTCTGAAGCAGGGATCCTGGTTAGAGGGGTTTTCAGGTACCTTAGGAGCCCTTTGTCTTGACCTAGTTATTTGGAGCTTAAAGAATAAAAAGAAAAGTGTCTATAATTTTCTCCTCGTTTGTACAATGCCATGCTCTGTTTTCCTATGATAGTTATGACACCTGGATTCCAGCCAGTGAAATAGAAGCTTCTGTGGAAGATGCCCCTACACCTGAGAAACCAAGGAAGGTAACTAGCACAACCAACTTATACACATTTATTGAGCACCTACTGTGTTTGGTGCATTGGAGAATAAAAGAGGGAAAACAACCTGCTCTCTACTTTCTGATCTAATTAGGCAGCTGTGACAGGACAAAGGAGAGGCCCACGCAAAGGATTTCCATAAACTTGAAGGCTTAGGGAGGGATGGCTTAAAGCTCAGAATACACCTCTGTTGGACCTTGCAGGAAGAGAAGGATTTCAACAATTAAAGATGGAGACAGAATTTATTCCAGGCATAGAGGAAGATATTTGCCCTATGTGGGGTCCAGGATTGATTTTTGAGGGCAAATTAGAGGTTCTCTTGGCCTCCCTAGATTCAAACCTTTTGGGTTCATAAGTGTCCTGGGGCAAGCTGGGAAGCCCAAGAGGCCTTCCAGAGGCCTCAGAGAGCATGGTCTCTGCTCTACAGGTTCATGCAAAATGGATTCTGGACACGGATACTTTCAACGAATGGATGAATGAAGAAGACTATGAAGTGAACGATGACAAAAACCCTGTGTCCCGACGTAAGAAGATCTCGGCTAAGACGCTGACAGATGAGGTGAGATGCCTCACTGCTTCTTCCTGCTCTGATCATGCCTGTCCCTGTGAGGCAGAGACCTTCTAACATGAGTCCTGATTCCCCATCTCCAGGTGAACAGCCCAGATTCAGACAGGCGAGACAAGAAGGGCAGTAACTACAAGAAAAGAAAGCGTTCTCCTTCCCCCTCTCCGACCCCTGAAGCCAAAAAGAAAAATGCAAAGAAGGGGTATGTGACTGACTTCATTTCTGTCCATTGGCCCAGAGTAATCGCAGCTCACATTGGGTTTGTTAAAATGAAAGCCTCGTGCCTCCTTTCATGGTCCCATAGTGTGGGAAGCTTTCCTCAAACTTAGCACTCATCTTGAGGACGTTTTTCCTGCTTTTCTTTCCTACAAATCCTTCCAGGGACTCTTACTAAGCTGCGATTGGCCCCTTTCCCCTCTCTCTATCATATATAGGCCCTCAACACCTTACACTAAATCAAAGCGTGGCCACCGAGAAGAAGAACAAGAGGATTTGACCAAGGACATGGATGAACCCTCACCAGTCCCCAATGTGGAAGAAGTGACACTGCCCAAGACGGGTGAGTACTTGCCTCTCTGCCTAGCTTTCTGTCACCATGCCTAGACCTCTGTGCCTGAGTGTCCCCTAGAGAGAGCTGCTGCCTAGAGCTGTCATCCACACCAAGAACCCCAGCCCATTCAGGACTCCTTTGGATGGGAGCTGTGCTCTGGGGAGTAATCAGACCTAGTCCCTGCCATTCAAGGGTTTGTAGTCCTTAGGACAGACAGATGGACTGAGAAGAATCTCACAGAGAAGAGAATAAAGTTGTTGAGGCAAGTGCATTTTAGATCAAATTAGAATGAAAGAAGTTTTTTTTATCTAATTAAGTAAAATAGCATTAGGTGGGATTTGAGAAGTTACTGATGAAAGGGGCAGAGGCAGCTAGAGTGGATAGAGCACTGGACCTAGAATCAGGAAGACCTGAGTTCATATGTGACTTCAGACGCTTACTAGTTGTGTGACCCTGGACAAGGTACTTGACCTGTTTCTCTCAATTTCTTCTGTAAAATGGGGATTATAACAGCATCTACCTTTCAGGGTTATTGTAAGGCTCACATGAGATAGTATTTGTAAAGCATTTAGCACAGCACTTTGCACAGAATAGATGTATAATGCTAGCTACAATGATGATGATGATGATAAAAGGGAGAGGGCTTACTAGAAGCTGGAACTGTATAATAAATCATAGTTCCATCTCAATATAGTCAATACCAAGAAGGACTCAGAATCGGCACCAGTTAAAGGAGGCACCATGACTGACCTTGGTAAGGAGGGAGACTTGCAGGGATGAAGAACCTGAGGTTGGGAAGAGGGGTGGCTACCTTTGACAGGGGGAGGGAGAAGGGTATTTTAAGGGACTGGCTATCCCTTCTGCTCCAAGTGAGTCGAGTTTGCCTACCTAAGAGGATCCCTTGGGGGTGGTTTTTACTCATCTGTTCCTAGGAAATTAACCTTCCCTTCATGCCCAACATTTTTCATTCCAGATGAGCAGGAGGATGAGAGCATGGAGACTGCAGGCAAGGTGGGAAGATTAACAATAATAATAATAATAATAACAATAACACTAATAATAATATGGGAGGGATTACAAAGATTCTTCCTCTCCACAACAGTCTAGGGTCTGCCATCTAGCGCCAGTTGTAGCTGCTCTTCAAGCCTCTGACTCATAAAAGAGGGCCTGAAGCCCTTAGCTACGTGTCCCCCTTCCCTGTCCCAAATGTTCACCTCCCAAGATTGTGGGAGGAATGAGAGTTGGTACAAGGATGAAAGGGGGATGCTACATTGTCAGCAGTCTCCATGTTCCTAGGATGAGGATGAGAGCAGCACTGGCAACAAGGGCGAACAGGCCAAGAACCCGGACCTGCATGAAGACAACGTGACCGAACAGACCCACCACATCATCATCCCTAGCTACGCGGCCTGGTTTGACTATAATAGGTACTATATATCTCAATTTCTTGATGGTTCTTTTTCTTTCTAGTCTGCTGATATCTTCTGGAGCCCCTGCTCTAACCCAGATAGAAGATAACACTCTCTTGACCTGAAAGATTACCCAGCCTCACATGGTTGCCTCAGTCCATAGCCTTCTGGCCAATAAGATTAACACCCAACTTTTATCCTTCCTGCTGCAAATTTTGGCTGCTTTTTCCTCTGTTCAATTTGGTGGATTTGGAGTCAGGATTGTGACTTCAAGTCCATGTTCTGGTTCACTCCTTACTACTTATGTGACCTTGAACTAGTCACTTAATGTCCGTGGATCTCAGTTTCCTCTCATTCAGAATAGATGAACTCAGTGCTTAATGAATACCTTCTAGCTCTAAATCCTACAATTGAACCCTCTATAGTTTCTCTTTATCCACCAGTTCCTTCTTCTAAAACCTCCCTGCTTTCTTTTACAGCGTCCATGCTATTGAGAGGAGGGCTCTGCCAGAATTCTTCAATGGCAAGAACAAATCCAAGACTCCAGAGATGTAAGGAAACCTCAGCCTGTGCTTCCCCTACCTTCAGTATTAATACTTCAGTGCCAGGGCGTGGAATTTTTGGCCTGAGAGTGCTGTTTGGGGTTGATCTTGCCAATGGGTTTGAGTGGTACATTGTTGGGATTTCTGGAAGACTTCCTTAGTCCAAGTCCATGTTAATATTTGTTTGAAGTTCTTTTAACACTGGACAAGTCTCTAACAAGAACACAAAGACTCCAAGAGGGGAAACCACATGGAGTTTATTCTAAAGAGAAGATAGCTGGGGCAACTAGGTGGCTCAGGGGATAGAGCACTAGACCTGGTGTTGGACGGTACCTGGGGTCAGATTTGCCCTCAGACACTTCCTAAGTGGTGTGACCCTAAGCAAGTCACATAACCTCAATTGCATAATCCTTACTGTTCTTCTCTTCTGCCACACCAACTCTTTGATTAGATCATAAATTCCTATTTTGAAAAAATTATTTATAAAACAACGCATACCCTTTGATCTAGTAATATCGCTACTAGGTCTGTATTCTGGAGAGAGAAAAAAATTATTTATTTTTTACACTTACTAAGTATCCGGTTCCAAGACAGAAGGGGTGTAAGGGCTAGGTGATTGTGGTTAAGTGACTTGCCCAGGGTCACACAGCTAGGAAGTATCTGAGGCCACATTTGAGCCCAGGACCTCCCATTTCTAGTCTAGGCTCTCTATCCACTGTGCTACCTTTAGATCATAATCTTGTATTTGGTCTGACTTGTAGCCCTTTCACTTAACTTGTCTTTCCTTGTACCAAGCCTTCTTCCATTCTTTCAGCTACCTGGCCTATCGAAACTTCATGATCGATACCTACCGCCTGAACCCACAAGAGTACCTCACCTCCACTGCCTGCCGCCGGAACCTGGCAGGTGATGTCTGTGCCATCATGAGGTAGGACTTGTGATTGGTGAAAGAAGGTAGTGAGGATGTTGGTTTCCCTTGCCAGACTGAGTCCAGGTTGCCCTCAAGTGTCTGGGCAGAAGTAGAAACCCCAGGTAGATGGACTATTGGGAAAGAAGGGGAAGGCACAGAAAGAAAGCACTCCCTCTGCTTCTGGGAGTGCACTGCAATGACCTCTTTCTCTGCCTCCTGGCCCTTGCAGGGTCCATGCCTTCCTGGAACAGTGGGGTCTGATCAACTACCAGGTGGATGCAGAGAGTCGTCCAACTCCTATGGGACCCCCGCCTACTTCTCACTTCCATGTCCTAGCTGACACACCCTCAGGGCTAGTACCCCTGCAGCCCAAGACACCCCAGGTACGAGTGGGGTGCTAGAGGGACCAGGCTGAGGGGCCAACAAATGTGACTTTCCATTTCTGGTTTTGGGGAATGGGGAGATGGGTGGGCCCCGGGGTATTGTCAGAGTTCTACCTTCCTTTGGGAGGAATAAAGGGAACCAGGCAAGTCAGACCCCATGTGTTTAATAGCATCCTTTTGCCATGTGAACATGCAAAAAAAGAAAATTCCTTAGGGGCAGAATATCTAATACAGGAGACATACATGTATGGAAAAAAAAAGAGAGAGAGAAAAGAGCTCTCAGAGAGCTTTTAGAACATTTTCCTCATTAGGCATTTTAGCAGTTTCATTATAGCCCTTTGAGGAGAGTAAGGCAGGTAGACAGTCATCTCCATTTTACCTATAAAAAAGGCTTAGAGGTCAGTCACACATACATTTCAGAGAGACAGAACCACAAATAGAGGTCTCTTGACTCAGGTCAGTTCTCTAGAAACAGAGAACCATATATAAGTGAATATTATGCCAAATTCTTCATGTCAGTTCTGTGAGGGAATGAAGAGGCAACATTGCCATGGCAGGGAGAGCTGTCCCCACTTTCCATGTACTTCACACATTGAATCTGCCCAGCCCTGTGACGCCACACTTTGTCCACCAGGGCCGCCAAGTGGATGCTGACAACAAGGCTGGGCGAAAAGGCAAAGAGCTAGATGATCTGGTGCCGGAGACAGCTAAGGGGAAGCCAGAGCTGGTAGGTGGAGTGCAGCACCTTAGAAGGTTGGGCTATGGAAATATGAAGTGCTAAAATAGAGGGAAAGGAGCTCATGCAGGAGGCTCCTGTCCCCATTCTCACTCTACCCTGTCTTTGCTCAATCTTCCCTCATAACAGCAGACCTCAGCTTCCCAGCAAATGCTCAACTTTCCTGACAAAGGCAAAGAGAAACCAACAGACATGCAGAATTTTGGACTACGAACAGATATGTACACCAAAAAGAATGTACCCTCCAAGGTGTGAAACTTGGGGTGGAATTCAGAGACAGAGAGGGGAGGGACCAGCATCTGGATTGCCTGGCAATCAGTAATAGAAGCCTCCCTCATACAGATTCTGCCTTCTTTCCTTTTACCCTTCCCTATATCCCCTGTAGAGCAAAGCCGCAGCCAGTGCAACCCGAGAGTGGACAGAACAGGAGACACTACTACTTCTGGAGGTAACTGGGACATCGAGGGCACTGTGTCCTTTCTCCCCTTCCAGACTTTCCCTCTCACCTGCACTTGAGAACTCTCACAGCCAGAATTTAAATCATCAATCCATCAATAGATCAATCAACAAATGTTATATTTTAAATGGAGAATTTTAATTGGGCTGCCTGTAAAAGGAGTGCTGACAGGGCTAAGTCATGACTTTCCCCATTCCCAGGCACTGGAAATGTACAAAGATGACTGGAACAAGGTGTCGGAGCACGTAGGGAGTCGTACACAGGATGAATGCATCCTGCACTTCCTCCGTTTGCCCATTGAGGACCCATATCTTGAAGACTCCGAGGCCTCGCTGGGCCCCCTGGCCTACCAGCCTATCCCTTTCAGCCAGTCTGGCAACCCCGTCATGAGCACCGTTGCCTTCCTGGCCTCTGTGGTTGACCCCCGAGTGGCTTCTGCTGCTGCCAAGTCGGCCTTAGGTAATGTAGAGAAGGTGCCCTCTGCCTGTTCACACTAGCCCCACTGGCTTAGGGACAGCCCAGGCCTCCAGATGGTCGGGCTCTGCAGTCAGTAGTAGATGTACTGAACTTTCCCTCTGGGGTGGGGAAGACCCTTAAGGCCGTCAGATTTAATGATGTGAACCACCATGTGTCCTTTCTGGGTATTGCAGAGGAGTTCTCCAAGATGAAAGAGGAGGTTCCCACAGCCCTGGTGGAGGCCCATGTTCGAAAGGTGGAGGAAGCAGCCAAGATGACGGGCAAGGCAGACCCGTCCTTTGGTTTGGAGAGTAGTGGTATCGCAGGAACCACCTCTGATGAACCTGATCGGATTGGTAAGGATCCTGCCTTTCTGTGTCATTGTAGGCAGGCGATTCTGTCTTCTGTAGAGGCCTCTTATGAGACTTGTGAGGGATAATCTCTGCCCCTCCTTTGTTTATCCTCCCTCTGTGATTCTGACCAGCAGAATGGACAAATTGGAAGTCAATTTTAGACCCTACCTCTCTGGTCACATTTCTTGTTTTCTCTCTCTCCTCTTATAGAAGAAAGTGGAACTGATGAGCCTCGGGCAGAAAACCAGGCTGCAGAGGAAAAGAAAGAACCTAAGGTACAGCAGCTCTGGCTTCTTGGATTGGTGTTCTGGCTAGACCATGGGGCAGAGAGCAAGTGGAAACTAGTGTGAAGCATTGTAGGATATGTCTCATGTATCCCCAAATCAGCTTCTCTCAAGGCAAAGCAACATACAAGGTTCACATAAGATTCATTCTTCCACATGTATCCAGAGATTCCACTTCTGATTCTCTTTTTCTCTCTGGGACTTTAGGAACCTCGGGAAGGAGGAACTGCCACAGAGGAAGAAGTGAAGGATAAACCGAGTGAAGCACCCAAAAAGGAGGAAGAGAAGGGGAAGGAAGGGGATATGGAGAAAGAATCAGAGAAGAGTGATGGGGACCCCATGGGTGAGGCTTTGGGATAGGTGGGACAAGAGGCCAAGAGGGAAAGATGGTGACTCATAGAGCTCATTTAATCTTTGTTTTACAATTTCTAGTTGACCAGGAAAAAGAGAAAGAGCCAAAGGAAGGGCAGGAGGAGGTCCTAAAGGATGTGGTAGAGGCTGAGGGAGAAAGGAAAACCAAAGTGGAGCGGGACATTGGTGAAGGCAACCTCTCCACTGCAGCTGCTGCTGCTTTGGCAGCAGCTGCTGTAAAAGCCAAGGTGAGGCATTGACTTCAAATCACCAGAGCCTACATTGGGAATCTAGGCTCAGTCAGCCTGGTTGTCCAGGGGCCACTTTTGTTTTAGGTTCTCTGGAAAAGGAACTGACATTCTCTGCTTTCTCTTTACTGCTCACAAGAAATTCTTCTCTGGTCTTTCATCTCTTTCCTTTTTGCTACCATTAATAGAGATAGGGAATACTAGATGACCCAACTATTATATGTAGTGTACTTTAATTACTTCTCTACCCTAAATAATCTCTTTTCTTTCTTCCTTTTTAAAAAAAAAATCCTTTCTATCCTAGTAACAACTCTTAAGATAGAAGAGGCTAGACAAATGGGGTTAAATGACTTACTCGGGGTCACATATAGTGTTTGGTACTTTTCTTTGCTGTCCATCTCAATTTCTTCATATCTTTTTTTAGAATGTCGGACTCCATATAGGACCAGAACTGTGGCTAGGGTAGTTGGTGACCTCTTGGAGGCTGCCAGACTTTTTCTTGTCCTTATAATTTTTGAGATCTCCCCAGTGAATGGCTCTCAGTGTCCTCTTCTACCTTTCCCTCAGCACTTGGCTGCCGTTGAAGAGAGGAAGATCAAGTCCCTGGTGGCCCTGCTAGTAGAGACTCAGATGAAGAAGCTGGAGATCAAGCTTCGGCACTTTGAAGAGCTGGAGACTATCATGGACCGGGAGCGAGAGGCCGTGAGTAGCCTCCCCCAGGGACTCCGCAGGAGCTCTGGAAGTACCCCCATCATTGAGCCAGTGTTTCAGTTTAGGACAGAAAGTGAAGCTGCAGAGCAGAGAGAAAGCGGTGTCTGGCAGGGCTCCTGACAAGTGGAGAGTAGCCAAGGCCAGAGCAGGGGAAAGTCGACCCCAGGCAGCTAAGAGGAAAGTGAGGCAGTGGGTGTGAGAGTGCAGGTGAGTGAAGAAAGGGCCACGGGTTTGGGGGTGGAGAAAGGGCGGGGGGCTTGCTATCAAGAATGTGAGCAGGGGAAGGAACAGAAGGGGCTGCTGATGAAAGAGTGACCATGGGAAGGAACATATGGCCTTTGGGGGAGATAAAGGACCCATAAATGCAAATATTTTAATACAAATTAATACAGTAAATAGATGAATCCCAAGAAGACTTCAGAGAGTTCAGTTGAGCTCAGAATCAGGAACCTTAAGGCAAAATTTAGGTGCCACCTTCATGAAGCCCTTCCTGGTCCTGCGAGGGCCTTCCTTGCCAAAATATGCTGTATCTTTTGGGGACATACTTGTGTATGTATGTGTTACCCTTCTTGAGTTGAGAAATGGTTTCATTTTTGTTGTTGTAGCTCAACCACCAAAAACAGTATCTAGCACAGAGAAGGCACTTAATCAGTGTTTATGGATTGGTCTAGTGTAGCTTCCTGGGGTCAGGGAACTTTGAATTAGGTTTTGAAGAAGGGGATAAACAGCTGGACATGGTGTGCATATCTATAACCCCAGCTTCTGGGGAAGCCTTGGCTGCTGGTTCTCTGGAACTCTTAGAGTTTAGAGCTACAGAGGACTGGGCCAACTTGGTGTCCACACTAAGTCTGGGACCAATAGAGCCAGCCCCCAGGGGCTGGGGCCCACCAGGTTACCTAAAGAAAGGGGAAACTGACCCATGGTGGATGTGGAACAAGTTACAACTCCTATGTAGACCAGTAGGAGGATTGGGCCTATGAGCAGCCCCTTGTACTCCAGTCTTGGGAAGATGAGGAAACCTAGGCTGAGAGAGAGAAGAAGGAAAGGGGGTGAGGAGGGGGGAGGGGGGAGGGGAGAGAGAGGGAGAGACAAAAGGAGGGAGGGAGGGAGAGGTAGGAGGGAAGGAGGGGAGAGGGAGGGAGAGAGGTGGGAGGGAGGGGAGAGAGAGGGAGGAAAAAGAGGGATAGAGGAGGGATCGAGACGGGGAGGGAGGGGGAGGAGGGACAGAGAGGGTGGAAGGGAAGACAGGGAGGGAGAGAGAGAGAGAGAGAGAGAGAGAGAGAGAGAGCTGAGAATAGCAAAGAGTAGTTACATACACAAGGTGGTATGCCAGTTAGCTGAGTGAGGCTGAGGAAGCCATCTATTCATTTCTTTGATCATTCCACAAATATTACCATCCTTGTGCAGAGTCCTGTGCTAGGTACTGGGTGAGACCTGATCCCACCTTCCTTAGAGCTTGGGGAGGGAGCCTAGTTGGGGAGGAGAGACTGTATCTATATGCTATAATGTACCCATAAGCACCTTGAAGGGAGATACTCTGGAAATCAAGCATAGGGATTTGGGTTTGGTTTGACCTAACAAATATGAAACCATGGTGGGGTAATCTAACTGGTGTTTAGTGGCTGGGGAGAAACCAAATGAGGGTGGCAAGGTGTTGCTTCTGCTGCCTCCTGAGCTGGCCTAATGATGCCCAAATAACATTGACAGCTGGAATACCAGAGGCAACAGCTTCTGGCTGACAGACAAGCCTTCCACATGGAACAGCTGAAGTACGCAGAGATGAGGGCACGGCAGCAGCACTTCCAGCAAATGCACCAACAGCAACAGCAACCTCCCCAAAACTTACCCCCCGGCTCCCAGCCAGTTCCATCCACAGGAGCCTCTGTGCCACCCCCTGCCCACAGCTTGGCTGTGGCTCCACCCTCTGTGGCCCCTACTCCTGCTGGCACTGGAGCCCCTCCTGGTGGCTTGGCCCCCACTGAACAGATGGGACAGACAGGGTCAGCCTCAGGGTCACAACAGCTACAGCCAGCCGGAGCTCCCCAACCTGGGACTGTGCCACCTGGAGCACCCCCCACTGGACCCCATGGTGAGTTATCAGTTTATGTCCTGGAACTTCTTGACTTGATAATGGTGGAGAGATTGTGGCACATTTGAGGCCTGTGTCCTCTGGGCATAGCGTACTGATGTTGGGGAACTCTGACCGCTAGCCAAATAGTTAAGGCTGCCCTCTTTAGAGGTCACTCCCTGGCAAGTACTTTGTCCTGACATTTGACAGCACCCACTTTGAAAACCGAATAATAATAGACATTTTCCTGACATTTCATTATTATTTCTATGTATCTTGAGACAGTAACTTTTGCTAGCTGTGTAAATGTGATTATCTCCATTTTACTGATGAGGCAATGGAGACTCCGAGGAGCCAAGAACCCTATTTGACTCTAACACGTTCTTTACTCTGTAATACTGTGGAAGGGAGTCGTGTGGAGATATCTGTCCTGCGTCCTCCATGCAGCACAGAAGAGAATAAGGTTTCTTGGCCAAGCAAACTGAGTAGGAAATGAGTTTTTAACTCTTGACATGCTCTTCTTTCTTTTCTAGGCCCCTCACCGTTCCCCAGCCAACAAACTCCTCCCTCAATGATACCAGGGGCAGTGCCAGGCAGTGGGCACCCAAGTGTGGCCGGTAATGCTCCTTTGGGTTTGCCTTTCAGCATGCCACCTCCTCCTCTTCCTCCTCCTCCATCATCCATCATCCCATTTAGTAGCCTAGCTGATTCCATCAATATTAACCTCCCTCCTCCTAACCTGCATGGGCATCACCACCATCTTCCGTTTGCCCCGGGAACCCTCCCCCCACCTAACCTGCCTGTGTCCATGGCGAGCCCTCTACATCCTAACCTGCCGGCGACTACCACCATGTCATCCTCCTTGCCTCTCGGGCCAGGGCTGGGATCCGCTGCGGCCCAGAGCCCTGCTATTGTGGCAGCTGTTCAGGGCAACTTCATGCCCAGTGCCAGCCTGCTGCCAGGTGAGAAGGGACAGGACGGGACTTGGGGGGAGAAAGGGTGACATGAGGGAATATGGGGGAGAATCAGGGACAAATAGGAAGGTCAGTGACTCACTAGAGCTTCCCGTCCCTTGCTGCACCCTGACTGGTAACATCAAACATAGAAGAAGGGGACCCTCTAATGCTCCTCTGCCAGCCCTCAGACTGGGAGCCCAGCCTGCCCAGGGCTGGGATGCTGCTGTAACAGTTGGCATGAAGAGGGTCAGAGAGGGGCCATGTTGCAAAGCACCCTCACTGTGGACACAGATATGTTACTAACTTGCATGACCAGCATCTCAAATGCATGTTTATTTTGTGGCCAAATGGTCCCATATGTGCAACCCTTGACCCTGTCATGAGAGATTTGGGCTCCTCAAGCTTAAAGGCTGAGAAGACATGCTTAGGGTTGCCCTGGATCACTTACTAGATTGCCCAGGGAAGAAAGGGAAAGCCTGGGGGAACAAGAGCCTTCCCTGTTATTAGGTAACAATCTGAGAGCAAAGTATGTAGCGGGTATCTCACACATCCCTGGCAAGCTCCATCCCTGTGTTGGGGATTTGGCTGTCAGTAACGGCCCAAATGGGAGTCTTGTCTTTTAGACGAGCTGATTCATCCGCCTCTTTTTCACAGACCCAGGCACCCCGATACCCCCAGACCCTACAGCTCCTAGCCCTGGCACGGTGACCCCAGTGCCACCGCAGTGAGGAGCCAGCAGGACACCTCTTCTCTGCCCATTCCCGGTTTGGAGACTTGGCCTCCTGGAACCGCCTGCCCACCCCAAGGGACAGAATGTGCTGCCTCCCCCAAACCCTTTACAAGGTGGACCTCTCCCCGCCTGGACAACCCAGCACTACGTAAGGAAAGGCCTCTTCCCCTTCCCTACCATGCCCGTTTGTGCCTCACAGGCATAAATTTGCTATCTGATTGTATGAAGATTTGTATTTAAGAGAGATTTACTGATGTCTGGGGCAGGCACTAGGAGAGCACAGCCCAGGGATGGGGGGCTAGTAGGGAGTTGTTGGCTGTGGGTACTTAGACCAGGTTCTGATTAACCACTTCTGGGGCACCGCCCCCTCTTAATGCAGCTTTGTGGAATTCTTTTTAAGAGAAAATAAATTCAAACACTTTTAAAAGGAAAGAAGGAAAGGGAGAGGAAACCCACCCATTAACGCTTTCCCTCTTCTCTTCCTCCAATGCAAAAGAAAGGTTGAAGGGGATGCGATGGATCGACAAGAGCAGGGCGAGAGCTAGAGGGAACTCTAGAGGGAGACAGTAGCCTCTGGGCTCCCCACCCTTTCCCTAGCTTCAGCACCCCAACTCTTGTGAGGTCCCGTCAGTCCTCTCCCCAGATCATTGAGAATAAACTGCTGCTGCTGCTTCCTCAGATAATGTCACTGTTTTAGGCCCTCCCTCCTGTCCCCAGCTAGGCAAATCCCTCTAAATGTTAGTTTTGTTTGTGTTTTTTTTTAATTGGCTGCTTAGAGTGTGAGTATGAGTGCATGTGTGTGTGAGTGTGAGTGTGAGTGTTTGGGGGGGGGCAGGTGGGCGGGGAAAGGCCCCTTGGGGATTTAGAGCTCTTCAGAAGATGCTCGGGAGGAGGGGCCAGAGTCTGCATCCCAGCTGCCTAAACTTAAATGAGGGGATGAAAGGCAGAGTTGACAGAAGATGGAATGTTTTGAAAACCTGAAATGAGAATGAAAAAAGAAAGCACTTAAGCACCTCCCTCCTGTGATCTCAACCCTTCCCCTCTCCGAGAGCACCAGAAGCATTCAATTCTCCAAGTGATCCATCATCTCTGGAACCTGGGGCTGCAGGGAGGAAAGTGGGGTGTCCTGGGGAGCCAAGGGCTCCTGCCAGCAGCTCTCCCACTGAGTTCTTGCTTCATCCTGGATATAAAAGCAAGCTGACTTGGATCTACCCTCCTCCTGGAGCCAGCTCCCCCCTCCCCACCCCCAGCCTCTTTGACAATGTACCCACACTTACTCTTCCCCTCCTGTCTGTGGCTCAGCACCTTCTCCTGTTAAAAAGTCTTCTGTAAATTTCCTTTTTTTTTTTATAAATTAATTTTGCTTTTCACTTCCATCTTGTGGTTCCTGCTGTGTTATGTTCCTTGACTTTCCTTGCGGGCTGGACCCGGATCTGACTTGTTCCCTTGCCCACTTTCCTGGGGCTCCCCAGCCCAGGGCAGAATGGCTTCGGCCTCAAAATAGACGCATGAGCATGGAGCCCCTCCCAAACTGAAGTTTAGTTTCCTTGAACCTTTTAGGGACTAAAGGCTTTCTTCCTTCCCATATTAGGGGATCCAGGAACTCAAGACTGCCATTTTCTGGGATCTGAGAACTTTGAAGGCATATCTAGCTTCCTAGGCAGTTGTGGGGTGGGGGTGTGGTGAGAACAATTCGAGGGACAGAAATGAGGCCCCAATAGGAGGGATGGCCCATCCACCTTGGCTTCACTTACCCCTTGGGCTGCTGTCCTGGCAGGGAAAGTAGGCACCAACACTCCGCCTTCTCCCTGACTGCCCAAAGAACAAACCAGACACAAAGGAGCAGTAGCAAGTTTATTGGGTGACAGCAGAGCAAAAAATCCAGAGGGGACATGTGGCAGGGCTTGGGAGTAGGGATGTTGGTGGCCCCCAAAATGTACTCAGTCGCATCAGGGGCCAGAGGATGATTTTCACACTGAGAAAGTTAGGGGGTGCAAGGTGGAAAAGGGGCGCTGTTCTCAGCCATTCAGCACCATCCGCACTAGCTCTGTGGAGACAGAAAAGGGGGTGAGCCAGAGAGCAAGCAGAGGGTGGAGGGGCTAGCTAAGGGTGTGGGGCATGTAGACACCTGAGGTGGCAGGAGTGGAAATGTCCCCAAGGGCCACCCTGGGGTGATTGCACCTAGGAGGTCTGACTGGGCCCCATTGCCCCAGCTTCCCTCCCAAAGCTTGTTAGTCCCCACCCCCCACCCCCCCAGCAGCAAGGACACAGCAGAGGTAGGAGGCACCCACCCCCCAACCCTAACTACCACCTCTAGGCACTGTCAGTCCCGGGCAGGGGAAAGAGCAAAACATGGTGGCTTTATTTGGGAGGAGGGGAGAGCGCCTCCAAGCTGTCCGGCAAAAGGGAAGAGCAAAGGATTCAACTTAGCAGGAGCTGGACGGGCATCCCTCCCCCATCACCAAAACCCTTCCAGGGAGATGGACAAGGGCAAGATAGCACCCTGAAGTAAGACTGTCCCAGGCCGGGGGGGGGGGGGTGCCAGGCACTGGGGACCAGGGAGGACACCCACAGTCTTCCTTTATGCAGGGACACTAGCCAACCCTTCTCTATCACACAGGTCCATGCAGAAGCATGCCAGGGGGGCAGAGGCAGGGGACAAAGAGCAAACAGAAAGGAGACACGGGAGGGGAGGGAGGAGAGGCTGGGAGGAGCCGTACCCGCCCCACGGGGCCCTTCACCCCGACAGGATATGCCTCACAAACGCTGCAGGAAGGAAGAGACATCAATGGTGAAGACGAGACACACACAGGGTGGTGGGGCATCACACAGGGATGTGAGGGCAGACAGTCTTAGTCCTGTTAACCTGCATCCCTCACCCCCAGCTCTCCTCCTGCTCCTGGGACTTGAGGGACCCTGGCCCGCCTCCAGGTTCTGCCCCCATCTTCTCTCCTGGTCCTCAGTCCCAGGGGGCGAGGTGGCACTGATGGGTAACCCTCCCTCCGCCCCCTTCCTGACCTGAGGAGCTGCACCCTCACCTTCGTAGTTGATACAACCGTTGCTGTCCTCATGGCCCGCCACCAACACCTCCACTTCTTCCTCCGTCATCTTCTCACCTGCAGAGAGGGGAGTGGACTCTCAGGGCAGCGACAGGGGCGGAAGGAGGGATGAAGCCAACACTGTGGGTTTGGGGGGTTTGGGGGGGGGGCACTTACCCAGGGTGATGAGGACATGGCGGATTTCAGCCCCCATGACGGTGCCGTTCCCTTCCTTATCGAACACCCGAAGCCCCTCTACGTAGTCCTCATACGTGCCCTGGTCCTTGTTCTTCGCCACCGTCTGCAGCATTGGCAGAAAGTGCTCAAAGTCCAGCACCTTTACATTCATCTCTGGCCCAGAGAACCAGGAGAAGAGTTAGCCCCGGTGGCAGCCCAGTGGCCATTTCCCAGACTCCCTAGGCTGAAGGGAACCCCAAGCAGCACCCCTCCTGGTCTCTTTTCCATCACAGCCATGTCCCAGTGTAGCCTCCCAGGAGGATCTAGAACCCTCCAACAGCCCTACAGCCCGCCCCAAACAGGAGAGCAGGATAGCAGACTCCACAACTGACACTGACAGTCCTGGATTGTCTCCCTCCAACTGCGGCCAACAAGAGCCTTGTGGGGCATGGGAGGGGGGGGAGTTTCCCCTAGATCTGCATTTTTGGAGAAGTCCTCAGTGCACCCCCAAGTCATTCTGGGCACTCTCACCGTCGCTCTTGGGATTCCCCAGGACCTTGAGCACCTCAGCATTGGTAGGGTTCTGGCCCAGGGCCCGCATCACATCCCCACACTGGCTGTACAAGATCTTCCCATCCCCAGTCCGGTCAAAGAGCTGGAATGCCTCCTTGAACTCTGTCAAAAACGGGGGCAGATATCCCAGCCTGCATCTCGGGGTTCTGCACCCACTCGCTTTGGCCGGGAGGAAAACAAACTCTGGCGTAACTCAACCTTCCCCGGTCTGCTTTCACTTCTGCTCAGGTTTCCCATAGAAGTTCCGGGCCCGGCTCTGCCCTGGGCCGGGGGCCCTCGTCTCCCCAGTAGCCCTCCCTCTCTCCCCGCCCCCTCGAGCCCGCCTACACTCACTCACTCACTCACTCACTCACTCACTCACTCACTCACTCACTCCAACGAGGAATGCGCCACCGCCCAGGCCGGGTTCCAGGCCTTATAAGGAAGTAGGTGCAGCCCAGGGCTCAGGACATCCCAAAGGACCCCGACCCCCATTCCAGGAGGACTAGGGGCTTCGAGCTCCCTCCCAAGCTCCCGGGCCCCGCAGACGTCCCTCACCCTCCTCCACCCTTCCCCCAAGCCCAAGCAGCACACTGGGCAGGGCGGACACAGGGGAACGGCAAGAATGGGGAAGAGTGGACGGAAGTCAGTGAACAAGGGGGAAGGCGAGAGCAGGCGCCCGATCCCCGCGGCCCAAATCGGCACGGCACACCCAAGGGTTAGGTCTTAACACACCAGCACCCCAAGACCAACTCACCCAGTGCTTAGGGCTCGAATCTAGAGGAGGGGGAGGGAAGGAGGAGGAGAAGGAGGAGGAAGGGAGAGGAGAGGAGAGGAGAGAGTGAGAGAACTCGGAGGAAACCAGCAGGAGAAAGGACGGACACCCCGAGGGGGAGAGCCTTGGAACAGATGTCGGCACTTGGGGGGCTCACCTGCCGTCTGGTCTTCCGTGAAGTCACACTGTGGCCCAACAGAGAGGAGGAGAGGTCAGCCTCCAGGATTCGCACCCCGCGGCGCCCCCCGCCCACCTCCCACAGCTTCCAACCCCTCAGCAGCAAAATGAGGCCCATCGGGCCAGCGGCCCCCAGGGAGCGACAAGCCCCGAGTCTGCGCCCCCCACCTGGCCCCACCCCAAAAGATTCAGGAACCCAGGCGACCTTGGCCCCCCGGCCTCTGCCCAGCTTCTCCCCAGGCTTTCTGCCCTTCTCCAGGGCCCCACCATTTTGGTCCTGCAGCGCGGGGATACTGCTGATACTGATATTGATGAAGCTGCTGCTGGCGTGTGCTGCTGCCGCGGCTGAGGCGGGGGCTAATGCTGCTGCTGCTGCTGCTGCTGCTTTTGCTGTAATGGCTCCGGCCCTCTCCCCACCTCCAATCTGCCCTTGACGTCACCCTCTACAAAATTAGCCAATCAGAGGCCTTGCCTGAGGTTCATGCAGATGAGCCACTGGGTTATTCAGTAGCAGGTCGAAGCTCAGGCATTCGCGGACATTCTCGGAGGAAGAAGAGAAAGCAGGCTTGGAAGCGGCTCCTCCCCCGGGGGCGGCACCGGAAACTCTGGCGCTCTCCCGGCTTCCCACCTTCTGCTGGGCGGGGAAAAATCCCTGAACTTGGACGCTTGGACTCAGCTGGACATCTGATTCTGAGCCGCAGGGTCTCAGTTCAAACTCGGTGTGTCTCCGATGTGTGTCTCCCTCTGTGTGCGCGTGTAGTCCTTTGTGTCTCTCCCTCTCTACTTCTGTCTCTGTCTCCCTCTCTCTCTCCCTGTCTCTATGTCTCGGCTCTCTTTTTCTTTCCTTTTTTTCTCTTTTTTCTCTGTTTCTCATTTTCTCTTTCTCTCTCTTCCTTCCTTCCTTCCTTCCTTCCTTCCTTCCTTCCTTCCTTCCTTCCTTCCTTCCTTCCTTCCTTCCTTCCTTCCTTCCTTTCTTTCTT
>NC_058134.1:283344023-283381113 GCF_016433145.1 Gracilinanus agilis
TTCCTTCCTTCCTTCCTTCCTTCCTTCCTTCCTTCCTTCCTTCCTTCCTTCCTTCCTTCCTTCCTTCCTTTCTTTCTCAGCATTTCTGAACCCCTCCTGTGTGACTGTGACCAAGTCACCAAATTCTCTGGGCCTCAGTTTCCTCCTCTTCTGCAAAAGGAAGGGGCTGGACTACACAACGGTTCCAGTTCTATAACTTTAGAGATTAGACACTGTGAAGGACTGCCCGATGTATGCATATGACAACCAGGTAGGAGAGCAAGGTCCTGGAATGTAGTGGCTCTGGACATCATAGATTTAGGGTTGGATCTTAGAAGTCATCTAGTCCAACCCCCCCCCCCTACCCCCACTACCATTTTACAGAGAAGGAAACTAGGGGTTTAAGTGACTAAAGTAAGTTTAAATGACTTTCCTAATGTTACACAACAAACTGTTTAAAACCAGGTCCTGTTCCTCTTCAATCAAGCATTCTTTTCACCAAACCATGGTCCAAGGACCAACAATCATGGTGGGGATGGCCAGGCAGAGAGAGGTTGAAGATGAGCTCTTTGGACTACGCCCAAAACACTACCTCTTCCAAATAAGAGACATACTAGAAGTCCATTACTTTATTATGGAAAATAAAGTGAGGGTAGGGGGATAACAGAGATCATCCATCCCCTTCCTCACCATCCTTCTTTATTCTCTATGCAACAGACATTTTACTAAGTGCCTACTCTGTGCAAGGCACTGGACTTTCATCTCTCCAGGATGCAGGAAAACACTGGCCAGAGAGAAGCAGGATCTAGAGGGAAAGAATGTTTGGGTAGGTGGGTAGTGCCCTGCCACCTGTCACCCCCCAGTCCCTACCCACCATCCTTCAGGAGCAAGGAGAGGGCTGTGTCCTCCCAGGGAAGGGGAAACTGCTGGAAATAGCTCCTATTTCTTCCTCAGCACACTAACTCCCTAAGAGATTGCTAAAGTCAGTATTCACTTCATCTCCCGGGTGAGAAAACAGGGTTATGGAAATGAAATGACCACAACCCATAGGCCTTTTGTAGCCAAGATGGTGCCTTAACCCAAGGACTGGAGTCCAAATTCAGCCACATTTCCAGAGCTCCTTAATGCTTCTGAACCTACCAGTGGGGTAGAGGAAAAAGGTAGGGATAAAACTGAAGAGGTGGGGTGAAGCTGGGACTGAGGGTGGGATCCCTCTACCT
This sequence comes from Gracilinanus agilis, assembly GCF_016433145.1. Taxonomy (NCBI): domain Eukaryota; kingdom Metazoa; phylum Chordata; class Mammalia; order Didelphimorphia; family Didelphidae; genus Gracilinanus; species Gracilinanus agilis. The sequence goes on from NC_058134.1 coordinate 283,345,223, forward strand.
TGAGGCTTCAGCTTGACATAATGTGTTTCAGGAAGGCTGTGGAAGGAAGATGAGAGATGGCGGTCAGGAGCAAGCACCACAGTCCTCCCATCTCTCTTTGGCTTATAGGACACACACACATACACACACCCCTCTTTCTTGGCTTCTCCTCTCCCCCCAGTCCTCTCACCCTCATAGTTGATGGAGCCATTGTTGTCTTCATGTCCAGCCAGAAGAGTCTCCACCTCTTCCTCGGTCATCTTCTCCCCTATGTCAGAAGCAGATAAACTTGGAGCCTCCTCCCTTCCACCCCAACATCCCATTTAGAGCCAGTACTCCCTCTTCATCTTATTCTCCAAACTCAGGCACAGTAGCCTTCTTTCTCCCTTCCTCCCCAGTCCCATCCCTAGTCATCCTGACTTTTTGTCTTTCACTGGCCTTTGATGACTCTGGAAGAGAGGGGCCCAAGGACTTTGTACCACTCTGCTTCACTTAAATCCAATTTATGCTGGAGTTTAGCAAAGGACATCACTAGTGATGTCTTTCTGGTCCTCTTCAAGTACAAAGGACACCAACCAGCCTTAGTCCCATGTGTCCCACAATAAATATTATCAGTGCCATGCTTTTGTGAAGCTTTTTCTTCAAAATGACTTCACCTATATTAGCCGAATACCCAGGAAGCTCAAGTTTCATTGTCTCCTGGACAAAGGGTAAAAGTGACTTGCTCAAGGTCACGGCAAATGAGTGGCAGAAGAACTGGAGGCCAAGGCTTCTGATTCATCATCTTTCTACTCTGTACTTCAGCATGTCAGAACATTAAGAAATCCCATAGAGCATGTCCCCTGGAGTTTGGGGTCTTTCCCCTCTTGACTACATACCTAACTATGCATGCTGCTTCAAATAATGCCTCTCCTAGGAACCATCACCATGCCTGCCCTGCCCCTCACAACAATCCCTTTTCCCATAACATACCATCCATGATGACCATGAACCCTTCCCTATGCCCCCTTCTCCCCTTCTCTTGTTCAGCCCGAATCTTTCCTCTAATTCCTCTCTCATCATCTCTACCCATGGTCCACCCTTTTTACCTCTGGATCTTACCCAGTGTGGTGAGGACATGACGGAGTTCAGCCCCCATGACTGTACCATTCCCTTCTTTATCAAACACTCGAAGGCCCTCCAGATAGTCTTCATATGTGCCTTGGTCCCGACTTTTAGCTACTGACTGGAGCATGGGCAGGAAAGTCTCAAAGTCCACACGCTTGGAGTTCAGCTCTGAGGGAGTGGGTGGAGGGGGAAGGAGGGTGCTAAGTGACCCCTTTCTGGGACTCCGAGCTCCAACCCCAATTACCTGTGATCTCTAGCCAGAGGTCAGTCCCTTTAGAACCATCCTGTCCAGCCCATCGGTAACCCTTCTAGACTGTCTCTGATTTTCCTTAGCCCCTTAGACCTTATTATCATCAAATTACAGAAGCTCAGGATTAGTAGGGACCTCAGAGCTCATCTAGTCTGATTCCTACCAGAACCAAATGGCCTCTAGAGAATCCTCAGATCCTGTCACTACCTTGTCCAACATCACTTTTTGGATAAACAACTCACTCATCTAGTGCCTAGTGGCCCCTTTAGGAGGTCCCTCTGCCAACATTCCTACTATCCCTCATTGTTCCTGCAATCTCACCATCATTCTTTGGGTGGCCCAAGACCTTGAGCACCTCGGCATTGGTAGGGTTCTGGCCCAGGGCCCGCATCACATCCCCACACTGATTGTACAAGATCTTTCCATCTCCTATTCGGTCAAACAGCTGGAAGGCCTCTTTGAAGTCTGGGAATGAGGAGGGAATTAGGGTTAGCCAAAGGGTTCCCTCCTCCAGTTTGGAAATTGGGCTCAGAATAATTGACTAAGGTGGAAGGAGGAAGAAATTCCGAGCTCAGAACTAACGTGGAGGGCAGCTCTGAGGCTGTTAAAAAAGATACAGACATCCAGGAACTGATGCAGAGTGAAAGGAGCAGAGCCAGAAGAACACTATACACAGAGTCTGATATACTGTGGTAAAATCAAATGCAATGGACGTCTGTACCAGCAGCAATGCAATGACCCAGGACAATTCTGAGGGATTTATGGTAAAGAACGCTACCCACATTCAGAGGAAGGACTGCAGGAGAGGAAACACAGAAGAAAAACAACTGCTTGAACGCATGGGTCGGGGTGGACATGATTGGGGATGTAGACTCGAAACTACCACACCAATGCAACTATCAACAATTTGGAAATAGGTCTTGATCAAGGACACATGACAAAACCAGTGGAAATGTGCGTCGGCCATGGGTGAGGGGAGTGCGGGGGGTGAAGGGGAAAGTAGGAGCATGAATCATGTAACCATGTTAAAAATGAATATTAATAAATGTTTAAATAAAAAAATTTAAAAAAAGATACAGACACAGGGAGACAGAAAGAGAAGAACATGGCAGGGTATTGGGATACATGGATGGGGGATGGCTGGTTCTGGTCTCCTCACCCTCCAGTTGGTCCTTATTAAACTCGATCTGTGAAGGAAAAGACAGTGTGAAGATGGATGGGGTGCCATGAAACCCCCAGTCCAAGCCAACCCCTCCACCCTCATCCCTTCTAATTGGCAGCCTCTATGGAGTGGCCCAAAGGGACCTAGCTGGGAATTAAGAGTGCCTGAGTCCCATTCCCAGCCTCAAGCCTTGGGAGAATACCAGCAGGGAGTATGTGGGAGGCGAGACCTTCCTGGGAAACAGGGCTAATCCAGCACCACCTGTTGCCCTCCCCCTGGCTCTCCAAGCCCTGCATCCCTCACATAACCCGCAGTTGAACAAAAGCTAAATTTACCCCCACATCCCCAGCTGTGATTGTCTAACAAGTCCCACTCCCAACCCTCCCTTCTCAGACAAACTGCTTCATTCCCTCCCTTTTGGCCTCTTTTCCTGGGCCTTTAAGTGTGAGAATATAGATGACCCCCAGCCCCTTCTTTCCCTCTCCTCCAAAACAGTCCCACACAAAGAATTGAGCATCTCAATTCCTAGATTCTTGGGTTCCCCACATTTCTGTCTTCCACTCCAGGTAGACAGAGGTGCTGCTATCTGCCATAATGAAGAGGCGAGAGGGGAACAGTGAACATGGGAGAAGAGAAATCAGGGTGCCTGGGTTATGTCAAACCACTGATAACCTCATTCTACAAATTTAGTATCTGGCTTCTGAGTTTGTTCTGGGGAAGCTAAGGAAACCCCCACACGATTAGAGTGCTCCATTCGTGCCTCCCCCATTCACCCTACTCCATCTACAAGTCCCCCCCCAACCATTCGTTATCTCTCCAAATCTTTATCTCCTAAAGATCCCTCCCCAATCTCCCATCCATGCCCCCCCCCTTCATCTTGACCCTTATGGCTGGGAGACTCACCACCACTTTGGAGAGGTCAATGGGAGGTTCCTGGGGCTTGGTGGGAGCTGCTGAGGCAGGGGGAGCAGTTGGCTCAACCTTGGGCTTCCCTGGAGGGGCCACTGCTGGCTTGGCAACCAGTTTAGGGGCAGAAGGTCCCAATGGCCTCTTCACTGGGACGTCTTTTTTAGGAGGCATGGTGGATGATGGATGACGGGCACAAGGACAGTGCCTGGAGGGGGCACTCAGTTTAAATAGCCAGGGAGTCTGGGATATCAAGGGGGCGGGAGCACAGATCAGGCTGGGGGGGGGGTGAGGTGGAGGAGAAAGACAAAGACAAAGAAGCCTGTCTGCCTTCTACCTCCCCTGCCTCCCCCAAGCTAGGCCTCCTACCCTAACCTCCTACCCCAAGGTCTCCCTCTCTCTGCTCACATTTCCCAAGGTAGTTTGCCAAGGTGGTGCCCCCTCTGGGGATAAGGGAATAGAAATCTGGGGAAACCAGGAACCAAGATTTAAAGGCAAAGATGAGGAGTTCATCACCCAAACAGAGAGAATTATGGCTTGGAAATGGAGATACTGGCAAGGTGAGGGACAGAAGAGGGCACACACTTTTCAAGCCCTGCAACCCCTCTCCTCCGGGAGAGGCATTTTCTCCCTGGCAATCTCAGTCTCTTGCAGACCAAGAGTGGGAAGCATCTGAGAGGAGGGAAGAATTCAAAGTTAAGGGTGAAGAGTGATCCAAGCATCCTTCCATATCAGACCCCAGGCTATAGAAAGTGGGGTATCAGTGGCCTTCACCTCAAATCCCTGCTGCCTATGCTTCTGGCCCCTATCCAGCTCCAGGACCAGATCTGGTAACAATTGGGATGGGAGGCAGGGAGTAAATTGAGGGAGAGGGAAACTGGATAAGGAAAGGACGGTATGTCATTCTAGGCAGTGGGAGGCTGGGTTTTGTGTTCCAACATGCCACCCCCTTGGCTAGCAAAGGCAAATCGAGGTCAAAGTTAACCCACCCTCATGCCTTGGTCTTACAGAAGGAGCTAGAACTAGTTCTGGGGCCAAGAGACCATAGCAGGGCCATGAGGGAGGAAGAATGGCCGATTCTCTGACCCTGAGAGAACCCAAGAATGAAACCTTAAGGAATTTTCCTATTATTCATTTCACACACACACCAGTATCAGAGCCTCATCCCACTCCCCCAGACTCTAGGCCGGACAGAACCAAACATCAGGGACCGGGTCTTCTGCCCTCTTCACAGACTTAGGTCTGTGCTCAAGGTATCAATTCCGTGAGCATCCAAGGAAGAGGAAAAGAGATGGGGTGAAACAACAAGGCCCAGCTGAAAATTCATCAGGTTTTGGATAAAGTAATTCTGAAGATGGAAGAATCCTGAAGTGATCACCTCTGAGTCTGAGAAGGGGGCTGTGGGAGGAAGGGCAGGGCACCCACAGATAATATCATCAGGAAATCAGTTTGAATTCCTCCAGATCTAAAACTTCCCCGGGGTCAGAAAGGTCCAGGTCTCCTGGTTTCCTCAATCGGTACAGGCTGAATTTCAGGAGGTGCACCCCCACCCCCCACCCCAGGAAGCTACTCCAGTGTTTCTCAGAGAAGATGAACATCTGCCTGAAAATGAGCCCAAGCCCAGAAGACGTGGACCTCGAGGGAGTTGTTTAGACAGTATAGAACCAATGTAAAGCTGAAATGCCCATTCAACTGTCCTAAAAGTTCTGGGTTTTTCATTTAAAAATATTTTATTTTCTTAATTATATGTAATAATAATTTTCAACATTTGTTTTTGGAAATGATAAGATTCATTCTCTTCTCCCTTGCAGAGATGGTAAGCATGTTGAACTGAGTTATACATACATTATCACATAAAACATGCTTCCATATTGCAAACCTAAGTTTTAAGAGATTTCCTCTTAGGCTCTCAGTAGAGTATGACAAAAAGAGCCTGGTCCCTCTCTGAAAAAAAGGCCAGGCACCCTCAAGACCAAACCCACACCCTCTCTTGGAGGGTGAGCCCATTGCTCAAGTGGAAGAGGACAAATGGTCCAGGGCTCACCAGTAGGTAAAATGAGTAGAGAAAGATGAATGACTCGCCCAAGGGCACACAACTGATGAGTGTAGGAGCCAGGATTTCAACCCATTTCTTCTGCCTTCAGATTCAATGTTTTGCACCATAAGGTCTTCCTGGCTCTGACCCCTTCTCTTAAGCCTTAGATACCTCCCAAGGAAAGCAGTTAAGACCTGGGTAAAGGTGAGTAAAAGATGTAGCCCATTCTCTCACAAGATGACTTTGACAGATTCGAGGAAGTGACTGATTCATTCAAAGCGGCCTCTAAGCCGCTCCTCCAATTCCAACGACTATGTCAATGAGTGATTCTAACCAGCCACTTATGGGTTAATTCTGAGCCCGCCCAGCCCCAAAGGACTCTGGGAGTGGCAGTCTTGGCATTCACGGAAAATGTAGTTCTTTTCTCTTAAAATGGTCGATGAGTGGCTGCTTGCAGGCTTTCAGCGTTTAAACCTCTAAACGATTGTTTGGCTTCCAGATTTTTTAAATCACCTACCCTATCAGGAAAAAAAAATTTGAAAAACACCCCCCAAATATGTATACTTATTAACAATACATCATATGCATGTACTGCCTTACGAATCGATTCTATACATTATGAAAGCTTTGCCTGGAATAGAAATTGTTCAAGTCTGAGATCAATGCAAAATAATTGACTTTTAAAAAATGTTTTCAAAGTTTAAATTTATTAAGATGAATTAAAACATGAATGACTGAAAATAGAAATTTAATTAAATTATGAATTCCATTTTTAGTAAGAGCAAAGCAATTGAATAAACTTTATTTGAAAAATCTTGATTTAACAGTTGGTCAACAGGCATTTATTAAGTATCTGCTGTGCCAGGAACTCTGCTAAGTGCTGGAGCTACAAAAAAAAGGCCAAACATTGGAAATCCAGTCTGGTTCTAAACTCATTTTATTTCTTTATAATAATAACTTACAGATACAGCACCTTCAGGTTTGTGTGGTGTTCAGACACACAGTTTTATCTTATTGAATCATTCCAACAGTTCTATGACATCACTGATATTATGATCATCCCCATTTTACAGATAAGGAAATAGAGTTCAAAAGACTTACCCAAGATCACACAGTCACTAAGTGTCTTTGCTCCGTCTTCCTTATTCTAAGTTCTGAAGGCCATTCATCAGTTGACTCAGAGAGGGAAGCACAGTTAGAGTCATGGAGATATAAAAACTAGTAGAAGAATAAGAAAGGGAGTAGTGGGGAGGGGAGTAATTTAAAGGAGAGGGAAGTAGAGGAGTGACTAAATGCAAAACACCAGTGTGGAGGGAAAGAGTGAAAGGAGAAAGAGCTGGATTAAAAGAGGAAATGAAGATGGAGAGGCATACACAGATGGTAATCATAACTGTAGCCATGGTAGCACCTGGGTGCTTTTTTACTTGGTTACAGATGAAAAGATATTTCACAATGATGCACAGATGCCAATGGAAGAAGTAGAATAGGGGCTGCTTACTTTAGTAAGTATGATGCTCATTTTTTCAATCCAATCCACCAATTATGTAAAGTTTGTGTGTGGGGGGGAGGGTTGTTGGTCATTGAAATTCAGAGTAGATTTCTATCTTCCATGATTGGTGGGGAATGGACATGGTCTCTAATGATAAGGTCCCTAAGAACTAGTTCTGGTAGGGAAAAGGGACATGGAGAAGGTAAAAATGTCCATGTCGCCTTCTTCATTTGCTTCTAATTGGTCTTGGGAAGGATCTTGATAGGAAAGGGACTGACCATCTGAGTTCTCTGCTCAGGGGCTTGATCCCTGCATCCAGGGGCTTCGTGTCTCCTCCTTTCTGACTCTCCTGGCAGCAGTGTCTCCTGGCATTGGGTAAAACCACCCTTTGTGAGTAGAGGGGAGTGTGTGTGGATGAGGAGGGGGTAACTAATGCATTCCCCCATTCCTGGCATGGCTGCCTGGCAGCCCAGTACTCTTTTCCTATTCAATTTGTTGTTCATTCTTGTTCAACTCTTCTCTTTCATGACCCCATGGACAATATCAGCTTGCTGTGGTACCATACCATGCCAATACTTTCTATAGGGTTTTCTCGGCAAAGATACTAGAGTGATCATTTGCCATTTCCATTTTCAGTAGATTAAAACAGAAGTTAAGTGATTTGGCCAGGGTCACACAACTATGTGAGTGTCTGAGGTCAAATTTGAACTCAGGTCTTCCTGAATCCGGGCCAACACTCTGATCTACTGAGCTGTGTAGCTACCCATTTGGCAGGGGTGCCTAGTCCTGAAGAAGCAGGATCTTCCTTTGCAGCCTAGAGCCCAGGATCTTGGAATGGTGCAGATCTTGGACCAGGAGACATATGAGGCACCCACTGCTGCTGCTATAGCAGGGACTGGGAAAGGAGGACCAAGATGAGCAGAGCAGGTAGAGAATGGCTGCTTGTCGGTGGAGGAGGACCCCTCAGCTTATCTTACCCCCACATTATTTTAGCTAAGACTATACTAGGTCTGCCTCCAAGTGGGACAGAACTGTTTACCTACCTGCCTGCTTGCCCAGGAATTACAGCTGTCTGACTGCAGCCTCCTGTGGGGGAAAAGGGGAAGGAGTGTCCCAGAAGCCAGCAAGACACACAAGCTCACACCACCACTGAGCTGCTCTACTGAATTCTAATATTTTCCTCCCACAGCCCAATAACTTGTCTTCCACACACTTGGGATGCCAACTGCCTTAAACTTTTAGCACAGTTGGCTCCCTAGAGGTCTTTTTGTTTTAATCTTTTTTAAAAAGTTTATTTAATCAATTGATTTAGAATATTTTTTCCATGGTTACATGATTCATGTTCTTTCCCTCCCTTCCCCCCACCCCCTCCTGTAGCCAACAAGCAATTCCACTGGGCTGTACATGTGTCATTGATCAAGACCTATTTCCATATTATTAATATTTGCACTAGGGTGAGTCTATATCCCCAATCATATCCCCATCAACCCATGTGATCAAGCAATTGTTTTTCTTCTGTGTTTCTACTCCCACAGTTCTTTCTCTGGATGTGGATAGCATTCTTTCTCATAAGTTCCTCTGGATTGTCCTGAATCATTGTATTGCTGCTAGTAGAGAAGTCCATTACATTTGATTGTGCCATAGTGTATCTGTCTCTATGTACAATGTTCTCCTGGTTCTGCTCTTTTCACTCTGCATCAATTCCTGGAGGTCATTCCAGTTCACATGGAATTCCTCCAGTTCATTAATTCCTTTTAGCACAATGTATTTCCATCACCAACAGATACTGCCATTTGGTTAGCCATTCCCCAATTGAAGGACATCCCCTCATTTTCCAATTTTTTGCCACCATAAAGAGCATGGCTATAAATATTTTTGTACAAGTCTTTCCTTATTATCCCTAGAGGTCTTGATTTGCAAGAAGCATTACTATCTTCCTTCCCTGATCTCCCCAAACTCTCGAAGGGTTTGTGTTTATGTTGAATGAGCTCTCTCTAGGTTGAATTGGGAAAGACTGAGAAAAGAGCTGGAAGGAAGAAAATCAGACTTCAGGAAAGATTTCCCAGGTTGGCCAGGAAGGTCAGTGGCTTCTCCAATCCCCACCCAAAAGTCATGTCCCAGGATCCCAGGATAGGGGTTGCCACAGTTTTAGAATGAAGCTCCATGGTAGGATCCAGAGCTGGAAAGGACTTTGAAAGTCCATCTGGTCATAGGGTCTTTGTAGGATCATAGATTTAGAGCTTAAAGGGTTTCAGAGACCATCTGAAGACAAACTGAAGGGAGGTGATATGCCCATGGTCCCACAACTCTATATGAGAGGAAGGGAATCTCAGATCCTTCCTTCCCTATCCCCTAGCTTCAGCAAATTCTTGCCCCTTTGGAGAAGCAGCATGGGTGATATAGTGAAAAGGGTAAAATATTTGGAATCAAGGACTTGGGTTTGAATCCCTACCTTCCTGGCTTTTGAACAAGTGATTGATGTGGACCACAGTTCTCTAATTTAGCACATAGAATGTTGGGCTTTAAGTCAGAAAAGACCAATTTGAATCCTACCTCAGATTCTTACTTAGGTACCTAGGCTCAATGTTCATTCGAATAAGACCCTCCTCATTGATAGACATTGATTAATTCAATGCTCCCCCCCCCACCACCTCCTAGTGGAGAGTGGAATTGGTGAGAACTTGGGAAAAGTCTAGTCTTCTAGGTTCCAGCATCAAGAGAGAAAACACATACCCAGACCCTTTTCAAATCTCTAAAGGGAGAGAAAGATTGGGAAGAGTTGAACATGTCCAGAAGCCAGCACCTTCTGTGTGTCTCCATCCACAACTGGCTTCACTAGCAACTTTGTGGAATTTCTCCTTGGGGATGATCTGGAGCACTCTCTCTTCATAGAGCTGGGATATCTCACTCCCAATGGGGTTCATTCCCTCTAGATATAGTCTGGTATATATTCCCCTACGTATACTTTCTCTGCTTTCTGTTTGCTTAAATGAGTTAATTTGCTATCACTACCTGTTTTCTTTGAGGAATTTGGTAGGATGGAAGTCAAGTCTTGGACTGATAACTTGGAGAAATCTTTCTCCATTGTGGAAGAAAGGTTATCTTAAACTTAAAAATTATTTCTCCTAGACAAAAAATATTAAAGGGGATAGATATTATTTTAACCAGATACTTCACTGTCTGAGGAGGACATAGTGGCCAGTCTCAGGCCCCAGCCTCCTATTTCCCTTCCCAGTAGGGATCAAAGTCTCCCTTGGAGAAGGACAGCTGGAGGAAACTAGAGGAGACTATTCTTGCCTTCCTGTAAACCACATCTAGACAGAATGTGGATACATATAGCCTTCATGGGCCAGACAAAACATCCACACTATTGTCTCTACTTAGCTATGTGATCCTGGGCAGGTTATTTCTCTGAGTCTCAATTTCCATCATCTGTAAGCTGAGGATAATAAAAGCCCTTGTCCTATAGAGTTATTGTGTCAAATGAAATAATTTCTGTAAACCTGAAAGTTCAACAAATGACTTCAATTTTATTTGGGACAGAACCTTTCATTTCACTGTGTAGAGGATTCTGGGAGAGGGAACTCCTACCAGAAGAGATCTGTATCTATTCTGTAATTTATTTTTTTAGAGAAATTCCTGGAGCACCAAGAAGTTGAACAAACAGCTCAGAGTCACACAGTAGCATGTGACAAAGGCAGGACTTAATCCCAGGGCTTCCTGATTCCAGGACTGATTCTTTATCCTCCAAGCTATGCTGCCTTTTACTATTATTAATTATTATCATTTTTATCCCCTCAAAACCCAACCATGGGTTCTCGTTATTATTAGTATTATTTCATTCTCCCTAAATGTTCTGAGTGTAATGAGGGCTTATTTGTACTTGAAGAAGGGATTTGTAAGGTACACTAAATGGGGAATGGGACCTTGAGTGGGTAGCATTAGATGAGCACCACTTCCCTTCAGAGGTGTGAGTCCCTAGGACCCTGAGGGCATGATGTTGCCCAATAAAGCCTACATGTGTTGAAAGAATAAGTCAAGAGCTGCCTATATTATTGCCTGAAGCAAATTATGTGCATATTAGGCTTGATAAATAAGTAGCCTCCAAAGGAATAGTTTAAAACAAGTTTATAGGTTATAAGCTTGACAGTAATACCTCTTCTGTCTTCTGTCTTTTGACAACCTATTTGAACTCTTAGGGTTTTTTTTGTTTGTTTGTTCCTATTAATTTGTTTATTGGCTATATTAAAATTCCCAAGTATATCTCTCCTTCCTTCTCCTGCCTGCATTAGAGAAGGCATTGCTTGACCCAAAAAAACATATGTAAACTATGTCTTTTGTGTTTCTACTTATTGGTTTTTTCTCTGGAAATACACATTTACAAGTTAGTCTTCAAATATTAATTCTAGCTGTATGTAATGTTCTTTTTTTTTTAATTTTTTTAAACCCTTGTACCTCAGTGTATTGTCTCATAGGTGGAAGATTGGTAAGGGTGGGCAATGGGGGTCAAGTGACTTGCCCAGGGTCACACAGCTAGGAAGTGGCTGAGGCTGGATTTGAACCTAGGACCTCCTGTCTCTAGGCCTGACTCTCACTCCACTGAGCTACCCAGCTGCCCCCTGTAATGTTCTTTTGATTCTACTCATTTCACTTTTTACAATTTCATGTCTGCCTTTCCATGTTTTAAAAAAATTACCCTGCTCATAGTACCCCAACTTATCCAGCCATTCCCCAATTGATGGAGATCCTCTCAATTTCCGGTTCTTTGCTACCACAAAAAGAATGGCTAGAATTACTTTAGAGCACATGGATTCCTTTCCCTTCCCCCCAGATTTCCTTAGGAAACAGGCCCAACAGTGGTATTGTTGGGTATCAAGGTATACACAATTTTATAATTTTCTGGGCACAATTCCAAATTGCTCTCCAAAATAGTTGGATTAGTTCACAGTGTCACCAATAATGTATGTGTCCCCATTTTTCTACATCCCCTCCAACATTTGTCATTTTGCCCTTAATACATTTTAGTCAATCTGATAGGTATGAGATGATATCTCAGAGTTGTTTTAATTTGTATTTCTCTAATCAATAATGGTTTGGAGCATTTTTTCATCTGCCTAATGTATGGTTTTGATTTCTTCATCCAAAAACTATTCATATCTCTTGGCCATTTTTCAATTAAGGAATGTTTGGATACAGAAAAGAATCTTGCTATTCAGCCTTTAGAACTTCTTGTTCATCATTTATAACCAATGAGTTTTCTTGATATCATCTTGATTTATGAATCTAATTCAAATCTATTTCCCAAACCCTTGTCTTATCAACAAATATGAATTGTAGCTTTAGCAAAAATTTTTGAAAAGGTAGAAATGCTATTTTGTACTATTGTACTATTATTGTTAACTAAAACAATTCTTTTTATTTTATTTATTTACTTATTTTTAAATTTATTTTTAAAAATATTGTGTATTGGTTCTAAAGCAGAAGAATAGTAATGGCTAGGCTTTGGGGGTTAAGTGTCTTGCCCAAGGTCACACAACTAGGAAGTGTTTGAGGTCAGAGTTGAACCTAGGACCCCCCCACCCCCATCTCTAGGCCTGGCACTCAACCTGTGGATTAAGCCACCTAACTGCCCAATTTTTAATTTTTAAAAAGGCAATTCTCTTATTTTATTTTTCAAAGATAATTAATTAAGAATATTTTTCCATGATTACATGATTCATGTTCTTTCCCTCCCTTCCTCCCACCTCCTCCTGTAGCCAACAAGCAATTCCACTAGGTTTTACATGTGTCATTGATCAAGACCTATTTCTTTTAATAATATTAATATATTTGCACTGGGTAATCATTTAGAGTCTACGTCCCCAATCATATCCCCATCAACCCATGTGATCAAGCAGTTGATTTTCTTCTGAGTTTCTGCTCCCACAGTCCTTCCTCTGGATGTGGATAGCATTCTTTCTCATAAGTTCCTCAGTACAATGTTCTCCTGGTTCTGCTCCTTTCACTCTGCATCAGTTCCTGGAGGTTATTCCAGTTCACATGGAATTCCTCTAGTTCATCATTCCTTTGAGCATATTAGTATTCCATCACCAGCATATACCACAATTTGTTCAGCCATTCCCCAATCAAAGGGCAACCCCTTCATTTTCCAATTTTTTGCCACCACAAAGAACGTGACTATAAATATTTTTGTACATGTCTTTTTCCTTATTATATCTTTGGGGTACAAACCCAGCAGTGGTATGTCTGGATCAAAGGGCAGGCATTCATTTAAAGCCCTTTGTGCATAGTTCCAAATTGCCTTCCAGAATGGTTGAATCAATTCACAACTCCAACAGCAATGCACTGGTGTCCCAATTTTTCCTTTGCTGTCATATTAGCCAATCTGCTAGGTGTGAGGTGGTACCTCAGAGTTGTTTTGATTTGCATAAAAAAGCAATTCTTAATCATAACATTTCTGAAAATTGTCACTTAATTTACTATTAACAATAGAAAGTTGTTTACCAGCTATTGCTTTTGTTGGAAGTGATTCCCCCCACACCCTACTGCCCACTCCTTCCTCCCCATCCTTCTCTACCCCCCCTCACCTGGGGAACAAAACTGGGGTTCCTGCTATGAATTGAGGAATATTTTATATGCTTTTGAGCTATATGACTTCATATCTGGATACCTGAGAATTTGTTTTATTATGTAATTTATAAATGGTGATGTTTATTGACGTTCACACAACCATATATTTATACTGTCTTGGAAATGTATGGTTCTAGTTCCCCTGTGAAAAATAATTTGCCAGAGTTCACCAGCTGGTAAAATCTAGTGCAAGAGCTTAAACATCTAAATAATTAAATAATGAAGTGCAGAAAAAATTTATTTTAGGTTTTACACTGCAGATATGTTTCATCTTCCATGACTTTCCTGTCTGAAAAGATGTAAAATCAGATTTTTGAAATTCAAATCATTCAAAATGCTTGAGGGAAGGGAGATGGCACATGGATGGGAAGCAAAGGATTTACTTTGTAAATGTAGATTTTCATATTCTGGGTTTTGCTTATGGGAGCACACCATGAAGGGCAAAAGGAAGAAGAAAACCAGTCACTGTCTCCTTTAGGTAAAGGCCACCATCTTGTCACAGCAGCGCTTCTGTCTGAGTAAATGCCCCTTTGTGCTTTTCCCAGCAGGAAGTCACCAACCAGGCATGGTGCATGTGGTGCACAAATGGCTGGTTGGATTCTCTCAAGGATTTATCATTTCATCAGTGAGGGTGCTTCCTCAACCAATGAAGAACACAACCTCTCTGTAACTTAGGAGATAATCTTCAAGTCATGCTGTGGCCCACCTGGTGATGAACTTTCCAATCATAGCTAGTCTGGTCTTTGGATGATAGACACAAAGAGGCTTAAAAGTAGCAGAAGGATTCATAAACTATGAAAATGGAAATCACATCGATGTCTCATAATTTTTTTTACTAGACACCCTTCAACGTTTCTGTGGCTGCAATAATGGAGAGACTGGAGCAGATGAAGGTTTATTTCTTTTTATCTATTTAATCCAAGTCACACATCAGCTAATGTTACAGTCAATGTAAAAACTCTTCAGTGATGCCCATCATCACCCTCACTCTCACCTGTGGCTCCAAGAAGCTGTAGTGTTTGGAGCAGTCATACCCCCACTAAAACCCTCTGGGCCAAAGCTGGCTGAACTTGTCAGTGACTTAGGGGGATCTCTACCCCAAGCATGGGAAGACTTCTCTGGTAGAATGGGCAGATGAGAATGATTTGTTCCATCTCCTTTGACCTTGAAAGTGTCAGCAAGTGATTAATCATGGGAATTGAGGGAACCATTTTGTTCTGGAACTAGCTTAGTTCACTTTCTATTCAATGATAGGCTTAGTCAAAATTCTGTCCTGTGAGAAGAGATTATTTAATTATTGTGTTGTTTGAAACCTAGCCCTTCATGGCTCGGCCACTGGGCCACCTGTACTTGCTGCTTAGAGACCCTTAACCAAAGACCTAGGTTTTATTGATGAGAAACATGGTTGGATCCCAAGACTAATGAATGGAGTTTTCTCATAATTGTATATCTCAAGCAGCCCATATGTCTTATCTGAAAAGTGGGCCCTTACTGATCAATCAGCTATTATTTTCCATGTTCTTTCCTTTATAGATATTTGGGGAGAAGCGGGACTTTTCTTTTCCTGAATTCAGGGAATTGCATATTTACTCTCCTCCTCTCTACTTTGAAAATCCCTACTCTTTCATCCTTTTAGAAATTGGATTACCTAATGTTGTATTTTAGTTAATTGCTCTTATTTGATTGTTTTTACTGTATAAAAGGCCATCTTCCCCTGTAATCAGGGTCTGGTCCTAAGCTGGGGAAGGGACTTGGTCCCGATTTGTGAAGTAACTGGCATGCATAACTTAATACATTTATATTCTCAGAAATCATTTCATCATTTGCGTGTTAGAGCCTTGGTTTCCTCACTTGTGAAATGTAGGGGTTGGACCTTCCATAGGGCATTCTTCATCCTGATACATGACATCCATAATGAGGCAAAAGGTTGTTAAGTACTCTAAAGAGGAAGATTGTGAATTTGATTTTATCTTTTGTGGGTAATTGTTTTCCTCCTTAATATAGGTTTAGTCTTACACAATTATGTCAATTAATGTGAGTAAAGATGAGACTGTGATTTAAAAAAATAAACAACGGTATTGGAAAACTGGAAATGTTGGGGTATATTCAGGTTGGCAGCAGAAATGACAGCCTCCTAGGAGGCAGTGAACTTGGCAGCAGAATTATCTTCCTGGAAGGCAGTACAGCTCAGTGCAAAGAGGTCTGGGATTGAAGAGAAAGGACCCAGGTTCCACTGTTTTTCTACTTACTCTCTGTATGACCTAATCAAGTCCCAGTTTGGACCTGAGGTTTCTCATCTGTAAATAGGGGGCCATGGACTAGATCACTCTCTTTTTTTACAACCCTTACCTTCTGTCTTAAAATCAATATTGTGTATTGGTTCCAAGGCAGAAGAGCAGTAATGGCTAGGCAATGAGGGTTAAGTGACTTGCCCAGGGTCACATAGTTAGGAAGTATCTGAGATCAGATTTGAACCCAGAACCTCCCATCTCCAGGCCTGGCTCTCTATCCTCTGAACCACCTGGCTGCCCCTGACTAGATTACTTCTAAGAATCTCTCCAGCTCTAAGTCTATGATTTTCCATGATGGTGTGTTCTGAGCCCATCTGAAAAACTTTGTAAGACAAAAATGGCAGTCACTGGAGCTGTCTTGGACATCCCACATGGTAGAAGGCCATAGGACCAGTTACCACGAGAATGAAGCTTTAGTGGCAGAGAGTTTTTCCCACAATACCCTTTACCTATTCAATAAAGTCTCTAGAAGTGTTAGCCAGAAATCTGTTTGCCCATCCTAGAGTGTTGAAGTTAAGTCTTGCAAGGTTTGATTAAAGATGGCCCATATTGCCTTTTTGTAAAAAGTTTTTCTATTTCTATATAGATTTTTATTGATATCTTTTGTTTTTATATCACCAGAATTTCTCCCAGTATCCCTCTCTGGGATCCCTTTCTATTCCAAAGGAAAAAAAAATATTTAAAAGGGAAAAAAAGAGTGAGGAATCAGCAAAACAGATGAATGCATTGAAAATGTCTGAAAAATATCTCCAGTATTGCACTCTGGGGGGAGTGGAGTGGGTGTACCTTCTCATAGCTCTTCTTTGGGACTCTGCTTGCTCTTTGTAATTTTGCAACACTGATGTCCAATTCTTGGTGAGTGGTTGTTCTTTTCATTTACGTAATCCTTGTGCATATTCTTGGCTCTGCTTACTTGGTGAAATCTTCTTCAATCAAATAAACAAAACTTCCTCTTTAACGCAACCCATTGTTGGCCACTGCTTCATCCTTGGGGACATGGGAATAGGCATCACACATCCTCCATTGACCTCAGAACAACAACTGACATGACCTGGAGTTAACACGTGGAGAGCTGTTGTTCCCAGCCCTGGTGACCTTGGGCCTTGGTTTTTTGGTTTTTTGGTTGGGTTTTATTGTTGTTGTTAAGGGTGGTAACAGAGCATTGTCACCCTTGAAAGGTTGGCAATTATTGCTTTTCCCTATGGCAACAGTCTGGTGTTAATAACCAGCTGGATCTACAGTGAGATGCCCTATTGCTTGATTTCTTTTGGGCTGTCCAAATTTCCTGGACCCCCTGGGTTACCCTACAATTCCTGAGGATTTCTTCTCATGGAAAATGGTGGAAGTCTAAGCTTTCCAGAAATGTAGAATGACCCAAGACATTGGGGAGTTTGTGTGCCAAACCTTTTGCAAACATCAGTTGAAAAAAACCCTTTTGTGCAAAATTGCTGCATTTCTCTGAGAGATCTCTATTGGCACTTAGCACTGTGCCCGGAACATTGTAGGTACTTAATAAATGTTTTTTTTTTTTTGTTTGTTTTGGTTTTTTTTAAACCCTTGTACTTAGGTGTATTGTCTCATAGGTGGAAGAGTGGTAAGGGTGGGCAATGGGGGTCAAGTGACTTGCCCAGGGTCACACAGCTGGGAAGTGGCTGAGGCCAGGTTTGAACCTAGGACCTCCTGTCTCTAGGCCTGACCAGCTGCCACTTAATAAATGTTTAATAAATGCTCCTCTTCATATTTCCTCCCTCCCTCCTTTCCTTCTTTCTTCCTTCCTTCCTACCTTTTCTTCCTTCTTTCCTCCCTCCTTTCCTTCTTTCCTTCCTACCTTCTTTCCTTCCTTCTTTCCTACCTTTCCTTCCTTCCTTCCTTCCTTGCTTCCTTCCTTCCTCTCTGTCCCTATCTCATGTGGCCACACTGATGGCAGATAAATGGATTGGGGGGGGGGGGCAGGGGAAGTCAACAACCTCCTTCTGGTCAATCCTGGCACTGGGAAAGGTTGGGAAATGTTGGAAGTAGAGGACTGTGCAGAGAGGGGAGATTTTGTGCCAAGTTGTCCGACTTCCTAGAGGGCTTTTTGGCTGAAGTGATGAACTGGGAGGTTCTGGCCTGGAGAATCCTAAGATTCTTGGCTTCTCTGAAGCCAGCTAGAAAAGTCAGCCTTATATAGCCACAGAGCTGCCAAGGACTAGAAGACTCTTCTCAAATAGACCCAGCCAAGCCCTGGAAATAAGTAGATGCCCATTGACTGAGAAAGACAAACTGTGATATGTGAATATCGTGGAGAGCGACGGTGCCTGTTCGAAGCATCGAATGGCATGATTATGGAGAATTGAGGGAAGGTCTCGGAGAGCTGATGCAGACTCAGGAAAACAACCTCCAGAAGTACCACAAACATCAAATGGAAAGAACTAACCACAGAACTGCTACTGAATGCTGTGAAATGAGAGCAATCCATCTCCTTCCCTTCACTGCAGAAGGCAGGGACTGCAGGGACTTCGAGCTCCTGGTCGACATGGTGATTAGTTTGGACATTTGCCCCTCTTTAATGCTTGCAACAAGGGCTCACGGGGCGGCAGAAATGAATGTAACAGGGACGGAGGAAGGAGGCTGGCGTGAGTCCGCGAGCCGGGCAATCGCTCCCGAATCCCATCTCCCTCCCTGGACCGGCCCTCGACAGACCGTCGCCCGCAGGAGAAGGACCAGCCGCGGATGACATTCTCAGCATTTTAATATAAGAGAATACAGTAGACAGGCAGAATCGATGCAAATAAAAGGACCAGAAGCCGCTCTGGCCACGCCGTCAAAGCTCAGGCACTTTAAAGAAAACAAAACCAAGCAGCCCGTGGGGGGCAGCAGACTGGCCCACCCTCGCCGGCCACCTCGCCCGCCTGGGACCCGAGTCCTCGGCCGCCCCACGGAGGTCGGCCCCGGCACCCCCCACATGCAGCAGTCCTGGGGGGAGGCCTGCCACCTCCTCGGCCCCCGCCTGCGGCAGGGAAGGCAGCCACAAGGCAGTTAAATAAAAACAGAGGTCTTTTGAGAAAAGCAGAATTTGGCATAAGCTAATACCTTGGCATGTGTGGCCAGCGGCCAGGCACAGGCACACGGTCCCCAGGGAGGCCGGGAGGTGGCTGTGGCCCAGGGTGAGGTGTGGGGAGCAGCCAGCTCAGGTACCTGCCCCAAGAGCCCAAAAGGAGGTCAGGCCGTGCAGGGGATGGCGTGTGCAGGAGGGGAACATGGTCCTTCTCTTTGGTCAGGCAACGGCCCTCAGCCCGGGGCCGGGGGGGGGGGGGTGATGGGGAAGGGGGGGCTCAGCCTCAGCCCCCAGCTCTAGGCTCTTCACATTGGGGTGGTGATGCAGTGAGTCAGGCAAGGGTCAGGGGCACGTCTTGGGGCTGGTCAGCTCCTGGCTCCTAGGAGCTGCTCCTGTCCTTGTCCTCCGTGAGGTCATACCTGCAGGAGGGAACAAGGGAGCTTCTGTGGGCGGGGGAGAGAAGGCAGCACTGGGGCCTCCCAACAACCCACAGAAGGATCCAGCCATCAATCGGCAAGTATTCGCTCATCTCCCACTGAGCCAAAGATCTCCTACCTCGAAGGGTTTCTGTTCTATTTGGGGGGACGTAAGCCCCTCCTCCGAGTGCTGCTCTCAGAGACACCCCAGAGGGTGCCTGTCTTTGGTTTCTGGGCTTTGATAGCCCTGTTTGTTTTCTTAATGTGTAAAGATACCATTCAGGCTTTGAAGAAAACAGGCTGTGAAGTAGCCTGTTGGAGATTCCCAGAACTTAGTGCTGGGAGACCTCCTTTTTATAAAAAAGGAAAAGGGCCGAGGACAGCAGGGTGGCTCCGTGGATGGAGAGCCAGGCCTAGAGATGGGAAATCCTGGGTTCAAATCTGGCCTCAGACACTTCCTAGCTGGGTGACCCTGAGCAAGTCACTTAACCCCCATTGCCTAATCCTTCTTGCTCTTCTGCCTTGGAACCAATATACAGTATTCATTTTAAGATGGAAGGTGAGGGTTTAAAAAAAAAATAAAGGAAAAGGGCTGAGAAGGGCAAAAAGCGAGTAGAGTAAGAGCTGGAAACTTGAACCCAGCTCCCTGGACTTACAGACAGCACTTTTTCTCACTGTGCTTCATTCTAATTTCTTTGCTGGCAGGCAGCACCTGTGTGGGATGTTGTCCTTCTAGGACATCCTTCCCAGCTTGATGATAAGGTTCTCTAGACCAAGATTTCTCACCTTCTCAAACCACCAACCCAAGGAGAAGTCACCTCTCTCTCTCTCTCTCTCTCTCTCTCTCCCCCAGGCTTCAGAAGCCCCACATATCAGGGAGATGCCGTGGCTGCCAGCTAGTACCATCTGGACTGCTCCACAGACTTACCATTGAGCAGCACCCTGGGACAGGTCCATCTCAGCGAGGTCAAGCTGCACCTGGTAGGGGAGAGGATGCTCTAGCGATCTCTCAGGGGCCTTTAAGGCATTCCCTCTGCCTCGCCCGACCCAGCCCTCTCACCTTCCCCAACAGTTCACGATCCCTTGACATAAAGGAGCTATTGGACTTCACGGAGACATCCAGCTTCCGTCGAAGGGCTTCATCCAGGGGCAATTCCCACTCAAACCTGGGGCAGGGGCAGAGTGAGGGAAAGGATCAACAGGGAGACCAGGGCCCCTCCACCTCTTGCCTGCCAACAATCCAGCCCAGTGCCCACTGACCTCTCACTGAATTCAGGGTTCAGAGTTCTCTTCTTTTGGGAGGTCTTTCTCTTGGAGCCCCGGTTTTTGTCTGGTAGCAACAGCAGTGACACATAGGGGTCAGGGGGATCCCGGCTACTTTGCCGCAAGCTCCTACGAGAAAGAGGGGAAAGAAGAGTCTTGAGGAGAAGGGGCAGGAAAGGGCAGAGCATGAAAGTGGGGGGTGGGAGGAGATGGGGGCTCACCGACAGCTGTGGACAATGCTAACTAGCTTGCGCTCCTCACTGTAATACCAAACTGTCAACTTCACTTGGCCTAAAGGCCCAGCTGGAGCTTCAGATGGGCTGTAGGGAGAGAGAGAGAGAGAGAGAGAGAGAGAGAGAGAGAGAGAGAGAGTGAGTGAGAGAGAGAAAGAGAGAGAGAGAGAGTCAGTGGGAAGAAAGCCATTTGGACCCCTACTTTATATACACCCCTTATACCACACCCCAAACCCCTCCACATCCAAGATTCCAACCCCATACCTATCACTGCGTGGCAGGCGTTGTCGGAGTTCAGGGGCTGAGGAGGAGATAAGGGGTGGCGTCCCCCATGGCTCTGTCTCCTCCATCAGGGGAGAAGGACTGTGGCTGTGGGCTTCCACCCCTGAGTGCTGGGACACAAGAATCTGGGGGGGTGGGGAGCAGAGTTGTTAGCTAGGAGGGGCTGATTCTTCTTCCCAGCTGGGCCACCTTTACCTCTGTTTTCCAAGTCCTTCCTGGCCCCCCTCTCTCACTCCTCTCCCACAAAGATACTCACCCCCAGCTGTGCTCTGAGTAGCACTTGCCCCTGCCCATTGCTAAGGGGAAACCATCGATCCAGGCACAGTTGGTCAGCGATGAGGAGCTCGGAGAGTTGCAAGGAGACTGAGCCCAGAGTACCAGTCCCCTCTCCCCGTACCTAGGGAGAGCCAGGGAGCAATGGTGACAGGGCTGGACACTAGGTGATGGAAGTGGGCTAGGTGCGTCACTTCTGGCACTCTGAACTGAGAGCGCTGGAAGGAATGGAGTGGCTTCTTTGCGCTTCCCCCGGGTGTGAGAACCAGAGAACCACAAGGAGGAAAAGTACCTGAAGCTCCAAGCTCTCAATGTTTGGCTTTCTGATGAGGAAGGAGAAACTCTCATCCCATATCGGGGCTGCGGTTTGGGGGCAAGTCTAGAGGAGACAACGGGATGGTCGTTAGTGGGGAGAAAGGTTCCCTACCACTCTCGCCTTTCATCCTTGCTCATTACCTTGCTCTTGTAAGAGGTGTCCCCGACAGTGAGGCTGGCATATGGGTTTGGGGGCTTGGTGCCCTTTCGGAGCTAGGAGGCAAATATGACATCAGTCAGAAGGACAGCCCCACCTCGGAGGCAGCCCCCGTGCCTCGGGGTTCCTGCACTCCACAAAGAGCTTGTGGCTTCAGGGCTGGGGAGGGGGGAAGGCTGGGGCCCAGAGGGGAAGGAGGAGCATCTCTCACCGGCAGATCTTCAGCCCGCTCTAGGTAGACAGACAGAAGGGCAGCTGCCAGTTCTGCACTCTTCTGGGTCTGGATAAGACTATTCACCTGCAGCACCTGGTAGGAGAAAGTGTTGAGAAAGCCTTGGGGCAGAGCAATGGAAGCTGGACAACGTCCCCTGAAGGAGGCCTTCACCCTTGCCCTCTAGTCTCTTCCCTCCCTTCTACATGGGGTCTCTTTTACCTCCTCCAGCTCTGTGGCAGTGGGCCGGGGGGTCAGACGCTCCAGGCGCAGGTGCAGGCGGCCAGACGGTACGTCCTCCAGGGACAACCACTGGGAAATAAGGCAGGGGTTAGGGTTCTGGGACCCTCCTACCTGGCATCATCAGTAATCACAAATGCTCCCTTCATCTTTCCATCCAGTTAACTTTCCTCCTAGATCTTTTTTAAACCCTTACCTTCTGTCTTAGAATATATACAAGTCTCAGTTCCAAGGCAGAAAAGCGGTAAGGGCTGGGCAAGGGGTCAAGTGACTTGCCCAGGGTCACCCAGCTAGCAAGTGTCTGAGGCCAGACTGGAACCCAGGATCTCCCATCTCTAGGCTCGGCTCTCCATCCATTGAGCTACCCAGCTGCCCCTCTCCTCTATCTCTTGCCCTTTGTTGCAGAACTTCTCAAAAAGGCCATCTACATATTTATAATGGGTGTCTCCATTTTTTCCTCTCTCATTCTCTTCTTAAGCCATTAGGACCCAGCTTCTGCCCTTATTGCCCTGAGATTGCACTCTCCAAGGTGGCCAAAGCTCATTCTCCTTGAGCTCTCTGCAGCCTTGGACACCAGCAATCCCTCTCTCTGCCCTGACCTTGGCTTCTCTCCAGGGTGCAGGACATCATCGTGTGCTGGCTTTCCTCCTACCCATCTGGTGCCCCTTAGGTCTCCTTTGCCTCATGCGTTGGGGCTCTCTCCTCTCCTCTCTGTACTCCTTCACTGGGAGAGCTCCTCGGCCCCTCTTATTCTCTCACATCTGCCTCCCCTGCCTCGGTCTCTCTCCTGACCTCCAGCCTTGTGTGGCCAACTGCCTTTCCTACATTTTGAACTGGATGCCCAGTCGTGTCTCCAACTCGGGTATGTCCAAAACAGAACTTATCTTTCCCCCTAATCCCGCCTCCTCCCACCTTCCTGATTCCTGGGGAGGGCAACATTGTCCTCTGATCCCTGGCTGGCCAGCTTGAGCCAGCCAGGGCTCTTCGCCATCTCCCTCCCCACCATATCTAGGCTGCTGCCAAGGCCGGCTCATCTGACCTTTGCATCATCCCTCCCAAGGGCCACCTTCGCCTTCCTCCTCTGCCTTGGCCTGCCACCACCCAGCGCAGACCCTCAACACTTCCCCCCAGACTCTTACAACAGCCTACTGGGGGTCTCTCCTGGCTCCCATCCATTTTCCATTCAGCCACTAACGTGATTAAACTCCACTGGCTCCCAGTCACCCCAGGACTGAATAGAAAACTCTGGGCTCAGCGCCTGAAGCCCTCCATAAGGTGGCCTCTTCCAAGCTTCTTACCTATCACTCCCCAAGGGGTACCCTTCATTCCAGGGACACTGATCTCTGAGCTTGGGCTGTCCCCCATGCTAAAACCCTGGCCCTTCCCCACTCCACCTTCTAATTTCCCCAGCCTCCTTTAAGTCCCAACAAAAGGCCCTCTTCTTACAGGAAGCCTTCCCCTGCGTCCCTTAATCCTCGTGCCTTCCCTCTGTTCATTTTGTCCTATTTATCCTGCAGCTAGCTTGCTTTGTTTTTATTTGTGGCCCCCATTAGACCACGAGTTCCTTGAGGGCAGGGACCACCACTGGTCTTTTTGTAACCCCAGCACCGAGCGCAGTGGCTGGCTGAGCTCACCTCATCAATGAAGCCACTGCTGAGGACCCTGCTGAGGCTGACTTTACACCTGAGAGAGACCGGAGGAAGAGAGCTCCATGCTTCAGGCCTTTCCCAACCTCCCCCTCCTCCATCCCTCCCCCCATCCCTCCATCTCTCCATCACTCCATCCCTCCCCTCCATCCCTCACCGGCCCAGGAAGTCATCCTTGTCCAGGTCCTTGTCAAAGACATCCACCTCCAGCTCCTGGCCCGGAATCGCTGTGACAATCACCTGTAGGGAAGAGGAATGCCCAGGGGCTCCGGCGATCTTCCTGCCCGGGGACCTGAAGGAAAAGCCCCCGGCTCCCGGTCCCAAGGGTTTCCTGGCGTGGGGCAGGTCTGGGGGCTGAGCTCCGGAATCCTGACCTCAAAGACCTCGTTCCAGCGAGGGTTGAGCTCCTCTCGTACCACGCGGCTCCGGAAGCTCCGTCCTGCCACCCGAAGCTTCACGTAGGGGTCTGACTTGCCTTTCACCAGCCCTCCCAAGAAGCGGTCTTTGGCGATCAAGTCCTGGGCTTCTAACACGTGGATTCGCAGAACACTCTGTAGGTAGCAAAGGGGAAGCCTTTTCCCACAGCCAGTCCTGTGAAGGCTCTGGGCCATTTAGGATGGGCAGACGAACCCGTGAACAAATAGCAGGAGAGCTACATGCACAGCATCCTAGGATGGTGGAAGCAGGAAGTGCTGGGTTCAAATCCCAGTCAAGTGGCCTTGGGCAAGTCATATAATCTCTGTGAGATCCAGGCTCTCATCTGTAAAATTCAGGGTTGGATTTGAGGGCCTCGGAGTTCTCTTCTGCCTCTAAATCTAAGATCCGGGCATGACTGCACAGGAGGGATCCCGGATCAACATTCCCATTTACCTCCGTCCCAAAGTGGCCGTCTGGAGTGCAGTGGCTTGGCCGGGGTGGGATGTCCACACTGCTGCCCATCTGGATGCTCTCACTGGCTGTGTCCAGGAGGCCAGGAGAGCTTGGCATGGTGGGGAAGTGTAGGTGTGATGTGTCTGAATAAAGAATCTACAGAAAGGGGAGGGGGGTTCCCACATCAGCTCGGCTCCCCCCAGGCCCCAACAAGCTCTTGACTACGAGTTGTCTGTTCGTCTCGCCATTATTCCCATCCATCAGACAAACATTTATGGAGCAGCAGACCAGTCACTCCTCTCTAAATCCTCCCACCGGTGCCCCCATACCCTCAGAACCAGCTTCATGTAGAGTCGGGAGTTCGGGCCAGAACTAGAGAGCTGGAACCACTGGTCCAGAGTGAGGTCAGGAGCAGTGAGCAGGCGGGCCAGGGGCAGGGTCAGGGCTCCTAATGTCAGGGCCCTTGAGTCATCCTTCACCTGTGAGGAAATACCATGGAGGAGCCCGGGAAGAGTGGAAAATGTGGGAGGAGATGAAGGGGAAGTAAAAAGATCACACTCTGCTCCCACCCTTATTTCCAAGATGCATTCTGCTGGCTGGACTTCCAAGAGCAGCCCCAACCACATCAAGATATAATTGGGTGGGTGGGGCAGCTGGGTGGCTCAGTGGATTGAGAGCCAGACCTAGAGTCAAGAGGTCCTGGGTTCAAATCTGGATTCAGACACTTCCTAGCTGTGTGACTCTGGGTAAGTCACTTAACCCCCATTGCCTAGCCCTTTACCATTCTTCAGCCTTGGAACCAATACATAATAATGATTCTAAGGCAGAAGGTAAGAGTTTTAAAAAAATAATTGGGAAATGTTAAACAGAATGAATAAAAATTACAATACAATGCAGATAATGCTAATTTGTGATTTTCTAAGTCAACAGGCAACAGCAGGCTGGGATCTCTTTCTAGCTGAGATCCACATCCAAGATTCTGCTCCTGCCATTTCTTGCCCCTCTCTGACCATCAAAGCCCAGCTTTGATGTGTACCCTCTCTTCCAGGAAGCCTGCCCAGAGCAAATGAGAAGCCCACACATCACTCTCCCTTCCTCCTCTAAACTCCCTCAGCCCTTTTAAGTGTATAGCCTACAAGCTGGCCTAAAGCTAAGCTTCTTTCCTAAGGTTAAGGCACCTCATTTTCCTTGGGTTTCCCCAGGGTATCTGGTTTGCTGCTGAGAACTTTATAGTTCTTTATAGCACTCAAATGCCCGACTTATTTAGGGGGAAGTTTCTTTCATAATCCTCAAAAAGAAAAGAGAATAAGAAGAGAAAGGCTGACAAAAACTGCTAGAAATCCACAGGAGGTAATTTAAATGGGCAAAAGGCAACAAGCAGGCTGCAGAGAGCCCCAGAGAGGAACACAGAACAACATGGGGATTTTCCCAGCTTCTCTGCTGGACCTCTGTCTTATTTTCCAGCAGGCAGCTTATCTTTCTGGTTTTCAGATTTTCGGAGGGCCTCATTTCCCTTTGCATTTCCCACAGTCCTTGGAGTGAGCCAGCCAGCTCAGTAACTCTCCCTGCCATGCCAGTGGAGATCTCTCACCTGCGCGTCAAGCTCTTGGCTTCTCGGGTCCTGCAGGAAGAACCGGAAGGCTTCTTCCCATACCGGGGAGTTGGTGTTGTAGGCAGCCTGGGAAGGAGGGGGAGAAGGAAGTGTTTACACCAGGAAGTAGGTTAAAGCCCATTTAAAATGATAAGGATCAAGCTGGGCCCCAAAGAGGGGCTTGGGGAAACCCCCAGCACCTGCTCCCCCCACCTGGAGGGTACCGAGGGCTGGTGGGGAGGGTCCACAACAGAGGACAATTGTCCATCCTGTCATTTTGAGCACCGTATTCATCAGTTGGGGTGATTTTTTTTTTCTCTTCCTCATTTTAAAACTCTTAAAAGAGACTTCACCTGACTGCAGGAAAGGTGATTAAACAGGGTGCGACCAGTCTTATCTCCCCATTTCCCCTTCTTAAAAGAAAATCAACAAAATCTATTTTTAAAAGCAAAAAGAAACAAGATCCAAGATGGAACTTTTCCAAGGCCCTCACCTTGCTCTCTCGAGTCACATCCTGCACAGAGAACTGCACCATTGGGTTGGGTTCCTTGTTCCCCTTCTTCAGCTGGGAAGGAGCAGAGAGCTCCCTTGAGTATTTTTAGCCAGGAGGGAGGCAGATTGGAGATGGGGCTGCTACATCCCAGCCTCCCTTCTAGAATTAGCTAGGGACAGGGTAAAGCACTTTGTACCCCGTGCCCTTTCCCTTGCTCCCTGTATCAGGAACAGAAAACATCATAGAATGCCAGAATATTTACCCCATCTCTGCCTAACCCCACTAGGTCCCTTGGCAGTCCCCAAACTCACTGGCAGATCCTGAGCCCTGTCCAAGTAGACGACCAAGATGGCAGCCGAAGGAGGTTCTGGTCGAGAAGAGATACCTCTGTTCCACTGCAGTACCTGAGAGCAACAGAATTCAGTTCCTTTAGCTACAGGTTCCTTCCCTTTGACGTATCTGTTCCTGTTCATTGCTGGCATCCATTACCTGCTCTAGCTTGTCAGCATCCGGCAACAGCGACAGCCACTCGAGCCGAAGGTGAACTTGGCCCTGGCCGCCTTGTAGGGGGAACCACTAGGGGTTAGAGGAGACAGAAGAGATTCTGAGGTGGCCGTGGAGTCAGATTCCCAGACACCCCCGATGCCCGATGGAGGAGACCCATCATCCCAGTCCTTCCCACCCGCCTCTCCCCACTCACATTATCCAACACTTGAGCCTCTAGCACCTTCCCCAGGTCCAGCTTCAGTCTGAGAGGGGAGGAGGGAGAAATGGGATTAGCAGTTGGTAATTAGCTCTTCTCCAGGTACTTAGCTCAGCAAATCCCATCTCTCCAAGTCTCTTTCCCTTGTCTTGAGGAGAATTTGATAGATGGGCATTGGAACATGGCAGGATGGGGAGAAATAATGCCACCGAGTCTAGGACACCCGTATCAAGAGTCCACTCAGACCTCATTCATGGTCTTACCTGCCTAGAAAGTCATCTTTGTCCGGATCCTTGTCAAATATTTCCACTTCTACCTCCTGTCCTGGGACCTCATGTACCATCACCTGAGGGGGGAAGGGGAAAACTTTGCCTTTAAGGGGTATTTTCTGAGGAGCCTTCTCCGAAGACCCCTTTCTTCGTGAGCTTCTCTCCTAGGTCCACCACCCTTTCTGGGTTTCCCTCCTCCCTCTTCCCCAGCCTTCCTACCTCATAGGTCTCTCCCCACTGGGGGTTGAGGTCTTCGTTAATGACTCGGCTGCAGAACACTTGGGTCCCTACGCGCACTATGGCGTATGGGTCTGACTTGCCTTTCATCAGACCTGGCACATAGGTGTCCTTGGAGCTCAGTGCCCGGGCAGCAAGCAAGTGAATCCGGACAATACCCTGAGGGAGGAGAGGGGCAGAGAGAGAGTAGCTCAGACAAGGAGAGCCTTCTGGAGGGGACGTCCTGAGAACAGGGTTTGGGGTGGGGAAGGGAAGGAACATACCCGAGGGAGGGGAGATCGAAGCTGGGCCACATCCTGCAAGTCTGGCACAAGAGGCACCAGCAGGCGATTGGGCAGGACGAGGAAAGCAGCGATGGAGTCCATGATCACTGTGTCGGACAGAGAGCTGAGGAAGGAACAGGGAGGAGAGCTAAGTCCCCAGAGCTCAGTCTTGGTCTCCCAATTTCTCCTAACCTGGAGAGGAGGGGAGCTTTGGGCCCAACCCTGCCCTCCTCAACCCTTGGCTCCCCTGTCTCTTCTCAGGTTTCCTCTTGATCTCTCTTTCTGTGAGGAGAATCCTTTACCGGCTGCTTTTCCTCCTCTAGAGAAACCGCCGGCATTTCCCAAGGTTCTGTTCCAAAGCTTCTCTCCTCTCCTACTCTCATAATCTCAATAGAAGTTCTTCTCTTGGACCTGGAGTCCAAGAACTGTTTTTCTCTTATGATCTGATTTATTTTTATTTTAGGCATTTGAAAACATTCTGAAAAAGGGGCCAGAGGTCCCACCAGCTTGTGTGCATGCTACAAAAAAGGCTGAGAATCCCTGGTCTACACCAATGACCCCAATTCCATCTCTGGCCCTGTCATCTCTCTTGGTCTTTGATCAGTCACCAAACATTTAGGGCAAGCTAATGGGGATACAATGTTTTTCTAACTATTTATTATTGTTGTTTTAAAAATCCTTTTACTTTCTATCTTTGAATGGATACTAAGTATTGGTATCAAGGCAAGAGACAGGTAAGGGCTAGGCAACTGGAATTAAGTGACTTGCTCAGAGCCACACAGCTAGGAAGGGTCTTAAGGCTGGCTTTGAACTCAGGACTTCCCATCTCCAGGCCTGGCTCTCTATTCACCATGCCACTTAACTGTCCCTATAACAATTAAAAAAAAAAACAAAAAACTTTCCTCCTTTTCCTCCACCCCTCTTCCACCAGTACATATTCTACATACATATGGGGAAGATAACATGTAAACATGTCCATACATGAGTAAATACAAAATAAATATAAGGAAATTCCAGGGGAAGACACTAGAAGTTAGGGGTAGGATTGGGGAGAGGGTAGAAGGGAATGGAGAACAGGAAAGATCTCAGAAAGTGACCCTTGAATCTGGCCTCTGTGACACTGCCTAGCTATGTGACCCTGGACAAGTCACTTAACCCCCACTGCCTAGCCCTTCTTGCTAGGTCCACATAAACTATATATTAACTAATAACTAAGTAATCCTCACAACACCGAAGACCCCTCTTCTGCCTCAGAACACACAGTATTGATTCTAAGATGGAAGGTCAGGGTTTGTGAAAACCAAGTGGCATCTGGAGTATGCTTTGAAGGATTCTAAGAGGCAGATGAAGTACAGTCCGGCTTTCAGACCTTCAGATGACAGCTGGGTATTTTCATTTGAGTGTGACATCAAACTCAAGTGTGTCTAAAATGAAATTACACGCTTGGTCCTCTTCCTCCTCCTCCTCCTCCTCCTCCTCCTCCCTTTCCTTTCTCCTCCTCTGCCTCCTCCTCCTCCCTTCCTTCTCCATTTCTGGCCATCTATGAGAGCATCATTCATTTTCCCAGTCACTCAGGCTAGAGATTTCAGTCTAGACAAAAAGAAGAAAACACATGGTGGTTTTAGAAGATTGGGCAAATCGAGCTTCCCCTCCTGCTCCTGACCACTATAGCAGCACAGGCTGTGAGCGGCTGCCTTAATGAGGGAGCACCATCATCCATTCACTCAGTTAGCTAACTACTCTGTGCCTGGCACTGTGTTAGCCATTCGTATATATAGGTGTAGGGAGCTTCTGAAGGGGGATTTCCTTCAGCAAGACTTATCAGCTTTCCTCTGTATTTTATATAACAACAAAAAATAAAAGTAACAAAACCTCCCAAATCTAATCCAACAGGGGTTTATTAAGCCCCTACTATGTGCAAGGTACTATACTAAATAGAAAGACGTGATGAAAAATTGTGGCTACCTTCAAGAAGCTGACATTCTATCTGGGGCAGAGGCTAGAACCATCAGCACCCAGGAGGAATAGGAAAGGCTTCCTGGAGGTGGAGGCCCATGAACTGAGCTCTTGGAAACTAAAGAGGATTCTAAGAGACAGAGGGAGGGAATGCCAGGCAAAGCCACTGAAGCAAGAGCTGGGAGTGCTGGATTCCAGGAACAACCAGTAGATCCATTTGGCTGGAATGCAGAATTGCTCCAGATAAAGACTGGGAAAGGTGACAGAAGCTGAAGTTCTCAACGTCAGGTCAAGAAGTTCACATTTGCTTCTAGAAGCAATAGACTAGTCCAGAAGAGCTTTGCCCATGGGAGGGAGGTGGTCAGCCCTTGCCTTAGAAAGATGGCTCTGGCAGTTGTTTAGATTAGAGAGATTAGAGCTGAACCAGGAAGACTCACGAGAATGCTATTTATTGCAGCTCAGGCAAGAAAGAAAGGAGGCCTGGCCCAGGGCAGTGGCTGCAGAAGAGGAGACAAGGAGAGCCTGCTGCTTCCAAAGGCCTCCTGGAGGCAGAATGGACAAGCTTTGGCAACACATTGGAATGGGGAGTTTTCTTAGATAAATAAGAATCAAATATGGGACATTTCAATGTTGATATTTGGAGATATACAATAATATAGGCATAATCTCTCTACATAAAATATGTTGTATATACTGTATATATAAAACCTGTTTTATATATAATATATAGACATTTTATATAATAATACACCTTTTACACATAATAGACATTTTATTTGTAATGTGTGTTTTATATATAGCATGTAGACATTTCACACATAACATATACATATGTTTATATAGACATAATACACACATGTATTTAACATATACTATATGAACGTGTTTTACATATAATGTCTATATATATATATTTATATATATTTTATATATACACACACATATATAAAACTGAGCACTGAGGAAACCTGGGTACAAGTCTGTGGCCTGAGATACTCATGAGCAAATCATTTCATCTTTCTGAGTCTTGGTTTCTTCGTACATAAAAGGGAAACAATACCACTCTAGCCACTTCCCAGGATGGTTTTAAGAAAAGCTTAATCTTAATCCTCATGTTCCATCAGAGAGACACTGCTATTCTTTCTTTCCCACATCTACCCATTCCTTTTCACATCAACTCCCATTTAGACAACTGGTGGAATGTTTTCTTGGTGGCTTTTTGGGCACCCTAATCACTTTCCAATCTTCAATCTTCCCATATATACATAATAAGAAAACCAGGTAAACAAAATCTCTTCCGATGGTGTAGACAACATTCCACATCCATAGTCTCGCACCTAGACTATCACATTGAGTTAAATGATCTCTTTATCCAGCTTGTTCAGATTAATCTGCCTGAAGCTCTTTTATTACCATGTCATCCTACATGGCTCCCCTTTCTATAGGTTGGTGTCTAAAGCTATTCTGACTTTCAAGAAGCTCCATAATTCCAAGAACATTCATTCAGAGCTGAAAAGGACCTTAGAAGCCATCTAGATTAAACTTCCTAGCCATGTGACCCTGGGCAAATCACTTAACCCTGGGTGCCTCATTTTCCTCATCTGTAAAAAAGAGAGAAATGGCAAGCCACTCCAGAATCTTTACTAAGAAAACTCAAGAATAGCTTCACAAATAGCCAGGCACAACTGAAAAACAACTGAATGAGTCCAAATGTCCTCATTTTAAAGATGAGGAAATGGGGGCCCAGGAGGTGGTGCTTGGACTGAATCTTGAAGGAAGGGGGGAGATGCTACATCGACAGGATGAAATCAGCACTTATCCTGACTTTCAGTGACTTCCACAACTAGAGGATCATATCAACAAAGTCCATGCTATCTTGTCTCCTCTAATTAGAGAGTGAACTCCTTGAGGCAGGTATCATCATTCTTATGCTTCTGGGCCTGCCCTGTAACTCCACAGCACAGTACCAAGTACTTCACAAGCACTCAATAAACAACTGTTCATTCATACCTAAGGCCTGGGATATCCAGCAGGTTGGTCATCCCTGTCCAATTGATGTCCAAAGTCTGAAATGGAAAGAGTAGGGCAAATATCACCTTTTTAGGCAAGACTTTGAATGATTCTTCAATTCTTTCCTTCACTCCAACCTAACTCCCCTCTCCACAGCTGGCAATTCTCTTTCTCTTAGATCTTGATTCCTTTGGGATCTTCTCTAGTAGTTGGGTTTGTTTTTTTAATCCTTATGTTCTATCCTAGTAACAACTCTAAGACAGAATGGCAAATGGGGTTAAGTGACTTGCTCAGTGCCAATCAGCTAGGAAGTGTCCAAGGCCTGATTTGAATCCAGGACCTCTGTACTCTAGGTTTGGTGCTATATCCTCTGTGCCACTATCCACTCTATCCAGTATCCACCCTCCAGCTAGTTTTTCCATGCAAACTGTACGAAAGAAGGTTCTGGGTTGACCACCTCCCCATAGCTATGAGTCACCATTTTTCTCCTGGTCTCCTTTGGCTTCCAACTGCCCACCTGACCCTTTTCCCTCCGATTTCTCCTTACCGGGCGGCGGATGAAGAACATGGAAACAGCCCCAACGATAGGAAGGTCTCCCATAAGTGGTTCAAGGATCACCCTTAAGATGCCATGTAGCTGGAGTAGAGAGAGAAGGCCAGAGTCTCCTAATCACGTTTGCCTAGCCATACGCCCTGGCTGACATCCTTAACTGGGTCTTCCCATCTCCAGCCCTCTACTTTCCCACAGCTTCTCATGACTTAGAGCTAAGATACCTTAGCAGAGAGGATATGACCCTTTAACTCACCTGCATACCCTTGACTCCAGCTTTGCAAAAATATTTCTTCACTTCCACATCAATCTGCACATCACCCACATAGCTTTGGGGGTAGGGGTGGTGGGGGAAGGAAGAGACAGAAGAAAACAAATAATATTAGGACTTTAGGGTTGAAAAGGGCTAAGGGAGCCTGAGAAGAGAGAAACCAGGCTAGATAAAGTGGGGTGGGGTGATGGGGAAGAAGCTACCTGACATTAAGGTCCAGCAGGATCTGCTGTTTGTTCTGACCAGTGTGAACCTTGACTCCTAGGATTCGTAAAGGCTGAGAAGGGAACAGATAGAAGGGAAGGGCCAGTAGGTACAAGGCAGCATTCTGTGTGTCCCCTGTGCACTGACTTCCCAAATTGGACCCTCTGTCTCCTCAAGACATGAACCAGCCACCTCACCTTTTCTCCTAGTTCTACCCGAGTAAACGTGAAAGTCTGCAGATGAGTATTGGATGCCCGAACAGCTGGGGCCACCGTTTCCGCCAAGAGCTTCTCCATATATTGGCCCAGGAAAGGCCAGGCCTGGGCCACAATCTTGGGATAATAGAATGGGAGGCATCAGAGGAACATCCTGCCTCCTCCTCCCGTAGTCAACGCCCCTCTGAGAACCCACTTCCCCAAACAGCTGCCTCCCCCACTGAAAACTCTGGGGACAAGACTAGGTAGGATTCCTGGAGAGGTTTGGGCTTTCCATGCTACTAAGCCGCCATCTTGGACCCACCCCACCGAGGAGAAGACTGGGTTTAAACTGGGAGTTATGGGATCCACATCTTCTCCTGGCTGGCTGGGTAATAAAATTCTCAGCACCAGGCCAGAGGATTTGTCCAGCCACTGGAAACTCACCTTGTTCAACCATTCCACCTTTTCCACATCAGGGAAGCTGACCTGGAGGGAAGGAGGAAGACATACATTGGTACCATCATTCAGCCCAGGGCCTCTTAACCTTCTTCTGGGTCCCGCAAGAGGCTCCCCTGGCTTCTTAGTGAGGCCCATGGAGCTCTTCTCCGAGGGTTTGGTAAATGAACAAGAGACATAGGGGCAACAGAGCAAAGCAGCCCAGTGGAAGTGGGGATGATGGGTATGCTCTCACCCCAAGACCCCTGAATTAGAAGAGCTTCCTAGGATCTTGGTATCAGCCACGGACAGGACGTACATTCCAACGTGAGAGGACACTCTGACAGCAACATTTTTGTGGCTGAGTAGGCTCGGGGCAGAGGGACAACGGGTAGTTTCAGTTCCCCAAAGGATTCCCGGGAGACACTTGTAGGGGTGTTGCAGACTGCTGAGGGGCAGCTGTGATTTCTCGAGGGGGCACTAAGTCAGGGCTCAGGTAGCACAGAAGCCCCTTTGTTTCCTAATGGCTCCAGTGCGTGGGAGGTGGCAGCCACAGCTGCTGGGGTGAGGGAGGAGGAATCCTCTCCTTAGGTCGCTGGAGGAGACGTCCAAGTTCTGTTTTCCCAACCTCCAGCACTAGGGAAAGGATTAAGGGCCACAAAAGGGCATGAGCCCGAGGCCCCCCTTTCCTTCTGCCCTAGGGAGAAGTTTCCACAGACTGAGCAGTGGGAGTGGCAGAGTAGTGGAGCTGGTAGAGAAGGCTAGAAGGAGAAGGGGGTGGGGAGAAGGAGCTGGGCTGGGCAATCCCAGCCCAAAGGAGAGAGCTCCGGGGCACAACTCCAGCTCCAAGCTGCCAGCCTCCAGGCAGAGCCACGCTCTCTGAGGAGCCTGCTTGAACTCAGTCTGCGCTAGCTTTGATTCCCTTCTACTCAGTCAACTCTGCTGGGGGTGGCACAGGGAGGGGCCCGCCTTGATTCTGGGCTCAGGCTCTGTTTCCCGCTAATGCTCCTCCTGGCCTTCGCTGCTACATCCGGTCCATCCCTTCACTGCAGGGAAAGAGACTATTTCTGGGTCCCCACCTTCCGCTACCTACAGCCAGGGGGTCTGAAGAACAGGGTGGGGCAGAAGCCCGGAGGTGGGGGAAGGGTGTGGACCGCAGACACTGCAGCATCTGCACACATCCCCCTCCCCTCTCTCCTCCCTCCCCCAGTCCTGCAGCCAACCACCACCACTGCAGTCCAGGCTGGGGGCCTGGTGCTTAGATGATGAGGAACTGAAGAGGGTCTTGCCAGGGGATTGGGGATGTCCAAGAAGGTACGAGGGAGGGGGAGAATGACAGGGCGATGTTCCTGGGCTGGATTCTAAGAACCTCAGAGTTTGGAGGGGAATCGATATTATAAAGTAGGTAAAAAATGTCCCAGTGAAGGGGGAGGGGGGGACAGGGAAATCCCTTGGATCAGAACCAATTGGGGAAGGTGACGGAGATGCCTGTGGGGGAGGGGAAGAAAGTGCCATGCAGAGTGCAGATGAGGTGGCATCTATGGTGGGAGGTGGGGGTCTGGGGATGCGGGACGTGGAGTGCCAAGGTGTTGTGGGGAGGGGGGTCATTCAGGGCTCCGGAGAGAGAAGATGGGAGAAGTTAACAGATTCGGAGCTAGGGGACCTTGGTAGTGTCCAGTGGAAGGGGTAAAGAAGAGAATCCTGGCGGGAGTGGTGGTGGATCCATGGAGATCGGGATCCCGCAGGAGTATTGGGCTGGAGTGAAGTCAGCGGAGCTGTCCTGGGGATGGCTATGCGCGAGAGTAGAGGGCTGGGGACGGGGGCGGGGAGGGGTCTCCCCAGGACGGATCAGGGATGTTCCCGAGGGGACCTGCCGGCCAGGGGCTGTGGGAGGTGGGGGGCAGAGGGCTGTCTCACCCA
>NC_058134.1:283390642-283457389 GCF_016433145.1 Gracilinanus agilis
GGGGGAGGGGGGGACAGGGAAATCCCTTGGATCAGAACCAATTGGGGAAGGTGACGGAGATGCCTGTGGGGGAGGGGAAGAAAGTGCCATGCAGAGTGCAGATGAGGTGGCATCTATGGTGGGAGGTGGGGGTCTGGGGATGCGGGACGTGGAGTGCCAAGGTGTTGTGGGGAGGGGGGTCATTCAGGGCTCCGGAGAGAGAAGATGGGAGAAGTTAACAGATTCGGAGCTAGGGGACCTTGGTAGTGTCCAGTGGAAGGGGTAAAGAAGAGAATCCTGGCGGGAGTGGTGGTGGATCCATGGAGATCGGGATCCCGCAGGAGTATTGGGCTGGAGTGAAGTCAGCGGAGCTGTCCTGGGGATGGCTATGCGCGAGAGTAGAGGGCTGGGGACGGGGGCGGGGAGGGGTCTCCCCAGGACGGATCAGGGATGTTCCCGAGGGGACCTGCCGGCCAGGGGCTGTGGGAGGTGGGGGGCAGAGGGCTGTCTCACCCAAGCGGGCAGCTCGCGATGGCTCAGGTAGAGGGTCTGCGAGGTGAGCTGCTCCTCATTGTCCAGCAGCTGCCGCGCTGCCCGCAGGCTCCGCTCTTTCTCTCCGCGGACCCGGCGCCAGCCCAGGTAGAGGGCTAGGCCGAAGAGCACGAAGCCCACGCTGAGTCCCAGGGCCCCAGCCAGATACACCGGCACCAGCACGAGCAGCCTCCGCCCGAAGGAGCTCAGAACTGCTAGCGCCTCGCCCGCTGCCCCGGGGTGCTGCTGCTTTGATGGTGGAGGCTTCGTGGGGCTGGGGTCCTCCTTAGCCGGCGCCGCGGGAAGTTGGTCAACGGCGCTCTCCACGGGGCCGAGATCCTTTCCAACTGGCCGCTCCATGGTGCCAACGCCCGCACTGGAGGCCAGCTCCTCGCTGCCCCGCCTGGCCACCCGGATCCCCTAAGCAAACCGAAAACCCCGGAGGCGGGGCGGCTACTTTAGACCACGCCCCCTTCGGGCACCGTCCATTGGTTCACGCCCCAAGACTTGGGCGGAGCCAGGGGGTCAAGACCCCGCCCCACTGGCAGGGAGGCATGGAATACAGAGGGGCAGAGCCCTCTCTGATTGGGCCATGCTACACTGGGGCGGGGGCGCTCCCGGAGATATGGGGAGAAGAGACTCTGATTGGCCTGAAGGAGAGGAGGAGGCGTGGAGGATGCTCTAAAGAGGGGAGGCCGGAGTAGGAGGGGTCCCCACGTGGGATGGGTGGGGCTGATGGGTGACTGCCGTACAGAGCTTCCCCTCTCCCCAATTGCTCTGGTTTAGGCCGAGCAAGCTGGACTAAATTAAAGTTTTGTAGACGTCTAGAAGCGCCATTCCCCCCAAATATGGATGGGTTAGGAATTCCGCCTTTCCCCTCTCCGCAAGCCAAGAATGCCAAAACCCATTGCTTCCAGGGAGTCTTTCAGAGGTCAAGACTGGAATAAAAAGGTTCTGCCACCATCTTCATCTGCCGTGAACCTCAGCACGAGAAAGAGAGCATTGGGTTTGGAGCTCTTGGACCTCAGTTCAGCTCCTGGCATTGCCATTTGCTATCTCTGTGACTTCCACTGTCAGATTAGAGGGCTGGACTAGATTATGTCTAATCCCAAGTATGGGAAAACTACAATTTCTGAACCATGAAGAAATGACCAGGGGCTGGGACAATGCAACCTGGAGAAGGTGGTTCATGAAAAATGGTCTTTTTTAAATCTCTGAAGGGTTATATATAGAGAGATGATTTTTTTTTTTGTCTCTGCCATGGGCAGTTTGGGAAGAAATGGACCCGCAATTGCTACAGGCGAGGATGAGGGACAATTAGATAACAGTAGTTAGAGCTAGATCGATGCAGTCTGGAAGATCCAGGTTCAAATCTGATTTCAGGCACTCTTAGCTGTGTGACCCTAGGCAAGACCCTTAATCCTGATTACTGTTTTTCTGGCTTAGATTTGATACTAAAATAGGAAAAAAGTTGGTTAAATCTTTGTTGTTCAGAGTGAATAGGTAAGCAGAGATATCAGTGAATCAAATAAACCAACAAGCATTTATTAGGTTCCTACGATGTGCCAGGCACCCTGGTGAGGGGATGAGGCATGGTAGGAAACAACATTCAGGAAGGCAGGAAAGAAAAATCCAGCAAGAAAAAATTTTTAAATTAAAAAATAAATTTCTATATTTCTAAAATCTCTTCCCCAATAGAGAATTGGTAAAAGTATGTGAACGAAGAATTCTCAAAAGAAGAATCACAAATTAGTAACAGCCATAAGAAAGAATGCTCCAAAGCAGTAATAGTGAAATACAAATCCAAGCAACCCTGAGGTTCACCTCACACCCAGCAAATTGGCAAAGAAGGCAAACATTCAAATAATCAAAGTTTGGAGGTGTTAGCAGAAAACAGACATACAAGGACATTGTTGGTGGAGCTGCGCATTGGTACAATGATTCTGGAAAATACCCTAAAAAAAACTGACTGACACTTTTCACAAAAAATAAAGGCTCCAAAATATTTATAGCAGTACCTTTTCTGGTAGAAAGGGACTGGAAACAAAGTAGATGCCCAATAACTGAGGACTGGCTAAACAAATTGTAAGATATAAATGTAATAGAATATTACTGTGCTGGAAGAAACACAGAACATGATGAATGAAGAGAAGCTTGGATAGACAAGTTAAGTGATAAAATGTAAGATAAACAGAGACAAGAAAACAATACATAAAAGGGCTACAGCAATGTATATAAAAAGAACAATAACCACAAAATTATATTTAAAAAAAATTTAAACCCTTAAATTCTGTCTTAGAATTTCTAGCTAGGAAGTATCTGAGGTCAGATTTGAACCCAATATCTCCTGTCTGTAGGCCTGGCTTTTTATCCGCTGAGCCATCTACTACCCCTAAAACATATATTTTAAAAAGAATAATGTGAATGTTGTGAAAAAACAAGCTTGGCCTCAAAGAAGAGATATGAAAAGATATTTCCTCCTACTTTTTGCAGAAGTATACTGTACCCCAATTTACAACATTTCTTATAATGTGTTTTTTTCTATTTTTCAATGTGTCAGAGAGATTCTTTTAAAAACCCTTATTTTCTGTCTTAGTAACAACTCTAAGACAGAAAAGCAAGAGCTAGGCAAATGGGGTTAAGTGACTTGCTCAGTGCCAATCAGCTAGGAAGTGTCTGAGGCTATCAGATAGGCTTTGATGATTTTTTTTTCTCTTCCTCTTTAAAAAATTTTTTTTGCTTTAGCTCTGGGGCAGGGTAGCCTTTCATGGGGGAATCTAGGTGAAATAAAACAAAAAGATATCAATGAAAATCTATTGTTAACATAAATGTCTATAGTTCAATGCCATAAAGTTCCATTCTCCATAGTAAATATTTTTTTTTTTAAACCCTTGTACTTCAGTGTATTGTCTCATAGGTGGAAGGTTGGTAAGGG
Organism: Gracilinanus agilis; assembly: GCF_016433145.1. NCBI lineage: Eukaryota > Metazoa > Chordata > Mammalia > Didelphimorphia > Didelphidae > Gracilinanus > Gracilinanus agilis. Next base: position 283,394,088 of record NC_058134.1, read on the forward strand.
TGGGCAATAGGGGTCAAGTGACTTGCCCAGGGTCACACAGCTGGGAAGTGGCTGAGGCCGGGTTTGAACCTAGGACCTCCTGTCTCTAGGCCTGACTCTCACTCCACTGAGCTACCCAGCTGTCCCAGTAAATATTTTTTTTTTAAGAGCACTGTATCCAGTTAGGCTCTGGTTTGAATTGACTCTGCCATTTATAGCTTTTTTTTTTTTTTTTTTAATCCTTACCTTTTATCTTAGAATCAAGTATTGGTTCCAAAGCAGAAGAATGAAAAGGGTGGGCAGTTGATGTTAAGTGATTTGCCCAGGGTCATACAGCTAAGGAGTGTCTGAAAGCCCAGGATCTCCCATCTCTAGGTTTGACTTTTTATCCCTTGAGCCATCTAGCTGTCCCCTTCCTTTTCTCCCACTTTCTGCCTTTTGATCTTGAGCAATTTACTTCTCCCCTCTCAGAACTCGGTTTCTTTATCTGTTAAATTGATGGTTTTGAAGATCTCTTCTTCCAGCTTCCAGACTAGGAGAGCAGCAACTTGAGTCTCCTAGGAACATAGGAACAATTTTCAAATAAAGGGGGTAGATGTTTTCAAATCTTGCCTAAGATGCACAAATTGATAGATACCACATAGAGTGACCACACTGAGTAATGCTTCCTCTTAAGAGTTTCTAAGAACCTCAAAATTGCATGCTGAATCAGATGGGTAAGTTCGGTTATCACTCAAATAGGGCAAAGGAGCTGGCATGATGAAAATATTTCTCCTGATGCTGAAAGAGACGCTTTTCTGAGTCAAATCAAGCCAGGTTCAAGTTTCACTTCTGACACATACTAATTGAGTGACTCTGGACAAATCATTTGACCACTCAATGCCTCCAGCAATTCTCTTAAGAATAATTTCAGGGCAGCCAGGTTGCTCAGTAGATAGAGAGCCAAGCCTGGAGACTGGAGGTCCTGGGTTCAAATTTGACCTGACACTTCCTTAGCTGTGTGATCCTGGGCAAGTCACTTAACCTGGATTGCCTAGCTTCTGTCTTAGAGTTTCTGTCTTACTAAGACAGAAAGTAAGAGGGTTTTTTTTTTTTAAACCCTTGTACTTCGGTGTATTGTCTCATAGGTGGAAGATTGGTAAGGGTGGGCAATGGGGGTCAAGTGACTTGCCCAGGGTCACACAGCTGGGAAGTGGCTGAGGCCGGGTTTGAACCTAGGACCTCCTGTCTCTAGGCCTGACTCTCACTCCACTGAGCTACCCAGCTGCCCCAGAAAGTAAGAGTTTAAAAAAAAATGAAAAGAAAATGATTAGCTGGGTAACACTAGACAAATTGTGTAACCTAAGATGGTCCCACTTGTTTAACAGAAACCCTGTGGTTGTTAGGAGACTCAAGTGGGATAATGGAGATACTTTGTACAAGTCTACAAATGTCAGTTATTCAGCCCACCAGGTGGTATGGTTCACTAAAAGGAGGAAGGAGAAAGGAAATGAGCCGATTATGTAGGGAAAGTGAGGAATAACAGATGGCCAGGAAAAGCGTTGCCCAGTTACCCATAAAATGGAGTCATTAGGATCCTTTATGGACAATCTATGGGACAACAAGGGCACCGGATGAAAACATGTGGATGGAGGGAATGCCCCATCTACTGAGCCATGAACCATTAAAGTCCTCATTTCTGTGGCCTGAGGGCCAGTTTAGTTAAATTGGCTGAAGACTGATATGTTTGTTTTGGTTTTAGCAGGAACCTTTGAAAACCACCTATGGATGCAGAGCTGGTTTGGAAGATCTCAGTGGAGAGAGTCCCCACCCCACGGAAATCCCAACTCTTTGGAGCCCAAGTTTCATGATCAGGTGGTAATGCCAGGGAGCATCATGACCAGCCCTTCTCCTCCTTTTCCTCCTCTTCACTCTGGGCGGGAGCAGAGTTGGGTGGCGGAGAGGACGCACCACCCTCGCAGAGGACTGATCTGGCTCTTCGAGGTGTGGATTTTCTCCACCATCTACTCAGAGCCCCCGGCAGTGTTTCATCAGAGCTGCTCAGAACCAGTCCCCGCCCAATAGCCTAACCTCAATTCTCTAATCTGGGGTTCCCACTTCCCTTTTTTTCTGACTCCCCGGGGCTTCGCTCAGGCTGCAAAATCTGCTCAGGACCCAGCCTGGTTCCATCTTCCTACCTCTTGTCCTCCATCCCTCCACGCCCCGAGGAGTGAGGTGGGAGTAGGAAGGAAGGAAGGGCAAGGCGGAGGGCCAGGGGGAGGCTGCGTGTGGCTGGTGGCTCCATTCCAAAAGGAAACAGCTTTGTTGCAGGGAGAGGAGAAGCTCTCAAGGTAAGGGATAAGCGGGGAGGCCAGGGATATACCATTCCTGGAAGAACCCTCAACAAAGGGGCAATCGATCCCTGCGCCCGCGCTCCCTCTCTCTCAGAGCAGACGGGCTGTCTCTGCAGGGGAAGTTGTCTTCTGCTGCCGGGCACAGCCGAGCCTCGGAACAATTAGGGAACAGGAGAGAGAGCCCGGATCCCCCCAGTCCCCTCCCCCAGCTGGAGCCAAGAAGTACCCAAGCCCAGAAGCTGCAATGCAGTCGTCTGGTACATAAACACCTCATCTTCCTGCCTCTCCTTGGCATCCCTACTGCCCAGGTGCCATCTGGTGGTAGTTGGAGGTAATGGCTAGTTTGGGGCGGTGGCGAAGAAGGGAGGGAGGGAGGCTCTTTGCTGGCTGCATCATTCCTAAAGAGTGGGCCACTGGAGCTCGGGAGACTTCCAAGGATCCCAGCTTTTCCCAGTGAGTCATTCTGTGAACCTTTGCTTTGTAATTACAGGTTCTACCATCATTTGCAAATTGATCTAAGTATGCCTGATGCTCACAACGGGGATGAACTTGGACTTCAGTTGCCTGATCTATAAAAGGAAGGGGGGGGACCCCGGAGGGTCTCCAAAGCCCTGTCCAGCTTTAGGGTTATAGCCTTAAACAGCCCATGCTGGCAAACACATGGTACCCAGGCCATAGTTTACAGAGGCTTCTGGGACCTCCACTAAAATCATTTCCCAATGCCTCATTTTAGTTCAGAGGTTATCCTGGGCTCTGGAGGCTCTGGCACCAAACCGGAGAACCTCTGAGTGTGGGTCTGGAGTTTGGATTCCCCCAACACATTCAGACACTCCTTAAAGCATTAGACAGAAGCTGATTGATTTTTCAGCCACAAGCAGTTCTCCAAGACCATTCACTAAGGCTGGAAGCTGCAGTCTGGTGCAAAGATACCGTGCCCAGGTTGACAAGATGACAAATCCACAGAGTATTCTAAGGAGATGGTCTGCTGGTGGTGGATGGTGGTAGGAAATGGAGCAGGAACTGGGTGCCCACAGAGCCAAGGGATCTCTGCTTTAACTCAAGTTGCTTTGATTGTCAGACAACAAATGTTCATTAAGTGCCTACTTAAATGAAACAAAATTGCAGGTCTTTGCCCTCAAGGAGTTTAGATTTGTTAAAGTCCCTCTTTAAATGGAGCACTCAGACTCCAACTGGATGCTAAATACAGATGTCATGTGACCAAGACAGAGGACAATTGGACTGTCACCTCCCACTAATAGGACTCTCCCTATCATCTCCCCATGCTGGTCTTGTCCAAGCTAACCATCCCCAGGTCTAGCAATCATTCCTAATGACATGATTTCAGACCCCTTCTATAAGCTACTGTAACATAATGGAAAGAGTTCTAGGTTTGAAGTCAGAAGACCTGAGTTCAAATACTTCCTGTGTGACCTGGGGGCAAGGTAGAACTTCTCACTTGTTCTAGAAGATGATTTCAAAGATTCCTTTTATTTCTAAGCCTTTAGGCTTACTTCTTACTTACTTCTAAGGGTTATCTTATAACCCTTTACTTCTCCAAATGCTTGAGACAGGAGGTCCTGGGTTCAAATATGACCTCAGACATTTCCTAGCTGTGTGACCCTGGGTAAGTCGCTGAACCCCCATTGCCTAGCCCTTACTGCTCATCTGTCTTGGAACCAATACTTCACTTCCAGTCTAAGAGAGAAGATAACGGTTAAAAACAAAAAGAATAATGAATTAGCTTTTTTCATTATTAAAGAATAATGAATTTAGCTGTCTAATAATGAATTAGACAGACCATATTATTGACTAATATTGAGTTCGTCTTTTTTGTTCCTTGTCTTTTTTACAAGAACTGTTCTCAAGGCAAGGCTCTCCTCTTCCTTGCCTGCCCCTACCCAAACTTGTACTTGTGCTTTGTTAGATCTATTCGAAGGATTTTATATATTTTTCTCACTGTGCCCTCTGGTCCTTTGACTCACTGAGCTGGGTAGCTCAGTGGATTGAGAGCCAGGCCTAGAGATGGGAGGTCCTAGGTTCAAATCTGGACTCAGACACTTCCCAGCTGTGTGACCCTGGGCAAGTCACTTGACCCCCATTTCCTACCCTTACCACTCTTCCACCAAGGAGCTAATACACAGAAGTTAAGGGTTTAAAAATAATAAAAAAAAATTTTACATCAGCTCAACTTGCTTCTATGCTGAGTCTTGACCTCATTTGATGACACCTTAATGAACCACTAACTCCCCCAAGTCACATAGCTAAAATGGTCACACAGTCCTCTTCCATCTCTCACTGGCCTTTTTAATCTTCAGCCTGGATGAATTCTTGATGTGATTTTTCTACTATTGCTCCTAGGCTGTTGCATGTTACTGGAGAAAATTTTGTGTAACTTGTGCTAATCCAGATATGATCTGGGCCCAGAGTGAAGATCATTCATCTCAGAAGAGAGCCTGAGGAGCTCTCCTTTCCCCTTCCCAGAGAAATCAGGGATCTTGCACTTGAAAAAGACAAGAAGATAGAGCAGATAAGACCTGGGCTTTGGGGACCCGAACTGATTAACTGTTTCTGTTGCCTTTTGGGATTCTGGATTTCCTGCTTCTTGTGCAAAGAACCAGGTAGACTAGACCTGTATGTACCATGTGAGGAAGTTGCTGAGTGATGCCTACTTGCTAACGATTAGAACCAGGAGAAGAAATGATGATTAATCTTCCCTTGAATCTTCAGCCTCAGAAAACTGGATTGGCAAGAGAAGGCACTACAGAACTGGGACCGGAGTGGGTAAGACTGGAAGATCTCCAGGATGGACACACGTGTGCCTTCCCATGATCAGTAAGTATGAGTGCTTTGAGAGTTTTCCCTCACCTCCCTAAAGAACTGAGAGGGCCAATTGGGAGGAAGCTTTGGGAGATGAGTGTGAAAGCGTTTTACTTTCGTTTTAGCCTACGTTGTTTAGCCACAGTAGCTTGAGTGTTTCCATCCTGTGTGTATTGGAGTGGGGGTGTTGATTGAGAGAAAATTCCAGATGTGAGATGGCAGATGTAGTCACAGATTTCAAATGTTGTCGTTTTGACTAGAATCTAAATGTCACCAGTGTTGGGTCTTGGGCTACTTGGTCTTGCTTAAAGGACTGCTTGGAGGAGCAGCCTAGACAGAGCATCATCTGGTGGCCAGTGAGGATAATACAGTCTCTGGGAAGATCATCAGCGTGCAGGAGAGGAACCGAAGGGGGTGCTGGGCTAGCTAGGGGCTCAAGGAGAGTGTCATTCCATGGGCAACTAGGTTTGAGTTCTACTGGATAATTAACATAGGGACCCATTGCCTTTCTGGGACATAAACTGATTTGGATTGGCCCTGCTGGTCCCTGTAATAGACATATAAAGTATCACATGAACTCTCTCTATACAAAATGCTACATGTGAAATACATTGATTTCATTTCATAGAAATTTATAGTGCAAAAGCCCCCATGGGCCATCACTATTGCTTGACAATAGTTTTATTCTATTCTTCTTGTCCTTCCATCTCAACTCCAAGACGGGTTGCTCCAAACTTTTCCCTTCCAATCACACACCCACATTTATAAGAGATGGACATAGTCTATTCCACTCTGAGAAGATTGAGGCTGTCAAAATTCCTTTGACTTTCCTCTTTGAGTCTAAAAATTCCTCATTATTTTCATTCATTCTTTTTTTCCTGTATCAAAAGAAGAATTCTTGTTAAGAGCAATCACTCCAACCTTCAAAATGTCTCTTTCTCCCTTCGCTGTGACTTAGTTCTGGAATTCATTTCTTCCTTCTTGTAACAATAGCTCATATTTATACGGTACTTTATTATTATCCCAGTTTTGCAGATGAGGACATTGTGGTTCAGGGAGGTTGTGACTTGCCCAAGATCACACTATCAAACCAAGGTCTCTCCTAAGAGACAGTTTGATGGTGAAGGAGAGTGCCAGTCCTGAAGTCAGGAAGATGCATTTTTCTGAGGTCAAATCTGGCCTCAGACACCTACTGCCTATGTGGTTACTTAACCCTGTTTGCCTTTTAAAAAAATATTTCTCCTAACTCCAAGTCTAGTCTTTTAGCCTGCCTGCTGCCTTTTCATGAATTTTTAATCTCTCCTCTCTTTTGTGTACAAATGTCCTAAAATCTTCCCTCAAACCTCCTATTTCACCCATCTGCTATGATCTCTCCTTTCCATCCTGGTCAATTTGCTTTCCAGGGAGTTAATACTTGATCCTTCCATTATCACTACCTCTTGTGATTTGGCTTCCATTTGCACCACTTCCCTGAAATGGCAATAATCAATGGCCAGAATCAATGGCCAGGAATGATGACCTGAGGCTGGTGGATTGCTTGAGTTTAGGAATTCTGAGGTATAGGAGGGGAAAGGTCTTCTGGTGTCCACACTAACTCTTCTACCTATGTGGCAAGATTCCCTGGAGGTAAGGAGTGAGCCACTAGGTTGCCTAAGGAGAGGAGAATCAGTCTAAAGTGTTTACACTGAAAAAATAAACCAGAAAAAGTGTTTACACTGATCAGCAGTGGTCCAGCCGAATGGCCACTGGTAAGATAGGAAGACTTGGTCTCAAGAAAAGTCAAGTGAAATCCAATGGTCTTTCTTCCATCTTCCTTTACATTGATGATCCTCTCTACCTTCTGGATATCCTTTCCTTTTAGCTTCTTCATTCCACTACCTCTTTAGCCAGTCTGGGCTCTTTTTCCTTGTCCTGTCCTCTTAAGAAGAGTATTTCCCAAATTTTGATCATTGGTTCTGTTCTTTCTCTACATCTCATTTGGCAATCTAATTTCCCCAAAGCATTAGCCATCAAGGAATGAATGTGTAAAAATGCATTTTTGAAGCTATTGTTTTATGCATCATAATGCATATACAACTACTCCCCAATCTCTATCTCTGGTTTCTCTTTACAAACTTGCATCTCCAGCTGGCTAATGGTACCTTTCTACTTGCATGTTCTAGCCAAACCATTTTCCTTGCCACTTTCCTTATATGGGCTGTACTTTCCTAACAGTGTCTATGGAAGGTGTTCTCAGAACCTGGAATGCTGCTCTCCCCACCTCAATTAAAAACCTATCAGGAGCGGGGGACAAAGAAAAGATCTTGGATTCAAATCTGGTCTCAGACATTTCCTAGCTGTGTGACCCTGAGTAATCACTTAACCTCCATTGCCTAGCCCTTACTACTCTTCTGCCTTGGAGCCAATACTTAATTTTGATTCTAAGACAGAGGAAAAACAACAACAACAAAAAATCCTATCTGTTCTTTAGAGCTCAACTCAAATGCCTTCTTCTTCCTAATCACCTAATTGGTAATGATCTTCCCTCACTTCTCTCTCCTATATATTTATCTATCATTATAATTAGTGTGTCACATCCAAACTGTAACCCGAATGAGAGGGGAGCCCATGTTTTGTCCAAATCTTATACTTCCTCAGGGGCCTAGCTACACACAGTAGAAATGCTCAGAAAATGTTTAATTTAATTGTCAAATTCCTATTCATCTTTTGGCTCAATCAATCAATAAGCATTTATTAAGCACCAACTCTGTGCCAAGCATTGTACTAAGTGTGGGGCATACAAAGACAAAAATAGGATTATCCCTATACTCAAGGAGAACTACAGTCAAAATATATACATAGAAGTATCTAAGAAGAAGCATTAGCAGCTGAGGAAACAGGAAAGATCTCAAGTAGGAAATGGCATTTGATTAGAGTTTTGGAGGAAAACTAGACATTCTAAGGATCAGAGAGAAGGGAATGAATTCTAGTCACCGGGAGATAGCAGAGGCAAAGAGAGCCCAGCATCCGAACTTGTTGGAAAATGTTGTTTTAATTTTGTCACTTAACAAATTAGTAATTCTGTCTCATGATGTCATTCACACATCTGCTAATTAATATTTTTATTATCCAACTCACCAAAAGATTGAGAAAGAGCAGAGTCCTGAGGAAAGCCTTCTTCCTGGGCAGCAATCAATACTTTGGATAGGCCTAAAGAAACATTTAGCATAGAGAACCGTATTTCTCCAGTTCATCCACAAGGCTGCTATGAATGTCAAATGCCTTGCTAAAATCATGCTCCTTTGGCTGCTCTATAAATCTGATTATCCTATCTAAAAAAGGAAAGCAAATGAAATAAGGCTAGTTTAATGTGACTTGTTTTTAGCTCAATACAACAAACATTTATTAAGCACCTACTTGGTGCAAGGTATTTGCTTGCTAGGTGCTCAGAAAGAGAACTTACAAAGTCTCCACCCTCAAGGAGAGAGTGTTCTAGTATAATAACAAGGCTGAGTGAGACATGTACACAAATAAGTATATATGATACAAGGAAGAAAATGATTGAGTTCATAGGAAAGGTAAGAGGGACATGGAAAAATCTAAGACCGGATGGTTTCTTAACCTGGGAGGTCCATGAACCTGTTTTGAAAACATTTTGACAGCTGTATTTCAACATAAATTGGTTTTCTTTGTGATCCTATGTACTTTAATGTTTTTTTTAAATCCCCTCTGAAACACACTGCCAAAGGTGTCCATTATTACCACGCCCACCCCCACCCCCACCAAAAAGTTTGGTCTAGGAAATAAAAGATTGCTTCTAGCTAAGGAAATTAGGGAAGAAGCATACCAGAGATACAGGTCTGGAAGTCATCAACATAGACTCAAAAACTGGAAGACATGGAAAGTGAATCAAATTTGCCAACTGAGACCATGGAGAGAAAGGAGATGAAAACAGTCTTGGGAGACATACACACACTTAAGAGGGGGAAGGGGTATGAAAAAGCAGTGAAGAAGGCACAAAGATAAGTTAGAAAGGTAGAGAACAGAGACACCGAAGTCAAAGGAATAGGGAACATAGAGGAGGGAGTGATCAATAATGTTGAAGGAGGGAGGATGAAGGCTTGAGAAGCAGCTACCAGACTATGGAATTAGCTCACTGGTGACATGAGTTTCAGTATAGTTTCAGGACCAGGGTCCAGTTGAAAAGCAGATTGAGGGGGAGTGGGAATGGAGGAAGGAAAAAAGCAGGAACATGAAGACTTTTTTCTCTCCTGGGTCAGCATTGAACAGGAGTCAGAAAGGTAGTTCACAGCATAGCAGATGGTCAAAGGAGGGTTTTCACTAGGATAAAGCATACCTGAGTATGTTTAGAGGGAGGAGAATGAAGATGAAACAGTGAGGGGATGGATTAGTGGAGCAAAGTCCTGAAGAGATCAGGGGGAATGTGGAAATGGGCATTCAGAGAGGGGATAGCTTTGGCAAGAAGGTGCACCTTATCCCCAGGAGGAATCAAGCATTTGACACACTGAGTATAATCCAGGTGTTGGGGACATGACACAAATACCAATCAACCCCCCCCCCCAACAAACAACAATCCCTGCTCCCAAGGGTCATACATTCTATCAAAGGATGAGAGGACAGAGAGATCTTAAGGTGTGGAGATGAAGAAGAGGTCAAGGGAGATGGCTTCAGTCTTCTCGGGAACTCAGTAAGGAAGGTTCACACAAGAAAAAAGGAGATTTAGAACAGCTGCTTGGGGAAACTTGATAGGGAAGAACAGAGATAAGGGAAAGGATCGAGAGTTTAAGGGTTCAAATTTGTGGGGGAAGACAGTCAGCTTGGTTTTGTGAGTTCCTGCAGAAACTCCACTGCTTGTGGGTGGGGGGCAGAAAAGGCAGCTGGTAGGGAGGAACCAGGGCTGGAGATTAACGGGACAAGAACATCACCCTGCCAATGAGCCCAAGCTGGCTCCTAGTGTACACCACATTCTTTTACAAGTGCTCATAAACGATTGTTTAATAATCCATTTTTAGAATTTGTACAGGGATCGATGCCAAGATTACTGGTCTGGTTTCCAGAATGTATTATTTTTAAAAACTAGAATATCTGGCCATTTCCAATCTCAGTTTATATTTGGCTTCTGACCCCGAGTCGAAATGATAGGACACAGAGAAAGAAGGAATAAGGGGTTCTGGTCTATTTTAAAGGTCCTAAAAGACAGGGCAGGGAATTTCAACACAACCTTATCCTTCCCTGCTAACAAACACAATACCCAGTAAAGGAGGACACTTCTTAATTTTTCCTCAGGTTATCCAACTATTGAGGCATCAACTTACCAAAGGAGCTGATAGTGGCTAATGAAGCCCCACATTGGTACCCTTGGGGGATGCCAGAGGATCCCCTTAGATCTCCATGGAGAGAGCAGGAGTGGGGATCAGCTAAACAGTGGAGATTCTCCTTGTAAGAAATGGCCCTCCTACCCAAACATCATTCAAGGTTTTAAAGCTTAGAATTTGGCTTCTGGGGTTAGGAGGGGCAGGAGAGGCCTCGGTGACCATCAGATGCAGCTGGAGAGGGCATGAAATCTTGCTTGGCATACAGTACAACGACCATGGCTATCTTTCCCCTTCCCCCACCAAGTTCTCTAGCACCTGCTATTTCAAAATCAAGGAGGGAAGGGCAGAATCTGTCAGCTAGATGGACACCCCATCCTAGCTTCCCACTGCCCCTCCTCCATCAATGACCCTAGGAGCCCTGTTAGCAAGGCTGCCTGGGAATAACACTGCATTGAAGACACAGACAGGGTTATTTTTAAACCTTACCAAATGTGTCACCAGTCCCCTAACCCCCAACTTGAATCTTTATGGCCCCAGAGAGCCTTTCATCCTGGGATCCATGGCTCTTCTCATCGTCCCCTACAAAGTCATGTCCATATTGCCCAGGGGTGGGTTGTGTTCAGATTTTAAAGCAGGCCTCCCATCACACATAACTTCCCATTAAGTCTCCATTGCCTTCTTTCGTTAAAAATAATTATTTTATTTCTTTGGAAAATGGCGGGGCCCTTGCTCTGTGGATTCCTAACCCTACCTGGGTTAACAATTCCCTAGCCCACCACCCTGAAACATTAGGGCCTCCTGGTATTCCTCTCCTTAACCCTAGGCCTAGAGGAGTTCTCACATTTGTGAATGGGCAAAAGTCTCCAGAGTCTGAAAGCTCAGTATTCTGGCCCTCCTTGCCCCCATTCCCCTCCCTTTACAGGGTTTAGGCTCATTTTCAAAAATCAGTGCTAGGGTCTATGCTGGGGATGGGGTGTGGGAAGGTGGAGGGGCAGTATTTGGGAGAGCTCAATATCCCATCAGCCAAGTCTTTCTGAGAACCCCAAAGCCCTTCAGTCATCCCTGCCTCTCCTGGCAGCCTGCAGTCCTCATTCCCTTTGCAGGCCCCTCTGGTTGGCCTCAAGGGAAGCTGGAAAGAATGCTTCTTAGGAGGATGAGGCTTGGGAAAATCTATTCCCTCCGCTCCTCTAGGAGCCCAGCACCTAGCACTCGCCGTCTACTCTCCTCATTCCCTCATAAACTCCCTTCCATGCATATGAGAAGAGATGGATTCGCCCTCTTCTCCTACCCCCTTTGCCAGGGAGGCAATATCAGAGAAGCGTCCAGTGAACTGGTCAGTGTGGCATGGCAGTGATACGCATGCTCTGTGAGGCAATGGGGTAAGTCACCATGGGTGTAGTGGCGTGGCTCATTGTGATTCCTGCTAGTGGCTGGGCCATCGAAACAGCCACAGGGGCAACGGATACGGCCACAGGGGCCATGGAGACTGGAGGTGGGGCCATGCCTTGAGCAATTGTCTGGGCCAGAGCAGCTGAGAGAGGTGTGATCTCTGGGTTCAGGTGGGGGGGTGGGGGAGGTGGGGGCGGTGCCGTGGGAGGTGCTGCATTAGTTGGTGGGGCAGCCGGGGCACCCGTGGGGGCTACGAGCTCTTGTTGGGACACGGGTCTAGGCTGCAGGGCCTGGCTGCTGAGTGTGGTATGTGTCTGAGCAATGCCATGGTTGTAGTTGGTGACGGTGCCCACGCTGGGCGCCAACGTTTGTTCTGTGGCTGGTGCGGTGGAGCTCAGGGTCATGACCTTGGCCTGGTTACGGAACTGGGCGTTCTGCTCCAACAGGACCTCGTTGGTAGCCAATAAGTTGCTGACCTGCTTCTTTAGCTCTTCCACTCGCTTCCTGAGCATAGCATTCTCCTCCTCTAGCAAGCGGCACTCCAACCCCCGAGGTGGGGCCAGACTGTACTCAAATGTCTCAAAATGGGAACCATCGGAGGGGCACCCGCCCCCTCCCCGACGGCGTTTGGGGCATGGCTCATGGTCCTCAAAGCCCCGGTCTGGAAGATCATATGTGTCATATAGATCATGGCGACGACTGGTGGGTGCTGGCCCTGCAGGACCCCCTCCACCAGCACCCCCGCCACCTCTTGCTTCAAACTCAAAATCCCGCTGCAGGTGGCGGAACTTGCACTTGGCTCCTCGCTGGCAATCCCCTTTGAGGAAGTCCCGGCAGATGGGGACTTCCTCTTTTCCATTGGGGAGGTCAGCCGGAGAAAGGCCCAGGCCGGCCGCCACTTTCTGCCTTAGCCGAGGGGGGAGTTCACCTGTCTTCTTGTAGCCATCCTCATCCTCCTTGGAGCCATGGATGAAGCGGCAGTTCAGACGACTGCACTCCTTGTTCTGGAAGTCATGGCAGAAGATAAACTCATTCTTACTCACACCTAGGTTGGAGACCTCGCTAATGTCTGGGTGTCGGTAGCGGCAGCGCTTGCCCCGCTTACACACATTCCTCAGAAAGTCCCGGCAGATTGCATCCGAGCTGCCTGCGTTGGCTCCTGACCCAACTCCGCTGATCTCCTCACTACCACCACCTCCGGAGCCTCCGTTGCTGTTCCCTGTGCCATTGGTATAGCTGTCTCGGTCAGGCATTCTGGTCCCACTCCAAATGAGTGGCTTCTTCCTTTGCCGCCACCCTTGGGTACAACTAGGGAAAAGGAAAGCAGGTGTCAGGTAAAGGGAGCCCTGGAAGAGGACCCTGCCTCTCCCTGTTGCTGGCAGTGAAACTGTGCCTACAGTTCTTAGACTGGAAATGCTGCTGTTGCTGCTGCTGGGATATGAAGGGCATTGGGAGAGGTGCTGCCCAACCCCTTATGCAACTGATCTTGCTGGGATTCACTAATTCCTTGCTTATTCTGGGCAAGGGAAGAGGAATAAAGGCTGGGGGGGGAGGAGGGGGGAGAAGGCGCAGGGGAGGAATGGTGTAGGGCTAAGCCACCCACCTGCTCATTAATGAGAGTGAGCTGAAGAGAAGGGTAGTGTGGAATTTTGCCTCACCCTCTCACTGACCTTATTAAAGACATGGGAACGAAATCAAAACTTTTCTTAAGTGTCTGAATAAGCTTGGGCAGTAGGGTGGGGAGGGAGAAGTTGGTGACAAGATGCTGAGGGCATAGGAAAAAGGACAAAAAGGCAACAACCATAATTTTTGTTCCCTGATCTACAGTGCTTCTAGATTCCAAATCTCCAGACTGTCTGGAGCCCTGGAGAAAGGGAGAAGTGTCACCAGCTTGGGAAGCCCCCAAACTTTTCTGGGTGTCTATTACACAGGGAGGAGAGGGATTCAACAGCTGTTCTCTCCCCACCCTCAGGACAAAAAGCAGTTTGGGAAACAAGGCCAAAATGGGAGGAGGAAGTTGCTGTGACTCCACAGAAACCTCCTTTCTGTCCCTCCTCCAGCACCAATAGTCCTTTTCACCTCCCACTCCTCAAACCCCACCCTTGCTCAGATGCATTTCATGAGAGATTTGACTTAACACTAAGCCAGGCTACTACTCACTCTCATAAAGTTCCTACTTATTTATAGACTCTATAAAATCCTCTTCTTTCCTCAAGGGACATCTGAGATATTAGGTCCACAGCCTGCCTCCCCCTGGGGCCCAGATTTGCCGCTCACCATGCCTTACCCCCAAGTCTTGCTCAGGCCCCCCCCTCTGCTGCCCAAGGAGGCATGACTCCTTCCCTTGAATCAGGGGAAGCCCCTCCTGTTTTTCCTCCCCTTGTCCCTGACTCCATCTTTAGCCTTCCTTCAAGTTGGCTAATCAGAACGTAACTGGCCCCAAGATGCAGCATGAGGCACTGGGTGACAATAACTATATTTAGGTAGGATGGAAAGAATGGGGAAAAGAGATGGCAAGTTCCCTGGTTAAAATGAGCCATCTCCATGCTAAGCCTAAGCCTCCCCTCCCTCAGAGCCCTCTTAAAAAGCACTCTCCCAGCCAGGCAGATACCAAAGAAGTTAGCTCAGGGAAAATGTGGGGCCGCTGCCCGCCTCCGGGGCCACATCACTGATGGGATCACAGCACGGGGCAGAGCCTTAGTAGGGGCCTGAGGTCTCCATAGGGCCTCAGAGTCCAGAAGGGCAGGAGGATCTGAGGGGGCCAGTACGCTGAGGAGTCTTGTCTTGGGCTGCCAGGTCCCTCGGGTTTCCAGGCTGTTCTGCTTCCTTACCTGTCAAAGGGAGGCGATGGGAGTTAGGAACGGGTACAGGAAAAGGCACGCTCGGAGGCAGAACTTTGGACCGCCAGGAGGAGGCGGGGGAAAACTGCGAGGATGTGGCAGGCTGGCCAAGGCTAGGGAAAGCTGTGAGCAGGAGCCCAACAGCGCGCCCGGGATAAGCCGAACCCCCCAGTCCGAAGCCCAGGGCTGCGTGACGTCACGGAGCAGGAGAGGGGTGTGCTAGGGACAGGCGAGTACCTGCGCTCAAGAGCTGCCAAAAGGGGCCTGGGATCCCTTGGGGGCCCCGCCGGCCGGCCGGCCCGCCCGCGGCCCGGCCAGTCCAGCCCCGGCTCCTCCCCTTCGGGCACCGCCTCCCCCTCCTTCACCTGCAGCCCTAGCCGCCGCTGTCCCTGCTGCAGCCGCCAGAACCGCCTGCCGGTTCCTCCGACTTCGACAAAGAGCCGCCCACCTAGAGGCACTTCCGCTTCCTACGGAAGAGGCGACGCTCTAGGAAGCGGCCCCGGAACCAAACATGATCGACTCGGTACCTGCGCGTTCGGCCCCAGGAAGCTCCCAGCAGGCTCTGCGCGTCACGATGGTAACAGAACGCTCCGCGCGGCCGACCAGGAAGTAAACGACTCTAGGATCGGGCCTTCAGGTAATCTCGGGTCTGGCCTATCCCCAATCCTCCTAAAACGACCCGGAGAAGGCTTTTCCTTCCCTCACCCACAGCCTCTTTCCACCACATTGACCTTAAATCACCCAACCTTTGCTGTCACTGCAGAGCCGCTCATACTCGGCCTGCCCTACTCCCAAGCATTCCATTCATGCCAACCCCCAGTCATTTTCATTTCCTCGATAGCCCCTCACGGCAATTGCAGTGACAACAGGAAAGAAACGGCCTTGAAATAACACACAAGCTCATTGTTTTCGACCAAGAAAGTACTGAGGATTTATTATACAGGCGCTATACACTCAGCCACAAAACACATCAGTCCGGAACGACAAGAGTCCCAAAAGGCACCCAATCAAGAGGCAGGCAAGGTGGAATTCGCAGGAAAAGTGGCTCGTCCTTCGGCTCTGGAGGGGGTCCTCGAGGATGGTGGTGAGGCCTCTATCAGATGGTACCGGCAGCCCTCCGTGGCGTGGCTGATGTCTCTCGAAGGTTCCTGCCTTGCTGAAAAGGGTCATTCCGATGTCTGCTGCTGTGGCAGGTGGTCAGCATTCTGGTTACTTGGACCTCTGCCTCATCTTTCTCCTCTTGCGTTTCAGCCTGTGAGGGGGAACCGGAGGGAATTAAATTAACATGGAAACTCCCATAAATTCCATATAATTCCAATAAAGTTGTGTCCCCCCCCCCCAAGAGCAGCCACGCACAGGGACAAAAGACTAGCGATCAAGAAATGAATCCCAGCTTCGTTTCTTTTTCAATATTTATTCTTAAGAGTCGTGAACAATTTCAATCCAGCGACTAGTTTTTTTTTTTGCAAGCCACCCCCCACACCTCCCGTTTTCTAGGGATTTCTACCTACCTACGCATTCGCTTCTTCCTCCACTGTAGTCCAAAACGAGCCGGGAATAGAATAAAGAGACAGTTAATACCAATAACGACATTATAATATCCAAAGCAGGCCACTGAATCCGCACCACTATTATGCTTTAGAACGCCTACATTTTCCACAACAAATCAGGGCGCATGCTCCTTCCTCTTCTCTGAAGCTTTACCAAAAAGGCAGCCTTTCTCCTCGAAATCGAGTCTCCCCCAGATAGATCAGTGCCTTCTCCAGTTGGAGGCCCGGCTTTTTGAGTTACTATGAACGCCATTCGAAGGTCCGACCAAGCCACTGTCTCCCCGACCACCCCCCCCACTAGCTCCCTTCTCCCCGCCTTCTTCCACTCGCAAACAGGGACTTCCCATTTCTATTCTCCGGGAAACTCCCGGGGCCCTTGGGGTTTCGGCGGGGGAAGCCACCTCCCCGCTCCTGGTCCCCAGATCAAGCACAGGCCTCCCTCCCCGTCAGCTCGCCGGCCAGAGACCCAGGCCGCCCCGCTTACCTTGGCCCTCATGGCGCAGTGGAAGCTGTAAGGAGAGAGGAAAAGAACAAGATTAGTCTGGAATGCGGGCGACAAATGCCGAGTTCGGATGGCAGAGGATTGTAAATCCCGGTTATAAAGGGAGGACTGAGTAAACGATACTCACTCAACAAGATGGCGTAAAGAACAAGAGAGAGAACGCTGCTCGCGCGTCTTATTTAACAATGCAATCGTGTCGTCACTTCCTGCCGAATCTCGCTGGCGTCCGGGCCCCCCAAGGGGCGGAGCTCCCTAGGACGGGAACAATGGCGGCTAGCTCTTTTTCCCTTAAGCGTCCTAGGTGCTCATTTACCCAATGTACCTACGGAAAATCCTTGGGAAACGCCTTGAGGAATGTCCACGAACACATCCACAAGGTTCTCCACCCCGCCAACTTTTTTCCACTTCATTGTCCTTATCCAGAGCTTCCCAGTATTTTGATAATTGAGCAGCTGCCCTTTTCCAACTCGGACTTTGGGGAAACAAAGTCTACTTCCGCCCTCACTCGAATTGCTTCGTGGGAGTTGTAGTTCACCTTGGCACCCGCCATTTTACCGTGGATGGTCCAACTTCACATGTTGTAGGTGAGACCCGGGGAGAGTATGTGAAATTGCCTCCTTCGTGTTTCAGTTTTCATCTCCAGGGCTTACCACTTTTAAGAAAATCACATTCTTAAAAAAGAATATGTACAAAACTAAACTGATCTTTTACAAAAATAAAGACATCTATATTTTATATCAGCAACAATCTGCTTTCTGTCACCTCCTCCCCACCCCCACGCCAATCCTCTTCTCCAGAGTAAGAATGAAAGAAAACCAAAATCAATGTTAATATACAGTGTTAATCTGTGAAAAATACAGAACTACTAAAGTAGTCAGAAAAAACAAGTCTTTAATCACGAAAGAGATGAGCCCAGCGCCCAAAACTACTCAGTCAAAACCCGGGGATTGAGGATGTCCCCCTGGGAGAATGCACCGCCCTAGAGGATTTCTCCAAAGAACGATAACATTTGGGGAATTTGTGTACCTTTTGGGGAAACTAAGGACAGGGAAATATGATTGGTTGGCCTTACCAAGGCTACAAGGAAAAGAGAAGTCCAAGACAGGATTAACGGGGAGAGTGGGATGCTTTACCATGAATACCAAAGGGCCAGGGCTACCTGGGAGAGGACTTTGAGGCCCGAGAAGAAACTGAGACAAAAGGGTACTTAACATTTGATTTAAGTCTACCTTTGGGGTCTATTGTTCTGTCTGAAATGGGCGAGTCTGGGACTTCCCTCAGGGTGAATTCGGGGGTCTCCAGATTTCAAGTTGACTAGTATAGTCAAGCCAAATCTACCTCTACATTGGCCCTGTCCAAAAAAACAATTTCTTGTTCTGTATTCTGAGTCCTTCACCTCTCTGTTAGGAGGATAGCATGTTTCTTCGTTAGTTCTCTTGAAATGTGATTGGTCATTATATTCATAACAATTCCTAATTCTAAAGGAACTTAGGAAATTCCTTTAAGAATTCTTTAGAACTTTAAGAAAAGTTATCATATTGCTATCATTGATTATCCTGGTTCTGTTCATTCTGTATCAGTTAATATAAGGCATCTTGGGTTTCTTTGAAATCATCTATGGCATTTTTTCCCTTACAGGACAATAATACTCCATTACATGTATGTACTATAATTTGTTCAATTATTCTCCAGATTTCTATTCTTTGCCACCTCAAGAAGAGATATATATTTGCACATTTTTAGAATCTTTTTATCTAATTTTCCCCTTCTACTACCCTTCCACTAATTCTCCCTTTTCCTTTGCTCTGGGTGAATTGTATTTTTGTACCAAATATATATATAATATATATAATATCATTATAGTCTCTCCTTTAGCTAGTAATGTTCAAATGTCAGCCATCTTTCCTATACCCCTGGGTCCTGTCTTTGTATCTATCTACTTGCTTACCCTGATTATGTGAGATAATTTTCCTTAACTTTCCTTTCCCTTTTCCTCCTTCCCACCTTATTCCTCTCCCCTTCTCTTTCCATCTTAAGTTAATTGAGAAATAGAGATCCATTCCCAGGCCCTTTGTCTAATTAGACTCCCTCTATGACCCCAGATGAGGACAGGCAAACTTTAATCTCTCACCTCCCATGTTTCTCTTTTTCCTCTGATATCCAGGGTATCAATATGCTTCCAAACACTCAGGTTCACAACCTAGCCTCACACTGGGCCTTTCCTCTACCTGTTCTGTCACTAAGCAGTTGATGGCCTTGTCTACCTTCTCAATATCTCTCCCATCCATCTTCATGCCTAGATTATTGCAATGGCCTCTCCCCTGCCTTCTGTCTCTCCCTTCTCCAATCCATCTTCCACAGGATTGCTAATATGATTTTCTTAAAGCCCAGTTCTGACATTTCTATCCAGAAAGCTTCTTGACTATTGCCTCTAGGATAAAACCCCAAATCCTAAATTTGGCATTTAAAATGTTTCACAATCTAGCTCCGCCATATCTTTCCAGTCTGGTTATATATCATTCCCCTCTACTGAAAGACCTTTCTCCTTACTCTGTATACAACACACCATTTTCTGCCACCTTGCCTTTGTTCCAAATGTTTTCTTCTTGCCTCTCCTTCTGGGTACTACAGAATGGCTTTAAGGCTCCAGTCAATTGTCACCTCCTGAAAAAGAAATTTCTAGATTCCTCCAGTTGTTGATGCTTCCCTTCAATGGACTTCTATTTATTTTGTATATACAGCATATTTATTTTATTTGTGAACCCTGGTGTATTCCCCATTTTCCAGATAGATTGTTCACTCTTTGAGGGAGCTAGTATGACGAAGTGCCTGGCTTTGTGCTAGATGTTGGGGTTATAAAGACAAAAGCTAAGTAGTCCCAATCCTCAAGAAATCTACATATGTGTATACTGCCATATATGCTCATCTGGGGGTGGGGGTGGTTTGGGGAAGGAACTATAAGCTGGGGAGACCAGGAGGTATTCCAAAAGGCTGAGGAAAGGGAGGAGAGAGCATTGCAGGCATGCTAGGTGTCTGTGAGGACCAGCAAAAAGATCAGTTGCGTAGGACTAGGGAGTAGATGGTGGGGAATAATGTGTAGTAAGACAGAAAAAGTAGCAGGGAACCAGGTGGTGAAGAGTTCTAAATGCCAAGCAGATGAGTTTCTACTTAATAGAGGGAATTGTTGTTATTAAAAATGAGGAAGGCAGATATTAAAAGGGAGAATAGTATTTTAATAAAAGCTATGCTGATAGAGACAAAAATCATTAGACCACGCGCCTGTAAGTATTCAAACTGCCGCCTCAGCCATTTTACCTTTCCTATCTTCGTGTGCCCAGGTAGCTAAAGAGGAAGTTCAAAGTCACTTCCCAATATTTAAAGCTGTCCCTCACCTTGAAGACGTAATCCAAAACAGGAAACCCGTTGGGGATCACGGGAAATGTAGTTCCAAGGTCCCCCAAGTGATTTTAATAACACAGAATGAAGAGCCACCAGAATTCATCAAATACTCACACCTCAAGTCCCTGGAAGGCCCCTCTGATTGGAGGAAGGAGTGGTGAATGCCTTCCAAAACCTTAATCCTTCATTGAATGAAGTCGTCCAGAGGAACCTTCTCCTTGTTTCCCACAGGGCTGCTCTCCTTTGGATTTCTCTGACATGGGCTGCCCCAATTGTTCCAAGTATTCCTTCCCCCCTCTTTAATCTTCTTTTTGTGGTCTTCCCCTCCTAAAATGGTAAGCAACATGAGGGCAAGGCCTGTTTCTATCCTTAGAACCTGCCAGGCCTTACTAAGTGTTTGCTGAATGCTCTTGAAGAAGAAAGGCCGGTAGTGTTGCTGTTGTTAAGTGAGGGGATAAAGTCCTGGATCAGAAGAGTGTGCAGATAGAAACAACAACATTCAACGACTGATTAGATGTAGGGAAAGTGAGATGGGGACATTGAAGAGCCCAAAGTGTTGAACCTCAGAGACGAGGAGTATGATGCACTTGGTAGAAATGAGAGGTGATCTTGAGAAGGAAATGGCAAATCACTCTGGTATCTTTGCCAAGAAAGCTCCAAATGGGTTCACAGAGTCAGACGTGACTGAGAAATGATTGAAAACAACAGGACATTTAGTTTGAAATGTCCCGCAGAGCTCTGGTGATACAGGGCTGGAGCTCAAGAAAGAGAAGAGGGATGAATATAAAGATTTAGGAATCACCCACATCAAGGCCATAATTGAACACCTGAGAACTGAAGAAATCTGCAAAAGTGAGAAAATGTAGAAAAAAGAGAAGAGGGACCACAACAGAATAATTGTCCCAAGCTTTTTCTGGGCAAGACATTTTCTGGACCTTAGTTTCCCCATCTATAAAATAGGGATACCTCCTATTTTATAGGTACATGACCTTTGGGAAGCAAAAAAGGGCACATGAGACAAAATGTGTAAATGCTTTGTAAATTTTAAACCATTGTGTAAATAGAAATTCTTATTTGGAGCATTCTCAAAGTTTAACTGATAGAAGGAGGCAACTCGGAGATCAAGAAAAACTGAATGGGATATCATCTTCCCCAAGGAAAAGAGTAGAGATAGCTCTATCTATCTGAAAAGGAATGGGTAACTTTAAAAATAATGATAATGCTTTTATTTATATAGCACTTTCTATATGTTCTCATTTGGTCTTTCAGCTTTCAGAAACAAATGTTCCCCCATCTCAACACACACACACACACACACACACACCCCACTCCAGAGTAGATCCAGGTAGCTGAGCAGCCTGTTTTTCAGCTTGATGGAGATGTGAGGTCACTTGGCTGAATTAGTATCTCTTATCACTCTCAGTGCTACTTCAGATATTTCTTCCTCTAAGTGCTTGAAGTTCAGGAGAAAAACAAAGGATCAAAAAAGATAAGCTGATCCTTAAGAGTTGTTAAATTCAGAATCAAAACGAAATACAGTTCTGCAAGGGAAAGGAAACTCCAGCTGGAAAAGCTAGAATTGTAATAATCTGTAATTCTGAAACATCAAAGTAGCAACAGATTATGACATCATTATCCCTTGCTTCTAGTGAATAAACCCCCCAAATCCCAGCCCTTTTCAACTCTACCGCCACCTTTCTGTAGGAAATAAAGGAAACAAGAAGTCATCTAGTCTAACATTATGAGGCATGAATCTCATCTACAATGTCCCCACTAAATGGGCACCCATGGAGATCTCTACTGATTAGGAACTTAATAGTCCATTCTACCTTTGGAAAGCTTGGATCCTTAGGTAGAGGCGTTTTGACCCAGAATCAGTTTGGCATGCTAAAAGAGCATTGATTTTAGAACTGGGGAGGCCCAGGTTGGAATCTTTGCTACTTGGAAGACTCAGAGCAAAATCATAGCCTCTTTCCATCCTGTTCCACTCACCTGGGGCTGCTAGTACAGCCCTTTAGTCAGGAAAAACAAATCTAACATCTCCCAAAAGTACCCAAGAAACTTCATAGGGTTTCATAGAACTTAGGACTGGAAGAGACCTTAGAAATGATCCTTTATTTTAAAAAGGGAAATGAATAATCTCGAAGGTCTCTTCCACTTCAAAATCCTGAGGCTCAGATGATGAGACTTTTAAGGTCATCTAAAATGTTAAAGAGAAATGATGCTAATTAGCATTTACATGTTAAGGTTGACAAAGCATTTATATATATATATATTTAAACCCTTACCTTCCATCTTGGAGTCAATATTAGCTCCAAGGCAGAAGAGTGGTAAGGGTAGGCAATGGGGGTCAAGTGACTTGCCCAGGGTCACACAGCTGGGAAGTGTCAGAGGCCAGATTTCAACCTCCCGTCTCTAGGCCTGGCTTTCAATCCACTGAGCTACCCAGCTGCCCCCGACAAAGCATTTTTTAAGTACCATATCTTAGTTTATCCTTACAAACCCGGGAAGCAGTCTATTATCATCCCATCACTGACATGAGGAAACTGAGGCAGACACAAATTATTTGCCCAGGGTCACCTAACTAGTGTGTGAGACCAATTTGAACCCAGGGCTTCCAGACTGTATATCCAACACCCTATTGGCCTGGGCCTCCAAGTTGCTGCCAAGATGAAAACCTCAGTTGATTCCAAATACCTTTCTTTTTACTATCCCAAGATAGTCACCCTGTCTTCTATGGATTAATTATCTTTAGTTGCCTCAACTGTTCACATGCCATGTTTCCTGGTTTCTCATCATTATGGTTGCAGTCCTTTGGATACAATTCAGTTCAATGCTTTTCCAAAAATGTTGCATCCAGAATTGAATCGGACTCCTTAGGTGTGTGACAGGGGTTAAGTTGGAAGTCTGTACACAAGACCCATTAATTTCTGATCATACTTAGGTAAAGAAATAAACTCCGAAGTGAAAAAATAGGGCTTGTTCTTCCCCTTAGAGTAAACCTCACCTGATTATGTTAGCTTGTCAGGATCTTTTTGGATCTAGATTGTCATCCAACAATTAGCCATCCTTCTTGGCTTCTCAGAAACTTTTTATCCATGCTCATTGAGATCATAGCTATTTCTGTTGGTCTTACTCAGACTGGCATGTTAATGTGTTGGGACTTCCAGAGCCTTATCTACCTGCTGCCCTCCCTCCAACCAAATCCATCCACACACCGGAACACAAATATTACTTATCAGTTTTATTTTTTTAAAAAATAACAACATTCCTCGGAAGGGGGTTTGGGGTAATCCTATTATTTGTGAACAAATGGACTCAGCAAGAGGTACATTTCCACTCCAGAAAAATTAAACAACCATAAATCTCCCACTTCCTACAAATCTTAAAATTCTAATCCAGAAAAACGAGTGGGATTTTGATTACTCTCATTGCTCCCAAAGAGAACAGAATATAACTTAAGATGGTATAAATGGTCCTCCTATTAAGACAGTGGGGAGCTATCATATCAGAGGGAACCTTGTTCCAATTCACTGGAATTTGCTTACCCAAGACACATCTTCTACCCAGACCACCCCCTCCCCACAACCCATCACCAAATGAGCAGCATTACAAATGGCACATCAGAAAATCATCAGCAAATCCAATTTCTTTTATTGACGCAATCTCACTGCGTTTAAAAACCCCATGAGTTAGTGGGAGCCCCAGCTCCCCAAGACAAGACCCCACATACTAACCGCCCCTCCCACAATCCCAAGCCCCAAGAATCTGTACAATCCAAGTCAACAGCTTCTGAAAGGAGGAGCCCCCTCCTTAAGAGTCAATCAGCTCCCCTGACTCCTGCCCTCTCTCTCTCAGGAGAGGACTTTTAGAGCACCACACACAGGAACCACATTGGCAGATGGGGCTTTCACTTCTAGATTGAGAACTATGAGCAATTCCAGGTACAAGGCTGAGTCAGGAAGGGTCATTTCCTTATAGTTCTGCGAGAAAACAAGTGGATCCTGTCCTTGCAAAAACTAAAAATTTAAACAAGAGGATCCATCCAACAGAAGAGAATCCCAGGTGAATCCCAGGCTCCGGCTCCTACAAAATGGGAGGGGCCTGGCCAGACAGCCTGGATCTGAGTAAGATTCTGCTACATAAGAATTAAAATGAGTAATGGAGGAAGACACCTCCCCAACCCCATTTTGAGGCAAGACAAAGACTTGAAGAGGCAGAAAGGGGCTGGCACCCCAGACAAATGAGATACGGACAATAGGAAAGATGAGAGTAAAAAATTCCAGGGGAGGCAGTGGAGCTAGATGGGCCATCTGCCTCTCCCTGTAGAGCTGGGCGACCTTGCCCAAGCAGAGAGCAATACAAAAAGTTAGAAAGAGGGGCTTGAAGACAGGTTTTGACTCCTGATTTTATTATTCAATTTCTTATTTCTGTTTAAAGTAGTCTGCGATGGCCAGGAGCCCTAGCCTCCCATGGCCAGAGTCAGTTGGAGCTGGTAGTCATTGGAAGGAGGGTTGGTTGTAGGGACTGGGATGGGGGGAGAGGCTCCCGCCTCTGCCAGCGGTCCTGGGTGGAAAAGATGAACCGCTCTTGGTGGAGCCCAGGGTGTAGTAGGAGGGGAAATAGGGAGGAGTATTGGGCTAGGGAGATGGAAACCATCTCAGTCCCCTGCTTCATTCTCTTCCACTGTTTCCCCGGTGGTGGCATTTTCTGCAGTCTTGGAGGCCTGGAATGGAAAGGACAACTAAAAACCTCTAAAGGGCTGGGTTAGTGTCTGGGTAATTTGGTGGGTTAGGGCACAGAGACAAATCTGCCAGTGTTTTCTAGTAAGGCCAACTACTAGAGTCTGAATCCCTTTCCACCTCCCTCCCCCTCCTTGACAATCACAATCAAGATGGCTTTATGAACCCAATCTAAAGGGATTATAACTAACCTTCTTTTTTTTCTTTTTCTGAGTCTTCCGACTGGCTGAACTCTGAAGGAGTGCCTAGAGGAAGGAGAAAGAAAGCAGATGACACTCAGCATTTCATTTCTTGAATCCCATTAAGCTTTCTTCTCCTCCTCCTCCTCCTCCCCGATCAGCAGACACATACAAGTCCTGGATCCTCTCCCTCTCTCTACCACTACTGACCTTTAGCTCTGCATCCTGGACCTCTAATTCAGACTTGTAGAGCTCAGGCTCAAAAGGACCACTGGTTATCCGCATAGGACCATTGGGCATGAGCAGTACTGTGAATTTGAACTGCGCAACAAACTCACCTATAGAAGAAGGGAAAAAGGTGAGGGGGAGGGAGGTAGAAGGTCAGTTATTCCTCTCAGATATGCTGAGGCCTCCCTGTACCTCCCCAAGTCAAGGCATAAGAGCCAAGAACTTAATATACCACTGCTTGTAACAGCCCTGAGGTGCCAGTACTCACCTTCCTTTTCATAGAGAACATTGAATGGCTGTAGTAGCTCATGTTTAGCACATTCCACCACACCCATCCGGGCTTTCTTTTCATCCTCAAATGCCCTATATTTGAGAAGATTTAGGGATTCAGGAATCCTTCCCACCCCAACTGTGCTTTCAATAATTCAACCCCAAGAACTAGTCTCCTAATTCATTCAAGGCACTATGTTGGATGATGAGTACACAAAGACAAAAATAAAGCCCCTAAGGAGCTTATGGGGGGGCCTACAATAGGAACACAACCAATACAAGGTAATTTGAAGAGGAAGAGTATGACACCTGGGATGACCAGGAAAGAAGTGTACCTGAGCTGAACTTTGAGGATAAAGATTTGGAGAGCGAACAAGCTGAAGAGTGTCTTCTAAGCATCAGACCCTAAACTCTTTTTTTCATCCCAAGAATTATTCAGTACATTCCTGCTCCCTAATCCTTTGGCTTGGAGGAGGCAAGCTTGAGCAGGTCATGGATCCCAGGAAGGACGGGTGTGTACAGGCAGGGTCTGAGTCATTCCTAGTCCCCAATTTGTCCCCACCAGGGCAGGTACCTGAGAGTGAATGGCATGGCATCAAATCGCCTCTCCACTTCGCTAAAAAAGGCACGGGAAGTTTTCATTTTCAGACCATACTGCTTTGAAGGATCTCGCTTATAGATGGTAGTTCTCTGTCCTGCATCCTTGGCCTACAAAAGAAACAAGGGACAAGTCTCTAGCTGGGCCCTTCTCCAGCCAAACTTTACTTCTTCACGAACAACGGAAGTAAACTTCCACCTTTGCTCCCTTTCTATATCTGGAAGGAAGCTCACCTTCCCCTCTCCTGAGCTCACAAGAACATCCACAGCATAGACTTCATGGACTTCAAACTCAGCTTTTTCATGGTCCTTCCTGTTGGGAATAGAAGAAAAAGAGGATTAACCATTGAGGTTAGGGAGACTAGGAAGGAACATGGAAAGATTTAAAAACACAGAGTCTGGACCTACTTCTGCTGGTCTGTGGGGTTTTGAATGATGGTTTTTTCTCCATCGATGACATGTTGCTTCAATTGGTGGGACAACATACCTATAAGGAGAGGGGGAAGAGTGAGACTATAGCACCCAGTATCACAAAAAGGAAGTTGTCAGGATCCCCTTCCCTCAGCAGTTTCTAAGAGATCTTGAACTCAGGACTGAGGTGTCTGCTCTGGGGCAGGACAGTCTTATCTCCCAGTGGAACACTCATCCTGGACATACAGACTCTTCAAACCAATCTCACCTTCTATTGGTGTGCAGTTAAATGAATGGGCAACTTTGTTCCAGGCATCTGTAACTTGTGTGTTCTAGAAGGCACAAGATCAAAATCAGGGCAAGAGGGCAAAAACGTACAAGTCAAAAGTCTTAGCACTTTGCCAACACCAAGAGAGAGTAGCAAGGAAAAAACAGGAACTACCCTAGAGCACTGGTTCTCAAACTTTTTTGGTCTCAGGACCCCTTTATACTCTTAAAATTTTTAAGACCTCTGGAAGAACATCAACAATATCTGCTGATATTTGTTACATTAGAAACCAAAATGTTAAGTATTATGACAATCGTCTCCTGGGACCCCAAGATGTCTCTGAATTACACTTTTGAGAACCATGCCCTTTTAACTTTTTCATTCTCTTATCATCCCCATGACCCTTGAACCCTAAAGCTACATTTGCTAAATTCCCATCAAGCTGTTCTTACTTCAGATATGGGCCAGATGAGAAGAAAGAATGAAGAGAGAAAATCGAAAGCAACAGATTGCAAAGCTACAAAGGTGGCAGGAAAAAAAAAAAAAAACAGGAGAAAAAGGAAGAGAGACAAACAAAAGTGGCAATAGCTGAATAGGTTTCAGGAAGGTCCACAGAGAACCAAGGTTAAGAAACCTTGCCTTAGGAGGCAGCTAGCCATGGGGTTGGTTGCTGAGATGAAGGAAAGGAACAAGCCTTGGTACAACTGTATGAAGCATTCTCTATACCTGGTTTCCAGGCTTGACCAGACGCAGGGCTGCCTCAGCACACAGGTGAGCTGCTCTGATCACATCTGCTTTCCTTCCTGTCACTGGGGTGCCCTGCAAATAAGAGAGGAGCAATCAGCACCTTCCTTCCCTTGAGCATGATCCTTGCAACCACATAACTGCTACCCTTTCTCTTCCCAGATCAAAGGAGGAACTTAGGGAAGGGGTACTTTAAACAAGCTCCTGGTTTTCTGCTGGCACAAACAGAAGTCTATATATTTTAATGGCTTGGAGTTGGGTGGGGGAGGACTTTGACAATGCAGTCACACCCACACAGCTTCCTTTTTAAACCTAACAAGGGGAGCCTCCTCAAGGTCAAGCTACATACCTTAGAAGCATTAACCACGAAACTGTGGGCCACATTTGCAATGAAGCCATCCACATGGACTCCCAGGTCACTAAAAGACACAGATGGAACACAGTGTTATGGACATGATTCTACAAATGACATGCCCCTACATAGAGCTCTGGGATCAGCCTTGGTACCATAGGGAAAGAGAAGCTGGACCAAGGCTGAGAAGAGGGAGAACCTCTGACAGGTTCAGAGTCAGCAACTTACATTTTTACTAAGTCACCCTCCTTGAGGATGTAGTCCTGGTCGCTCTTCAAGGGGGAGAAGTGACAGACACAGTTATTTACCGAGATGCTTGTAGGGAAGGCAATACCTGTAAAAAAAGTGACTGTCAGCCCCAGTGCCTGCTTTTCCCTAGTTCTAGTACCCCTAAGCCAAATAGGAATAGGGCCTTCACCAGAGCCTCCACCCAGGCTTAGCCACTTTGAATTGGGTAAGACAGGTCTCTGGTCCCCTGCCCCACCTATACTCCCAAGTATTTCAACCCCAAAGATGATTACTTAAGTTTCTGGTCATATGAGTTCTCGAGAAACTTAGGAAACGAGAAGGGGGCTGGTTACCTTTCTTCATCTCCTTTTCTTTCTTGAAGATCTTTCCTGTTTCTTCCATGATCATGGCATCACCCTTCTCACACAGACCCAGCACTGATGCACCGGAGGTTGATGCCTCCACCACCACCCGAAGGACTCCTGGTAGGATAGATGGGTACCTTACTTAGAATCCCACCACTTCAGCCTTCCAAGCACTGGACACAACCTTGGTAAAACAAGCTGGAGATTGGGCCCCTTGCTTTTTTAGTAATATCCCTAGAAAACCTAGACATTGCCTCCCCCCAAAAGTAAACTATATCCTTTCCTTTATAAAAACAAAACTTTCTTCTCAACTTTTGGTCAGAACCTAACAGACTTAATGACAACTGCAGTCACAGCCTGACCTTTTTTCCCACCCCTATTTAGGAAGATGAGTGACACCTTTGATTATGTAGTAGGAGATAGGGTTTATGAACTTTAAAGGAACTCATGCAGAAGAAAGCAAACTAAAATGCAGTTTATAGGCATCAAGAACAGAAAGAAGCCAGGGCTGACTATTGAGACTGATGCCTTGTTAAATGCTCCCCTCTATCTTCTGATAGCTTCAAATTAGGTGAGTGTAGGTAAGCACAACTCACAAAAACTTCCCCATTCCTCCCAAAGCTCCTAAGAAAAAGTTGAATGAAATCAGATGCTGAGCACATGGGTCAGAAGCAGCCAAGAATTCTAAATACTCAACAGAACCAAGTGGAGTGAATCGTTTTCCTCATCCTCAAATCTTCAAACAGACAAACCCTACAAAAAGTTCTAAAAACACCCTAGTAGAGGGCTTTAATATGTATGAAAAGACATCTTAAAAAGAAGCAACTGGTCTCTGGGCTCCAACTACACTCAACCCCCAAACTGGAGCCACCTTTTCAGTAATCTGAAAGAGACGTCTCAGGCCAGGATTAAGTACTAGATAGAGACAGTACCAATCTCCACCTTCCTATCGAAAGTCACTCAGGACAAAAGAAAAAGCCAGTGCGGCTCTCCAAAGTGTGGTCAGGGGTACAAGTCCCGAGAGAGAGTCCAAGGGGCTTCTGGAGGGAGGGGAATGAAGACACCTGCCCGGCAGCAGGGACAGCTAGGGGACAACCGCTGGCAAAGTCAGCGCGAGCCAAAGAAAGGGGAAAACTTCTCTGGGCTGGGAAAGCAGAAGCTTCCCACCCTGCCTTTCCCCAGTTCGCAGCCCGAGTGCGAAGGGACTCCGAGAATGGCCCCAAGGAAATGTCAGTGCCCGGGGAGAGGGAAGCTAATACCTGCCGTCCCCGGGGTGGCTGGGAAGGGGGAAGCTGGGGGAAGGGCAGGAGAGGAGTGCGCTGAAACACCGCTTAGGGGCATCGGGCTGGCTGCAGTAGCCCAGAGCTTCGGGGGAGCCCCCCTCGGGAGGCGGAGGCGCGGAGAAGAAAAGGCCCCATCGAAGCACGTGGCGGGGCAGCTGGTGTCAGCGGCGGCGGCAGAGCCCCGCATGGAGCACTGGCCAACACGTGCCCGGGCCGGCTCCGCCGCCCCGGGCAGATGCGGAGGCCAGCTTGACTCCCTAGCCCCGGCGCCGTTTCCCTCGAGGCCCCCGGAGCCCGAGAGGGGCGCGCCCTTCTCTCGCTGCCAACTGCCCGGCGCCCCAACCGCCCAGGGTCCCCACGCTCGGCCCCTGGCCAGCCGCTCCGCACGGCCCTGGTCGCAGCCGCGGCCCCAGAATCTCCCCCGCTGGGTTCCGCCCGCCCGCTGGCCTCAGCCCCCCGGGCCGCACTCACGGTTGGCGATGTCGCCCCCCATCTTGTACTTGGTCACCACCAGGTCTTCGGCGATCGTCTGCTCCTGCTGCTCGTCCTCGCCCGACATCTTCCCGCCGCCTCCGCCGCTGCCACCGCCGCCGCTGCTGCTACTGCTGCCGCCGCCGCCGTCGCGGTCGTCTCCTGCTCAGCCGCCGCCGCCGCCTGTGGCCGGAGCCCCCGCGGTACGTGAGGGAGGAGGGAGAGCGAGCGAGCGAGAAAGCGCGAGCAGGCGGGCGAGCGGGCGGGCAGGCGCGAGCGAGCAAGCGCGCGGGTTCCAGCGTGGGGCACTCTGGGATGGCGAGTCTCCGCCACCACGGGTCACCAGCGATATGCGGCACTACGTAAACTACAACCCCCGGCATGCCTGGCGCCCGCCAAGTCAGGCCCCAGAGTCTTTCCATACATGCCTGTCCACACGCCGGGCACGCTGGGAAGAGTTGGTCGGCCGGCAGGAAGGCGGGGCTGGTGGGAAGTGGGAGGAAAAGAGAAGGGAGCGTCCCGCCCTCTCGGTCAGAAGGAAAACTACACCTCCCAGAGGGCATCGCGGCAAGAACCCGTATGCACAGGAGGCGGGGACGAGTCCGTGGGAGGTGGGGCAAGGGCGGGCCCGAGCCCCGAGGACCCCGAAGGCCCGGGTGGCTGGGTGTGTCCGGAGGAAGGCCGGCGCTCTGGAGTCTTGTTGTCGGATGTAGCTGCCTCGGTAGCTAGCTGGTAGGGCTGGCTGGGCTGGCTGGGTGGGTTGGGAGGCCCTGAGGAGCGGAGAGGGCAGGGCACGGAGGGCGGAGTTTCTCCCCTTCCCCGCCGAGGCTGCCGGCGCCGGCTAGACCTGTTCCGCCTGAGCGAGGCGAAGCTCTAGTGAATTTGTGCCAGCCGGCTGGGAGGATAGAAAAGGTCCTGGCCCTGGCCCAAGCGCTGCGGAGAGGCCCGCCACGGAGGAGACCGAGATCCGGAGAGGCCCGTAGTCACAGTGGCAGGCATGGCCTGACCGATCGTCCCCTGCTCTAGATGGGCTTGGTTGCAGAGCCTACCTTGGGAGGGATGGGCCAGGGGCAGCGGCGGGCTAGGCTTGTCCCCATGAGAAAAACTGCCCCAAAGGGGACGGTCTAGACCGGGGTGGGGTGGGGTACTTCCCAGTCATCTTAATATAAAGCACCTACCCTGTGCCACGCACTGTCCTAACCCCTGTGATTACAAGGAAAGGCAGAAAGCCCCAAACATGTATGGTACCTACAAGCTACACATAGCTAAACTGGAGATAACTGGGGAGGCACCGGCTTCCCACTGCATGGGCCAAAATGGTCCACTGTTAGGGAATTCTTATTAGAAAAGTTTCAGATTTTGGTGCCAAACAGGGCTGGATCTGGAGTCTGGGGACCCAGCTCTGTCACACCCTTACCACGTGTCCCCACATGTTCATGGACAAGTCACCTAAACTTAAGGATCTTAACTTTCTTTTCTGAGAGTCGAACTAAATCCCGTCTAGTCTAAATCTGTGAACTAAAGGATTAGATTAACAAACGCATATTGACTGACAATAGGACCTAAAAGGCCCCAGATTCTGATTCTCCCATTTCAGGAATTTGAGAGTTCTTATTGTGATGGGGTACACAGAGGTTAAAGAAGAGGGATTTCTTCATCAAATCCCATATGTAAATTCCTACTAGTCACATATAGGAAGATGATAAAACTTTTGACATTTTTATTCCAACACGTATAAAAACAAAACAAAACAAAAATACAGCTCCTTCAGTGACACACCTGAGATTCTCCACCCCACTCCCATTCCCCCAAAAAGAGATGGGTATTGGGGAATTTGGACCCTCCTACCATACCAACTGGAGGTCCCTCACTATCACTGGACTGGGCATGGTCCAGGAAAATTGCTTTTAGGGACTCTGGTGAATCTGCTTTGGGATAGTAGGAAGCCCTTGGATTATATGAAGGTAGTTTTTTTACATGCACAGAAGTGTGGTTAAGTATAAATGTGAATGGTAGGAGATTTTTTTTTTTTTTTCCCCCTCTCATCCAGTCTTCTCTGCTGCTCCAGCTTTATGTATGTGTGAGTACTTTGGTCAGTGATGGTAAACTTTAAAAAAAGAAATTACTTCCAAGGGCCCTGTCTTTATGGTTTTCTTTACCTCCTTCCTCTTTCCATCCTTTGAGCTCTGTTGACTAGGGGAGGTAGTAAGCAGCTGGTCCAGCTCCAGCCTTTGTGTGGGTAGGTAGGAAATAAATTGTCCCATTCCCTACCAAATAGCTAGACTTTATATAGAGGTTTTCTTAAGAGCCAGAAATACTAACTGGAATACTTGAACAGCAAAAATGACACAGGAATTAATTCTTCATATCTCCAGGGATTCCCCCTAAGGTATCTGGGTAGCATAGAGGTGGGGATGGCACATAGCATAAAGGAAACCCTCCCAACTCTCACCAGATCTTTTGGAGGAGCTAGAGAAGAAAGTGCAGAATTGATAACACTACATACATTTTGTTGGGGGTGAGGTGGGGTGGTATTTAAAAGCACCCCCCCCACACCAAGTAGGAGTGAATCAAGATAACCTCCAGGGATTGAGAGGAGAGCCTAAGGATAGAGGGAACACTGGGAGATAGCACTGAAAGGGTAGTAAAAGAGGGGTGCCCTCTAGAGGTGCCAGCTGCCATAAAAAGCCCCCACAATGTCCCAAGGAGGAAGTGTTATGTCCCCTGAGCACTAGCCTTGGAGAAAAGTCGACTGTGCCAGTAGTCAGGGTTGTCAAAAGCAGAGTGAGTGGCCTCTAGGCTTCGTAGGGGCTTGAGGCGGGCATCATGGATGCAAGGGACATGGTGCCCAGTGCCCTGGAATGACCCCATTTCCTCATACCCTTGCTCTGCTGCTGGGCAACCTCCCATGGCTGCATAATCCCCTCCCTGAGTTCCTCCACCATGTCGACGATTCATATATTCATAATCTTCATCAGGAGTAGTTCCTGTAGCAGGCAGGATAGGCACAGGATGGAGTGGGCAGCTGTGGGTACTGCCTAAGGAAGCACTGAGGTCTGATCCCACATCCATGTACTCATAGCCCAACTCTTCCAGGGATCCCGGCCTTGGGGGTCTTGGCAGACTCTGCTTTCTTCTCCGATTCATATATTCATACTCCTCATCTTCTTCCTCTTCTTCTTCTGTGCCCAGAAGGGAACTGAGGCCCACAGACGATGACAGTGTGCCATCCCGGGAAGAGGGAATACCTGGGGGCAGTAGAAATAGAGAAAGAACTTGTAGCGTGGTGTGGGGATGTATCCAGAAAGTGCTTTGTAGATGGAGTCATGGAAAGGATCAGAGAGAATGAGAGTTAATAAGATAGTGAAAAAATTCAGAGGAGATTTCAAACTGAGGTACCTTTGGTATGTGTGTCAGGCATAACATAACCATTGACATCCTCTTCCTCTAGTCCTGGTGGGGTGAGTGGAGTGAGTGGGGTGAGGAGGCTGTGGCGTTGGGAATGATAGGCACTGTCCCCTCGAGGCCGAGGGCTCCGGCTTCGGCTCCTGCTTCCACATACAGATTCCGCCTCTTGGAGCTCAGCCTCAGAGCTTGTCCCTCGGCCTTCTGACGATTCTGATGCAAGTCGGCCTCGTGAGTTCTGGTGTAGAGAGGCTGGGCAAGGGCATCGTTCACCACTCCCACGAATCATAGAACTCTAGGAAGAAAAACATGCTCATAGTTGGGATTGAGGTTAAGTGGCCTACTGGTTCACTGAACCCTCCAAGGCTATAACCCTAGCCTCCAATCCCTAAACACTTGTCTTTTCAGTGGACTCCCTGCTACATCCAAGGATCTTCAGTCTTCCAACAGCTTTCCTTGTAAAGGGATGGGCAAGTCTTACCTGTCTAGTGCCTCCAAGGTTGCTCTGATTCATTGGCATATATCCAGAGGAAGGACTCAGAAAGTTCTGACTCTGGGGAGAACACAAGAGTGGCACTCAGAACAGGGATGCTCATGAACTTAGTTCTATTTATATACAGTGTTGGACATTTTTTGGGGAGGGGGAGAAGATAATGCCTTACCCCACGGGGTCGAGACAGTGTGCCAAGGGGCAAGCTGAGGGCAGAGCCTAGTGTGGTGGCCAGTTCTTCCTCCTCC
This sequence comes from Gracilinanus agilis, assembly GCF_016433145.1. Classification (NCBI taxonomy): domain Eukaryota; kingdom Metazoa; phylum Chordata; class Mammalia; order Didelphimorphia; family Didelphidae; genus Gracilinanus; species Gracilinanus agilis. The sequence continues at coordinate 283,428,493 of NC_058134.1, forward strand.
TCCAGCTCCAATTCCAGCTCCAGCTCTGGCTCCAGTGTCTCTACATCCTCCAGTTCTTTGTCAGTAAGAGCAGGTGGCTCCAAACCAGGAGGCAGGCCAGAACCACTATCTCTCTGTTTGGAGTTGAGGGATAGGTTGTTAAAGGGACTGACAGCTTCAGCCCTCCTGCTTGAGCTCTACTTATGGTCAGCTTCTCACCTTGATGACCAGATAGCGTGGTGGATCTCGTGCCATTCGGGTGAATTCATTAGCCAGTTCTTTGAATGTTGGTCGTATGTTCTCATCAATCATCCAGCCTTTTTGAGATAAGGGAAACAGGCATGAAAAAGAGCTATTGTTAACATGGGTCCCGTGGAAGGTGGGAAGTCAAATGGTCCGGGTTAGTGAAGACACTGAGGGGACAAAGATTGGTAAGGGAATGACTCACACTTAACCATGACCATGTAGACATCAATTGTGCAAATCTGTGGCTGTGCAAGACGCTCTCCCTTCTCCAGCAGGTCAGGCACCTCAGTCAGTCGAAGCCCTTTATAGGGTATGTCCCCAAATGTCATCAGTTCCCATATTGTCACACCTGGCCAGAACAAAGGCAGACAGGAGGAGTCTGAAGACACGGCATTTAGGTTGAGGAAAGGGGTAACCTAAGACAAGAATCTGGAAGTAATTTTAGAAAGTGCCTAGCAGGGCAGAGTTCAGGGAACATTTGAAATGTGTGGGGTGCGGGTGGGGGAAAGGGTGGTCATATGAATGGTGAGCACTGACCGTAACTCCAGACGTCACTCTGGTGTGTGTATTTTCCAAAATGGATACTCTCCAGGGCCATCCACTTGATTGGGGTCTGGTTAGTTGTGAGTGGAGAGGATTTCAGCAGTTATTTCTGGGGATCCCCTGAACATACTCCTTCCTCCACACCAATGCCCATTTTAGTCTTTGGCCTCCTCAGTCCCAGCTGGCCCCCAGACAGTAAGGAATAGCTGCTTATCAGGCTCTAGCACTCCCAGTTACCTCAGTACCAGTGCCCTCTGTACCCCAAGGCCCACCCCTACCTTAGCTTCACTGTGCAGAAGTTGTTTATCATCAGGGGGTAACAGGTCTGCCACCCCAAAGTCGGCCACCTGCACTTGACTTGGAGACTTGAGCAGCACATTGCGGGCAGCCAGATTTCTGTGCACCATGCCGTGTTCCTCCAGGTAGTACATGCCCTGTAAGGGGGGAGGTGGAGCTCAATGGAGAGCCAGCCCTTAGGAAGACTCTGCCCATCTACAGGGGCATCTTCACCCCGAAGCCCTCACCTTGGCGATCTGCACACCCCAGTTGAGCAGTAGCTGAGGTCCCAGAGCCCCTCGATGTTGTCGTACGTGGTCTAACAGTGATCCCAGTGGCAGAAATTGGGTGACCAGCTGCAGCGATGACCCTGGGCATAGCCCCAGCAGCCGAACAATGTGGGTGTGATCTAAGCTGCCAATGGCTAGCATGTGCTAGAGAATACAAAGATGGATTCAGCCAAAGGGCAGATGTGCGCCTGGACTCTCACAAACGTGTTTTCATACCTTGACTAATAGGAACATCCTTTTGTTCCCTCCACACCCCCACCCCAAATATCAATATTCCTATTGCAGTTTTTCTTCTAGCATCATCCCCAGACTTCATCTGACACACCATCTCTCCACTCACATCAGTCACAGCCTGGAAACTTTGCCGACCACTCCTGTCTTCAATGACCTTAATGCAGACTGGGATCTTGATAGACTCGCCCTCTGGGATCCATATGCCCTGGAAGAGTCATATGATTCTGGAATTGTAAAGGACCTTAGAGATCACCCAGCTCAACATCCTCATTTCACAGACAGAGGGCAAATGATTTATCCCAAGTCACACACACACACAAAAGTTGTGACAGAACCAGGATTTCAATGCTTACTCCACCCTGATTGTCTCCCTTTATTTTGGCCCAGGGAGCACCACATCAGTTTAAGGCCATCCTCCTCCCTAGATCAGCCCTGGCCATTCTTCCTCTTCCATTGATGCTGCCTACTTTTCTGGCCCTGGTGCCTCAGCTTTTCTTCTCGTGCTCCCCTCACCTTGTGCACAGTTCCAAAGACACCTGAGCCAAGCACTTTGAGTTTTCTCAGCTCTGTTTCCTTGAATATTCGGGCTAAGACCTTGTTGGCCTTCTCCCCAGGGTCCAAAGGCTCCAAGCTCTGTAGCAGACAGAGGTAAGCAATTAGGAAAATCTTCCTGAGTTTACTCCTTTCCCATCAACCACTTATGTTCCCCAGGACAGCAGTGAATGAAGGGGAAGCTAATGCTCACAGTGGCAGAAGGAAAAACATCATAAATGTCTTTGGGAAGTAGGGAATGCTGAAATCTGCCAGAATCAGAGGGCAGGTACTAAGGGCTCTAGCAGAGAAAAGGCTTTTTCTTTCCAGGTTGTCAGGGATCACAAGAAAGGGTTAACAGATGTTAAAGGGAAGTTTTTTCGGGGGGTTGGGGGGTGGTGGTGGTTGGGTGGGAGTAAAAAGTCTCGATCAGTTCACAAGGTACTTTCACATACATTTATGTCATTGTAACTATTGTGTGAGATAGGGCAGATCTTATCCCAGTTTTATGGATGAGGAAACTGAGGCTTGGAAGGCCTGCTGAGTTCAAGGCCATATAGCTCAAATTTTCTTTCTAGTGCACTATACCATTTCCTTGAAGGGAGGGGGGACTAAGAGCTGACAGAGAATGGGTCAACAGTCTGGTGGGAAATGGTCTCCAGTGGAAACTTTTGGAGTCCCTGAAGTATGCTAAGAGCATTTACCTCACCCCGTTCCAGGTAGCGTCTCATCGCTCGCTTATTTTGAATCTTTCGCCCTCTCCAGTAGAGTAAGGCAAGCAGTAAGACCAAGGTAATTACCACCAGTCCTGCCACCACAGCCAGGCCCACAGCCACATGGGTCTTACTGCAGGATAAAGGGAACAATACTCAACCCCAAAATGAAGCTTCTGTATTTATAATAAACCACATGTAGCCCCATAATAATGGAAGATGCCAGAGAAGGACTCCACCCCCATATCTTTTAGACATTTGCCTCTTATATACACCAAAGGGTAGCATACTCCTGAATAACGCAGCCTATGCAAAGTTAAATTTAAGGGTGTGCCTAAAAATAGCAGTCTGTTCTCAGAGACTTCCCTTTCCTTGCATCCCCTCCCCTCCTACAAAATTATCATTGAGCTCCATCCTACCTGCTGAAGCCCTGTGGTTGACCAAAACAGTCATGGAGCTCTGGTCCCTTACACCTGGAATAGGAATAAGACCACCTTAGCTAGGGAGTTGGACCACATTCCATTTTATTAGCTCTCCTCCCCACTAAACTTGTCCCAGAGCCTACCATGGTTTACCCACTCTGGAGTCCATACTACATCTAAGCCCATTAATAATTCCTTCTTTTTCCTCTGGGCCCCATTTTTCTGTTTCTTGTCTATATTTACCTTAATTCCAAGGACCAATTTCTCTGAGGGGACAGAACCTCACCACCCCAGCCCTCTTAAATTACTTAGCTTATTTTTGGGCTTGGATCCTGTCTTCTTAACCTATTTTATTGCTTAGACCTATGACCCCTCTTGCCCCTTCTCCAACCCCCCCATCTTTTTCCTCTACTTGGCTACTGACCCTTGAGTGCAGTTCTCATGGCAAGGTAGACACTCTCCATGGGCATCAGAGTACTTGAATATGGGTCCTTTGGCACCCAGGAGGCCATGGGGGCAGCTATTCACACAGTGTGGCCCATCCCTGAAGTGGACACACTGAGCACAAGCATCTGAGCCCTAGTGGAGGAAGAAAAGGTCAAGAAGAACTGATATCTGAGATTGCTTTGAACTCATCCAAAGGGTTTCCCACCCAGGACCCAGGCAGTGACCACTTCTACCACCAATACCAACACTGTTTAATCTGCTGGAGGGCAGTGACTGTCTCACTTTCGTGTTGATATTCTTAGTCTTAGCATCTTATCTGGCACTTAGTAAATGCTTGGAGAGTGGCTAACTTGGTGCCAGGATTAGACTCTCCAGCTCCTTCAGTAGCCTCCTCCCTCTCCAGGGAACTCTGGGGCTTATACTATACCGAGCCATAACAGGTGACATTGCCCTCCACAGGCTGGCACTCAGGATGGCAGGAGAAGCACTCATCCTCATGAGCAAACTCTCGGGGTTCCCTGGAGGTGGGCCCAAAGAGAGAGTGTCATTTTCAGGTTCTGTACCTCATAAGCCCATTGCACACTCCCCAGCCTTCTGGAACGCCCACCCCATCAAAAGGCACAGAGTTACTGTGGGGCATCCAGGCATCCGATAGATGACAGGGAACCCCTCCTGCCTCCCCATTTGTGCCCATGAAGCCCTTCTAGCCTTCCTCAGTACCCATGAAGGAAGTTGCATTGGGTGACACAGACTCCCCCTCGACTGTAGTTGCGACAGGACAAGCACTGGCCAGGCCCAGGACCCCAGCAACCCCCGGAGGAGCAGAGCGGGTCACACACTTGGCCCTCTGCCACTGGAGAAAGAGAAGAAGGTCAGAAGATCCCTCCTTAGTCTGCCTCCCAAATCACAACCACTCTTCCCAGCTCAGAGGCTTTTCTTCCCTTCTCCTACTCCCATGCCCTTGGGACTTCCATATCCCCACTGCCAATTCCCCCCACCCCCCACCCTAGGGTTCCCCTTACCACAGTCCTTTTTGGGACGGTTGTGCTTGATGTCCAGCCTCCCTTCCTTTGGTCCCCGAAGCAGCCTGGTCCAGTTCAGGGAGTGGTGGTAGCAGAGCTGCCGGTTGGCACTGATATAGACACGCCCAGCACTGACTTCTTTCAGGGACCTCAGGCCCAAGGATGTCACATTCACATTTTTCATGATCAGCAGTGAGAAGCCCCTACTGGAGAGGGGAAGGATGACATAAGGAAGATGGTCTCAGAGAATTCTCAGGGAGCCGTGACCACTGTCCCTTTGCCCAGTGACCCCAAATTCCTGAGACTGGTTCCAAAGAGGAATGTGACACCCACCTGGGCTCATCCCCAATCCACTGTCCTCCCACCCCTCCTAACCTGTTGCCTACCCTTCTCCCTAGTTAGCTCAAGCCATAGGGGAAGACTTGGGAAATGGAAGTTTAAGGGCTTGGGCATATTAAGAAGGGTACGCACGTGTCTGGCAGTCTTCTGGTCCAGGACCCCAGCATTTCCCCCCACAGGACTCATGACAAGGGGGGCCTGGTTGGGGAAAGAGGCAGAAACAAGGAAACCATCAGTATTCCTGTTCATGTCTTGGGCAGCTGTAGCTTCCAGAGGGATGGAGCTAGTTCCAACTTGATGCCCTTAACACCTCCTTCAAGGACTTAGTCAACTTGGTGTGAGGGCTCAGTGTGGAGGAGGTGATGCCAGCAGAGGAGGAGATGAGAGAGGATGGTAGAGGACTCCCCAGCAGGAAGGAGCTTGCTGGAGGAGGTGGGCATGCTCATTTGATGTGTGTAGGGCTGATTTAAGAGTCTTCAAGGGCCCACATGAATGTCCTGTAGATATGGCACCTGGCTGAGAAGAACTGCCAGGGAACATGCAGGATAATTTCTGGTACTTTCCAGAGGGGGAAGGAAGAGCAGTGCTGGGCCACTAAGAAGTACTGCATCCTGGGAATTTACCCATCTTCTTGTAAAACACATTAGACCATGCTGGGGCCTGAGGACTATCATGAGGGCTGAACATGTTTAATTAAGGCCATGGATCTAGGGTTAGGGTCCTGAGGATGAAGGGAGGAGAAGTCCCCTCTCTGGAGGGGAGACTTCATGGGAATGTGGTGGAGTGACTCACAGTTTTTGCCATTATCCTTGACCACAATCTCAGCCTGTGGGTCCCTCACAATGTCTCTCCAGTCAATTGTGTCCATGTGACAAAGTTTATCATTTCTTTCGATGTAAACACCCCCAGCCAGGATCTCTGGAGGGAAAGGTTGGTAGGTGCAGTTGAAATCTCCAGGACCAAAGTGATTGCTCTTCCCCATACCAGCTTCTCCTGGCTTTGAGATGGTATTTGAAAGGGCTCAGGGGGCAAGGAAATGGGTTTGGGTGGAAAAGGCCCAACTTGCAAAGGAGAGGGCTCTGTTTGGGGATAGGGGATAGGGGATGAGGCTGAAGCATCTCTTGGTTCCCCAGACAGTTGTCCTAGATCTGGTTTGCCAGTAGAAGAGGAATGGAGCAAGGGAGAGGAAGGAGGATTCAGCTGACTCAGCTGGCTTTCCCCACTCCTCCACCTCCAGGCTGCCCTGCCTATTTATTTTTCAACTGACTGGGGCAAGGAAGTAGGAGGGAGAGGCTGAGAGCAGGGAAGAAGTGAGTCAAGTCATAGTTAACCAGCATGCTTTTCTCCAGGGGGATAAGTAGAAGAAATCAGGATTGGCTTGGGGGGGCGGGTGAGGGTGACAATGGAGTGAGAGGAAAATCAAGGTAAACATAGTACAATAACCCCAAATGCAGAGGAATAGGAAGAAGTCAAGGCTCAAGTCCAGAGCTCAGCTATGACTTCCTTCACCCCCTGTGAATGGATGGGACCTTTGTTCCTCCCTATGGATCTTTGTGATATTAGTTTGGTGCTTAATAGATGGTTATTTGACTTGTTAGTGTAGAAAAAAGTATGCAGGGATGGGAAGAGGGATGAAGAGATAAATGGGCAGCTGTCAGTGAAGGACCAATAGTCATCTAGGAAGGCCAGTGGCTTGATCAGAGGAGTCGGGGCAATGCTTGGAGGTGGTCTGTGGAATAGTTAACTTTGGCAGCTGGGTTGTGCAGTGAATGGAGCACCAATCCTGAAGTCAGGAAGATCTGAGTTCAGATCAAGCCTCTGACACTATCTGTGTGACCCAGGGCAAGTCACTTTTCCCATATTTGTCTGAGTTCCTCATCCATTAAATGAGGACCCAATGGAGAAGGAAAGGGCAAAGTACCTTTGCCAAGAAAACCTCATGAGGTCATGTGGAGTCAGATAGGACTGAACAACAACTAACCTGTGAGCTGATTGAGGCGGAGCTGGCGTAGGGCATGGCTGGAGTTGGTGTTGTAGTTGAGCATGACAAAGATGGCAAACTTCCCATCATAGACTTGGGTCCCCCGTACCACACGAAGGTTGGGGAGTGGCAGAGTAGAGAACTCATTCATCGCAATTAGAACATATCCTGTTACCTCCCGGATCCACTGTGTTGGAACACAGGAGAATCAGTGAAAAGTGTGACTATATGATACCCAAACAGAGTCCTCCTTTGCTCTAATTACCCAAGCAAAAGAGACTGGAGGTAGAAAAAGGAGAGGATATTACAAGTGTTCCAGATTCTCCATTCAAGAGAAAGAGATTGTTTTTAGACTGTCTACCTCTGGAAGTCAGGATGCTAAGAACTAAAGGAGACATGATCCTGGTCTCCAATGCCTTTTGCTCTTGAGCTTCTTGACCTATAGGGACCCCTTCCCCTAATTCTGCTTTCTTGGAAACCTCAATTCTCAATCTGAAAATCTACCAAGGTCTCCTGTTCCTCTCCTCCCTTCCAATGTTTATCCTCATCTATACATTTCTTTACCAGGGCAGGAGTGAGAACAGGCTGGGAGAAGACAGGCCCAAGGGAGAAAGGGGTTTTCTTCAGATAGAAGATTTAAAAGGGGGGGCCAGAAGAAGATGGAGGCTAATATTTGAATACAAAAGAGGTCAGGGCTATGGCTCAGTAGAAAGTAGGAGTGAGGCAATGAGGGTTCCCTGACCTGCAGGAAGGAGAGGTCAGGGCTATGTCCTGTAAGCACAATTTCCAGGTTTCCCATCACCACCTCACATCGATCATACAGCTTGTACAGTGTCTGGTACTGGTTTTCAGCATCACCGGTCACACTCAGTCCATTGAGGGTCCCTGAGCATACTGTTAGGAGGAGAAGGAGAAGGGCTCAGGATTTGGGGAGCCTCATGCAGCACTTTTTACTTTGTCTAGAGTAAGGGTTCTGGTGAGAGTCAGATGTGGCCTAGATGAACCTTGTCTTGTTTGCCCTGGTCCTTTGGAGGAATGGCAGGGGCAGAAAATACAGGGCAGGAGAAGGCAGATGGATATTGGACTTTCATACATTCAAAATTATTGGAGGAGGGGGCAATAGACATTGGGAGATCTTACCCGTGAGGTATAAGGAGTAAGGGGTTAACCAGGCCAAACCCTCTGTTATTTCAGATTCTTTTTTTTTTTTTCCAGGTAGCTAGTTTTTCCATGTGGGGAGGGTGAGGAAGGAAAGGAGAATTACATTTCTGCTCCTCCTTCTAGGGGCACCCAACTCTTTATCACCCCCCCCCCTTATGCCCCAGGGTCCTTGAAATAAAGGTCCCTTTGGGGCCAGACACAGCCCCCATTGTGTCCAATGTGGGTGAGGAAGGGTGGGGGAAATGGAGTGGGGGCAGTACCCAGGGCCATAGCCCATCCCACAATGAGTTGATTCTGTCCAAGAGAAGGGGGCAGCCCCCACCCCTTCCCCAGCCTCCTCCTGCTCCCCCTTCAAGCCCTAGGCTCAGACAGTGACCTCACTGGAGGGAAAAGAGAATAGTCTATAGCAGCTTTGTCTTTTTTAGCCTGGAGAATAGGCTCCACCCCTAGTGCCCCCCACCCCCAAACGCTAGCTCCACCTCTCTCTACCCCCTTGGCTATCCTTTATCCAGCTGGGACTCCATCACTGATGGACTCCATTTCCTGCCTTCAGTCCTCGTCTTCTACCCCTGTTCAGAATCCTTTCATGGTTTTTACTAAGGGCAAATATATTGGGATAAGCAGCAGGACCCCCCCCCCCATATCACTGTTTAGGGGCCAAAAAGGCTTAATCCAAAAACTTTCCATCACTGGTCATTCTTAAGACTAAAACCAGGAGGATGAGCTGGATTGGGAGCACATGAGGAGATATTAGAGCATTTGTGTCTTTCCATTAGGTACCCACAGATAGGAGAAATGGCAGAACAAATTATGATATGTACAAGGAATGGAATGGAATTTGGGGGCAGGACAGTGACCAATTCAAAGTCTCTCTGCCCCCCTCCCTCCCTTTTCCACTGGGATAAAAGTCTGTGTTGGGAGTCAGGAGCAGGAATAGAGATACCAACTGTTGGCAACTGCTCTTCCTTGGGGGCACTGCCAGCTCATCAGGAAGCAGTCATAAAGGCATGTGGGGAATGGGGCCACAGAAGCCCCTCTTGCCAGCCCCATACTAGGCCTTATCCCTGGGCAGCTCCCCACCCCACTCTCCTGGTCAGGATTCCACTACTATGAAGGGAGAGGGAAGATGGGATGGAGATCAGCACTGAACCCAAGAATCCAGAATGCCAGTTTGGAGGGGACAAGGAGGAAGGGTGAGAACTGCATTCCTTCTGCCCAAGAGAGAGCTCCTCCCCCCTCCCTTGCTAACAGGACCCCCCTCCTAAGAGCTGTCACCATGCCCATGAAGCAAAGACTTGTGGGTCTATGTGCAGAGATGTTTGTGACGATATAATGTGTCTGAGCAAAGTGTGAGTTAGTGGCTAGAGCTGGCCTTGGAGTGAGAAAGACCTAGGTTCAAGTCTAGCCTCAGATACATATAAGTCACCTTTAAGATTATAAAAGGCAGAACAGTTTCTGAGCTGTATCAGTGGGGAGAGAATTTCCTTCTCCCAAATGAATAAAATTGCTGACCCAGATTTAAAGGGGGAAAAAAGGGAGAATATATTGGGTCCTCCCCCCCACCTTGCTCCTACCCAGTTATTCCAGGAATGCATTTATATCCATCCTTTTACATTGCCTTTGACCACCATATTAAATGTTTCTACCCCTAATTTCTATCTCCCCTCCCCTCCATTGAACTCCTCCCAAAGAGAAACACATCAATATACATGCTTATGGATTACCAAATGCTTGGAGAGAGAGAATAAGTAAAACACAAAATAGTGGAGCAAAGGGCAATAGATTGGGGGAGAGCGATTGGAGGGGAAGGGAGGACCTGGAGTCTAAAGTTAGTACTGGAGTCATTTCTAGGGAGTAAGGAGGTGCTTGTGGTGGGATGGAATCATCCATCTCCCCAAATTATCCAGGACTCTGGGGAGAAGTCAATCACAGGCCCTCTTAGGAAGACAGTATTGTGGGGTCAAGAAGGGACTGTTCTCGCCTACTCCCCCCCCCCCCTGGCGCTTCAATGTGAACCTCCACTCCAACATCCCCCTACCCCTGACCAGGGCTAGGACAAAGGGACCATAGTGTGACCCAGACAAGGCCGGATGCCCATCGGCTGAAAAGCCAGATAAAGGAAGGCCTGGCCAGTGCCACCCCCCACCCGCTGTCTTCACTCCTCCCCCAGGGAAAGGACCAGGGGCCAGAACTCCTGGTTTCCTGGCTGATAACTTCTCAAATTCTCAATAGTCTGAACGGGAGGTAGAAACTGTCTGTTACCCCCTCTTCTGTAACTACTACCCCTTAGACCAGACCCCTCCTCCATTCTTCCAGCTGGGAGTGTTCACAAGTCAAGGTCCCAGAGGCTAAATTTAGACCCAGCAACTGTGGGGGAAACACAGGTGTTTACCCCACACCCACGTCTCCCATCCCAATCCTAGGCGACGCTATGAAATGCACCAATCCCCAAACTGGGGGAGATGACAGGCGACTCTCGGATTCTTTGATCCCCTCCAATCCCACCATCCCACAGTTATCCGAGATTCCCCAAAAAAGGGCTGGGGGCAGTCCTTCCTGGTCCGCCTCCCGAAGTTCTCGCCCTTAGAGGAGACGACGGGTCTGAGGCTCCTTTTGCTTCGTCCCTCTAGTGCTATTAAATCGAACTAAGAGGTCGAATTGGCCAACGTCTCTACGTCGGAGGTCGGCTGGAGAGAGCCGCCAGGAGTGGCTTTTTGAAGTTCTTTATCACTTTATCACCTGGACTTGGCCCTCTGGCTAATCTCTGCCCAGCCTGCCCCCACCCCCACTAGCACTCACGCAAACAAGCAGGGAAGGGGAGGGGCCCAGACCTATTTTTCAACACAGAACAACTGCCCCCCTTTTCCTCCCCCCCAATCCTATCCTAGCCCCTCCCAGAGCCGGCAAAACACCGAAACTGGCGGAGCCTGAAACCTGGGGAACCAGGAGACGGCCAGGGAAAGAAATGAGACTCCAAATTTGGACTGGCCTCTCGGGGAAAGAAAACAAAATAACCTGCCTCAGCTCATCCTCTCCAAACTGGGCCCCCCAGAATGCCTAGTTTCCTTGCAGTGCCTCGAAATCCGAGAGGGGAACAGAGGTAGCAGTCTTTTGTCGTCTAGGATACTCATTAGGCAGGCGGGGGTGGAGGGGCTGGGGGGCGTCCAGCCGGTCCAAACTTCTAGTGCGTCCAAGGGGCCAGGGCTGGGGCTGCAGGCACTGACCCCTCCTAGTCCCAGACTCGCAAGTCCTTAGCTCCCAGAGCACAGCGAAGCCCGGTACCACCCTGCGCTCGTAGCTTCCAGCAGCGCCCAGCTCTTCCCTGGTCTCGCAGTCCCCACTTACCTGCCTGTGAGTTGCCCACCTCCGAACTGCTGGCCAGGTGGAGAAACCAGACCAATGCCTGCAGCGCGAGGAGCCCCCTCATGGCTGCTGCTTGCCGGGGGCCCGGGCCCAGGCCGGGGCTCCGGGGCTAAGACATCAGGACTGAGCAAGCCACCTGAGCTCGGAGGGGAGGAGGTGGTGGCGGCGGCGGCAGCAGGCTGGCCAGGTAGCCAACACCAAGTGTTCCAGGATCTCGAGCTGGAGCCAGGACCAGGGGGGAGGGAGGGGAGAAGGAAGGGGGTGCGTACGTGTGTGGGGAGTGGGGTGAGTCACGGCCGCTCCCGGACTCGCTAGCGCTGGCAGCTCCTCTGACTTTCGCAGGGTTGAAGTTCGATTTCGCCTGAGTCTCAGTCGTCCCGCACCGCCCACCCCCCTTACGCGGGCCTCGAGCTCATTGGCCAGACTGTGGGAACCCCCTTGCTCCGGCCAATCAGAGCAACAGTAGGGCTCACCCTCGTTTTCTCGTAGGAGAGGGGGGCAGAAAATTCCAAAGACTGCCCCCACACCCACTCCAGTAGTTGAAGGAAGGGCTCTCTACCGGCTGGCTCCTCCCACTATGTAAATGTACCCTCCCCCACCCTCTTACTTCCCTGGCCGGTTGGTCCACTTTGGTGTTTTTTTATCCCTCTTTGGCTGGGGGCAGGGGGAGCCCCTGCCTCCCCCTCCACCCCCGCCTCCCTGGGGAATTGAGACCCCACTACCGAGCCTTCCCGCCGGCAAGAGCCAGAGCCTCTCCAAGGCCCCGTGAAATCGCACGGTCTCGGGATGCTTCCCCCTCTCCAAACCCGGCGCCTGCCCAGCCTCCTGGGGGAATTCGAGGAGGGGAGGGGGCTTTAGTCTGGGAACAGACCCCCAGGCCCCGCCTTTCCATTCCCACTCGGAGGAAGGGAGAGGCAGACCCAGTCGAGCTAGGGTGGGGCTAAGTCTCAGTGCACCTGTTGCAGCCCGCACCTCCCCTACCCCGCCTTTGCTACCCCCCACGGCCGATCGAAGGGACAGCTGTCTCTCCCCTACCCCCTTATGAATTTGTCCAACCGTCTCACAGTTTCTGTGCCGTCGTTCTTGGGGGGAGGGAACAGGGGGGAGGGGGCCTCAGATCAGGTACACACTGGTTGGTCCATACTTTCTATCACCACTGCCATAGTCCCAGTGCAGGACTTCGTTCCAACTCGTCTCTACTATTGAAAGAGGCTTTGAACAGGACTTCCCGAATCCGCTCCTCCTCTGGCAGTCCTTCCTGGTAAACGATGTCACTCCTATTACTTATTAATCTTTAGTGTCTCCCCGTTGCTTGCCGATGGAAGTCCAAACTTCAGTCCATCAAGGAACATGTTAAAGCCCCTACTGTGTTAAACACTGTGCTAAATACTAGAGATAGGAAGGAGGACAGACGTGATAGGGTCCCTGCCCTCCACGAGGTTCACAGAGAAGTAAATACAACTCTGTAGTGATGCTAGTGGTGGGAGAAATCAGGAAAGGGCTCTTGAGGAAAGCAGCTAATAAATAATAGTAATAATAATAAAATGTTAACTAATAATAACTATGTGGTGCATAGTGTGTGCTTTACAGTGAGTATCTCACTTAATTCTAAATCTTATGGGGATTATCTCCATTTTATGGGTGAGGAAACTAAGGCAAACAGGTTCATTGACTTGCCCAGGGTCACACGACCAGGGAGGCCAGATTTGAACGTGACTCCCTCACTCTAAGCCCAGGGCTCTAGCTATCTGCTGTGCCACCTAGTTGTCCACTTTAGCTTTGAAGGGTCAGGAGGGGAAAGAATTAAGCTAGAACAGCCCAAAGGATGGAGGTGGGTGGTAGACTATTGTATATAGGGAATAACAAAAACAGTTTTAGATGGATGAATGGAATAAGCATTGGGTGGCTGCTAGGTTCAGAAGCAAGTAACAGGTAGTGTGGTTTAGACATCAGGAGCAGATTGGAGTTTCAGTTCCAGCTTCTAACAATCTGAAGCTGCCAGACTCAGGAATAATCATAGACATAAGAGAAGCTTGCAGTTTTCTCAGCAGAGCTTTCCAGCTGACTGATTGAGACTGTTTAGCAGTTGTCTGTTAGCAACAAATCCAAATCCAGGTTAGGAATTTGCACAGCTCAGACCAGGGAAAAGGGATCAGACTGTGTCCTGCATCAGATCACTTTGGGAACACTGAACATTTGCAGTTCCCCATCCTAAGATGTCCTTGAGCTCCTGGAATAAGGCAGTGCTCAATACCCTAAGGAAGCAGCAACAGGAGCAGCCCAGACATTCCCTCCAGAAGTGAGCAGAGCCCAGCCCTAACATCAAGTCTAAAGTCAGGAGGTCATCTGGGAGAAAGAACAAACAAACATGCTATAGATGCAAATCCAGAAGAAGAGAATGACATTAACACATCTACAAAGTCTCAAAGCAAAACAGAGCTTGGACACAAATTCAATTAGAAAGGCTGCAGCAGCTGAAGCAACATTTTATTTATTTATTTATTTTTATTACATTTATTTTATTAAAACACCCAGTGTTTCCATGTGACCTACACTGGCTTGACTAATCTCCCTGTAGTAATTTCTCCCCAATATATTTTTCTCCCTGTAGTATTTATTACAATATATTTATTATTCCCTGTAGTAATTTCTTCCCATATATTTTTGCCCCTCTGGCATCCAGCCCCACTTTCTGCCCACAGAGGGACACAACTCTATAGAGGAGCAGGTTAACATCATGTTCATTAGATTTATTTTATTTTTTTTTAAGTTTTAATTTTTTTTTTAGAAAAATTTTCCATGGTTACATGATTCTTGTTTTTACTTTCCCCTTCACCAGCCTTTGCCCGCCCCCATATCCAACTTGCATTTCCACTGGTTTTAACATGTGTGATCAATCAAGACTTATTTACATATTATTTATATTTGCATTTGTTTGGTCATTTAGTGTCACATCCCCAACCATGTCTGTATCAATCCATGTGTTCAGGACTCAGGATGTAAAAAGCTATCCACCTTCAAATAGAGAACTGATGGTTTCAGAGTGCAAATTGAAGCATTCTTTTCCCCTTTGTTTTCCTTCCTTTTGGGGATAGGGGTGGGGAGAAACATGGTGAATATAGAAACATGTTTTACATGACTTCATATATAATTTACAATGGAACTTCCTATATAATGTGTATTACATTTCTTTTTTTTCTCAATGGGTAAGTGGAAGGAGGGAGAGAATTTGGGACAGAAGAAAAATTAAATTGAATCTAAATGAAAATTCTTATATAAGGTGAAAAAAAAGACTTAATGGATGTGGTATCAAGATGACAGAGTTAGAAGTAGCGTTTTTTGCCTTGGCTCCTCCACAGCCTCCTCCACAATGACCTAGAAAGCATACCAAACTAAATTCTGATTGGGAAAGCCAAGAAAATGTCACTGTGAGTCATTTTCTAAGCCCATAGCAGCTCAGGAACATAGTTCTATAGACATTGGGATGGGTGAGTGGAACAGCTCGGAGTCCTAGGGTAGTATAAAAGGACTGAACACCTAATGGAAAAGGGATCCCTCTACTAGCACTGTGAACAGGGATGGGTTTCATCTTCTAGTTTCTCCTGTCCATTATCTATTTCTAGGCAAGAGTTCTAGAGTAGAGAGGAGCCCTCACAGCTCTCACCTATGTAAGGAGCAAAGAATAAGTTCCAGAAACATAGCTGTGTGACTGAGCCCAAGAGTAGAGTGGGGAACTCAGTTCTAACTTTTAGAATGGAGGGGGAAAGGGGGAAAGTGCAATTCTCATCTGAGCTGGTTAGAGGAGCATTATATATAGAAATTCATCTTACTCAAAAGGAAGTAAGATGAAAAGGGGTAAACAGAAAAAGGGAGTTAAGAAGGAAAGTAGACAAAGGGAGGCAGTGGTCAGATACAAAACAGACTCTGGAGGAGGAAAAAGAGTGAAAAAGAGGACTATTATGAGAGTATAGAGTGGACAGAAATGTATAGTTAGCAATCATAATTATGCATATGAATGGGGTTCAGGGCTACTTAAGAGAAGAGAAAATAGAATATTTAAATAATCCTATATTAGAAACAGAAATTAAACAAGCCATAAGTGAATTCTCAAGTTCTCAAATTCTCAAAAAAAACAACAACCCAGGACCAGATGAATTTACAATTGAATTCTTCCAAACATTTAAAGAACAATTAATACCAAAACTACATAAATATTTGAAAAAATAAGTATATGAGTCCTACCAAATTCCTTTTATTACATCAATATAGTCTTGAAACCTAAACCAGAGATAGCCAAAAATAAAGAAAACTATAGGAGAATTTCCTAAATGCATATTGATGCAAAAATTTAAAATAAATATTAGCAAGGAGATTCCAAAAATATATCACAGAGATCATATACTGTGATCAGGTTGTATTTATACCATGAATGCAGATCAGGTTCAATATTAGGAAAACTATAAGCATAATCAACCAAATTAATAATAAAACAATGAAAATCATAGGATTATTTCAATAGATGCATAAAAAGCTCTTGACAAAATACATAATCCATTCTCACTAAAAAACACTATAAAGCTTAGGAATAGATCAAGGTTTTCTTAAAATGATAAGTATATATAAGTATATGATATTTAAAACTAAGACCAGGCATTATTAGTAATGGGGATAAACTAGCAGCCTTTCCAATAAAATCAGGAATAAAGAAAGAATATTTATTATCACCATTTTATTCAATTTTGTACTAGACATACTAGTTATGGGAATATGAAAAGAACGAGAAATCAAAGAAGTAAGCAGTGGCAATGAAGAAACCAAACCATCACTCTTTGCAGATGATATGATGGTTTATTTTGAAAACTGGAAAGTCAACTAAAAAACTAGTTGAAACAATTAACTTCAGCAAAGTTGCAGTATGTAAAATAAACCACACAAATCATCAGCATTTCTATATATTTCCAACAAAACCCAGCAAGAAAAAAATAAAAAAGAGAAATTCTATTTAAAATAACTGTATATAGTATTAAAAAAATACTTGGGAGTCTACTTGCTAAGACATATATAGAAACTATATGAACACAATTACAAAACACTTTTCACACGAATAAAAGACACATCTAAACTGTTGGAAAAAATATTAATTGCTCATGTGTAGGCTGAGCCAACCCAATTTTTAAAAAATCATTTTTATTGATTGTTGTCCTTTGTTCTTGAAGGCAACCAAGAATTTCATCAATGGGTGATATTTTTTGATTCCTGCATAAAGGGATTACTAGGAATGAAATACCTTGAGAAAAATGATGTTGCCACATGGGCCACAACACTACAGAATTTGGATTTAAGTGAGGCTGAGTTGCACAAAATCATCAGCCTTACTCTCTTCCAGAGTTATCAAAGTCCAGTGGCAAGACAAAAGTAAGACAACTGGGGATGAAGTGGAAGACCATGGCTTCTATAATGTCTAAGCAAGCTCTAAGTGCTCCAGACTACTTGCTTCAGCTGCCTTCATAACTCTTGGAACAATTTATTCTCAACACTCATTCCATGAGGGAAAGACTTTCATATCTAGAGTAGATTTCCCCTGACTCACTGAGGGATTTGAGGCCTGTCAGTTAGTTTTAACCTGGTTTAGGCTGTCTGCTGAGATTGTTTTACTAGGGTTGCTGTTCATGGTAGACACCAAAGGAAGAAAGTAGCCCTGAAAATGGCACAGCAAGCCCTTGAACCAGAGGTTCTAGTTTTCCCTATATGCCCTGTACATCCCAAAAGGAGGCAGCAAGGTGGCTCAGTGGATAGAATGTTGGGCCTGGAGTCAGCCTGAGTTTAATTCCAGCCTCGGACATTTCTTAGCTATGTGACCCTGGGCAAGTCATTTAACCTCTGCCTGACAAAAGGATCCACTGGAATCATTGGAGAAGGAAGTGGCAAACTACTCCAGTATCCTTGCCAAGAAAACCCCATAATAGCTATGGTTCATGGGGTCACAAAGTTAGATGTGACTCAACTACAACAATAATAAAAATGACAATACTACCTAAAATGATTTATTTACTCAGTGCCATACCAATCAAATGATCAAAGAGTTATTTTATAGAGCTAGAAAAAATATAATAACAAAGGTCATCTGGAAAAACAAAAAGGTCAAGAATATTATGAAAATCAATAAAAAAATGTGAAGGAAGATGACTTAGCAGGACCAGATTTCGAACTATATTACAGAGTAGTAATCATCAAAACAGTCTGGTTCTGGCTAAGTCTGGCTAAGAGTGGTGAATGAGTGGAATAGATTAGGTACACAATACATAGTAACAAATGATCAGTGTAATCTAGTATTCGATAAACCAAGCTTTTGGAGTAAGAACTCACAATCTGACAAAAATTGTTGGGAAAACTAGAAAAGAGTTTGGCTGAAGCTAGCTAGGCATAGATCAAAATCTCATACTGTATATCAAAATAATTTATTTAGGCACAAAGAGTGGTATTAATAAATTAGGAGAGCAGGGAAAAATATACTTGTCAGATCTATGAATAATGGAAAAGTATATGACCAAATAAGAGACAGGATCACAGGAAGTAAAATGGATAATTTTTATTACCCAAAATTAAAAAGGTTTTGCACAAACAAAACTAATTTAGTCAAAATAAAAAGAAAATCAGAAACTGAAAAAAAAAATTATAGCAATTTTCTCTGGTAAAGGATTCATTTCTCAATTATATAGGGAACTTTGCCATATTTGTGAAAATAAGAATAATCCCCCAATTGATAAGTAGTCAAAGGATAATAACAGGTAGTTTTCAGAAAAAGAAAGCAAAGTAATCAATATTCACATAAAATGCTCCAAATTGAAACAACTCTGAGGTACCCCTTACGCCTATCAGATTAGTTGACATGACAGGAAAGGAAAATGATAAATGCTGGAGGGAATGTGGGAAATGCTAAGGCACTGTTGGTGGAGTTGTGAACTAGTCCAACAATTCTGGAGAACAATTTGGAACTATTTGGGCTATAAAACTGCATTCCCTTTGACCCAGGAATATCAATAGTAAGTCTGTATCTGAAAGGGACCTATATGAACAAAAATAATTATAGCGGTTCTTTTTGAGGTGGCAAAGAATTAGAAACTGAGGGGATGCCCATCAATTGGGGAATGGCTAAACAAGTTGTGGCATATAATTGTGATAGAATACTATTGTGACAAGCAGGATGGTTTTGGAAAAACCTGGAAAGACTTATATGAACTCATGCAATGTGAATTGAACAGAATCAGGAAAACATTGTACATAGTAACAACAATATTACAATGATGATCAGCTGAAAGATAGCTACTTTGTTGAAAACAATGATCAAAGACAATTCTAAAGGACTCAAGCTGAAAAATGTTATCTACTTCCAGAGATAGAGAGAGAATTGATGAACTCTTAAAAAAAAAAATCTTTACCTTCTGTCTTAGTATCAGCTCTAAGACAGAAGAGCAGTAAAGGGTAGGTAATTGGGGTTAGGTGACTTGTCTAGGGTCATACAACTGGGAACTGATGAACTCAAGTACAAATTGAAGCATACTTTTTTCATTTTATTTTTCTTGCCCTTTTTTGTAGCATGGTTAATACGGCAATATGTTTTGCATGACTTCACCTGTATAATGAATATTTTATTGCTTGCTTTTTCAGTGGGTTGGGGAGGGGCTAAAGGAGGTAGAAAATTTAGAACTCAATCGTTTTGTCAGCTATATGGAGGATTTTTTTTTTTGGATAGAGGAAAGACTTGAAGTAGGAGGACCTTTTAGGAGACTTTGGCAGTTGTTCAGGGAACTGGGACAAAGGAGAGGAATATGAAAGATGTTAAAAATTGGACTTTGGGGGGCAGCTGGGTAGCTCAGTGGAGTGAGAGTCAGGCCTAGAGACAGGAGGTCCTAGGTTCAAACCCGGCCTCAGCCACTTCCCAGCTGTGTGACCTTGGGCAAGTCACTTGACCCCCATTGCCCACCCTTACCAATCTTCCATCTATGAGACAATACACCGAAGTACAAGGGTTTAAAAAAAAAAAAAAAGAATTAAAAGGGACTTTCAAAAAAAAAAAAATTGGACTTTGGTTTAAGAAGGAGGTGTGGAGTCACCAAGGAGTCACCAAACCATGATGACTTACTGACCATAGGAGTTTCCAAATGGACTTGAGAGGAAACAAGGAAGGCTGAGTCCAGAGAAGCTCGGTGACATTATAGCCTTGTTGCACATTCTTGCTGTGTCAGGGCAAAGTATACTTTGCCAAATGTTCATTGACTTATGAGTGCCTCATTCCATGCCAACATGGTGTTGTTGTGTGTGATAATGTTAGAGTAGATTGGGACAAATTATGATGACTTTGTAATAATATTGTGGTTGAGTTTGGGGAAGAGCCTTGGAAATTCAGAAGAGAGTGACTCGATCAGATGTTGGGAAAACTTTGTAGTTCTAGGTCACAAAGTCCTTCTGATTGTCCTCTCTGGAAGATGGGGAAGAGAATGCCATTCAGAAAGGATTTGTTCAGTGGATGCTAGAAAAGGCTTCCCAGGAGGGTAAAGTAAGGGCTAAGGGTAGTGTTGCCTAATATTCTTGATGGACTTCCAGAAACTGCATTATCAGATTGAAGGTAAACTAGGCTAGAACACTCAGCAGCAAGAGACAGAGACAGCACTCTCAACTTTCAGGGATCATACACGGAAAGCCTAGGGACTAGAGCCATGAAAATGGAGTGATTTCTCTTGATGGGGCCCAGACAGGAAGTCATCCAATGGTTTATGACCTTGAGGTTCTGGTTCCTGCTAATATAGGAGACAGGAGACAAAAATAAGCCTTGGAGCACTGGTGACTAAAGGGTAGAATTGTGAGTTTCTGATTGCATTGGGAAGGTTGCTATATAACTGTGGTGTAAGAAAAGGGATCCCTTAGTTGAAGCCTTGGTAATTCTGAGGTGTAAATCTAGTAAATAACTAGATGAAAAAAAAGGAGACAGACCCTTCAAAAGCCTCTAGGGAGGCAGAGATTGTGTGACATCTTTCTGATGTGACTCCTGAGGAACAGGAAGGTTTTGGCAGGTGAGCCAGGGAATGCTGAGTGGGTACCACATAGGGAGAACCTTTGTATCAAATTAGATATCAGGAAAAGTTGCATGGAAGAGGTGTCTGATGCATGGTGAAGAATTGTTGATTGTTCCAGAAGTGGCCCTAATGTTCTAAGAGTTGTTCTCCTGCTCTTAGTTACTACATCACAAAAGGAGAAGAAATCTGTGACTGTGCTATATTTCTGATGTTCTTTGATGCTGTTCCGGTTGTTACCACTTTGCATTAGGACCCACACCATCAACTTCAAAGATCATCTACTACATGGACCAGATTGGGCCACTTGAAAATTGATCTTTCCAAAGGGGGAAAGAAAGGCTCGAGATGCCTGACCTTTGCCTTGTTGGTAGTTTTCCTCCTTTTGCCACCTTTTTCTTTCTTCTCCCTTAGAACTACATATTACAGCGGAACTGTTTAATCAAAGCCTTATAAGAATTTAAATGGTGGAAGGTCCTCTAGAAGAACATGAGACTTGGGGGCTGCATGCAGACTACAACATATATTTTTTTTAATTAAACCCTTACCTTCTGTCTTGGAGACAATACTGTGTATTGGCTCCAAGGCAGAAGAGTGGTAAGAGCTAGGCATTGGGGGTCAAGTGACTTGCCCAGGGTCACACAGCTGGGAAGTGTCTGAGGCCAGTTTTGAACCTAGGACCTCCCATCTCTAGGCCTGGCTCTCAATCCACTGAGCTACCCAGCTGCCCCCTACAATACTTTTGAATAACAAGAAAACACTTAGTAGAACAATGTAACTGAAAATATGAATTGCCTTTATGCATCACTGAAGTTAAGCTTTTTTTTTTGGCACCCAACTATTTTTAATTTTTTTTTTTTACCAATTACATGTAATAACAAATTTCTACACAGGTTTCCCTAAGTCATATGATCAAACTTATCTCCCTCCCTTCCCTTCCCCATCCTCATGTAGGCAGGTGATTTGATTTGAGTATACATGTATTATCATGCAAAACATATTTCTATATTATTTATTTTTGAATAATCTTATAAGTGAATAATCTTATAAATCCAACCCCCCCAAATATAAATCCAAATTTCTGACTCCAGAAGTTCTTTCTCTGGAGGCGAAGAGCATTCTTTGTCATAAATCCCACATTGCCAACATAGCTAAAGACTAAAATACTTTTTTTTTTTTTTTAAATTTTAAACCCTTAACTTCTGTGTATTGACTCATAGGTGGAAGAGTGGTAAGGGTGGGCAATGGGGGGGTGGTCAAGTGACTTGCCCAGGGTCACACAGCTGGGAAATGTCTGAGGCCAGATTTGAACCCAGGACCTCCCGTCTCTAGGCCTGGCTCTCAATCCACTGAGCTACCCAGCTGCCCCCGACTACAATACTTTTGATTGTGGCTCAAATCAGATTAACATATGATTGGGAAATATTTACTGAACAAATTTAAAAAATAAAACATAGGTGCTATTCCTTAAAAATACTAAGTCAATATGCATCCTTCAGGGATCTTGATATATGACTTAGTGGTTCCCATTTTTATTTGAGTTCCCATTTTTATTAGAAGATTCTTAGGACCTTGCCATCAAGGGGTGGTATGTGATACGATTAGTGTTGCCCTGACACAACTTCTTTCCTTTCATCTACATCATAGAGAGATTTTTCCTAAGAGAAGACAAATCCGCTCCCAGAACCTAAATGCCTTCATCTCCTCTGATGCAGCTCTCTGGTCATCTTGTTATTCAGTTGTTCAGTCAAATGACCCCATTTGAGGTTTTCTTGGCAAAGACCCTTGGAGTAGTTTGCTGATTCCTTCTCCAGTTCATTTTAAAGATGAGAAAACTGAGGCAAACAGTTAAGTAGCTTGCCCAGGATCACATAGCTAGTAATTATCTAAGGTCAGATTTGAACTTAGGAAGAGGAGTCTTCTTGACTCGAGGTGGGGCACTCTATCCACTGTGACATCTAGCTGCATCCTCCTTGATCAACCAGAGGGATAAAAAAGTTGTAGCCACATGGAATCAGGGCCTCTCAGACTTAAAAGGTGCCTAAGATCCCTCAAGATGCCAAAATCTTGATGATCTACTGACCTGGTGAGTTTCCAGAAGGAGCCAAGAGAGGATGTATCTAGAGAAGTACAATTCTATCCCTATTTCATGTTTGCTCTTTTAAGGGCAAAGTAAATTTGCTTATATATATATATATAAAATAACTTACAAGTTGATAAATGCTTTATTTCATCCCACCATTGAACCTAAAATCAGATATAGGTTGGCGTAGAGTTATGTCTTCAACAGAAGGAAAAAATTGGAAGGAGAATCAGGCACCTAGAAGAGAACCTTGCCCAAGAGGCTGATCTCTGAATAAATCCAATAGAGATAATAACAAATTGTGAGCAAAGTATGAGTGAGGTTTGGAGAAGGAAACCAAGTACTCAGAGGATTGTCATAAGCACACACAAATGTGTAGCTCCACAACTCTTTAGTCTTATGGGCAAGAATAAGGTGGGTGCATGGTATGGCTGTGTATCACAATTGAGAGTCCAGAGGTCTGGTCTCTGCCCTTTTATTTGATTGTTGTTTTGCACAGATTCACAGTGATCAAGTGAACTTTTGGATGAGTTGAATACCCCTTATTTACCATTAGGTGAATTGGCGACCCTGGAATACCTGGATTAGATGGAGTTACAAACCATTTTTAATCAGGAGAGCTTTGCATTCTTTGCCTGAATGGGGCTGACTAAAGCAGTAGTAGGTATAGAGAACCTTCCCGGTACAAAGCTGGACAAAGCTTCTGTCAGCTAGGGCCTCCCAAGGGACTGATCTTCACAATTCATCCTCCTCGCTTTCCTATTCAGATTTTAGGGAATTCCTTGGATCATGTCTTTTACAGTCACATTATTGTCATAGATACTAAAAGTTGATCATTTGGGTAACTAGGGTTGGCTTAGCACTCTCAGCCGGATGCCTTAGCAATAGCCTTGCTGTATTTCTGTAGACTGTTGACTTTGTGATGGTAGAGCTGAAAGCAGGAGCAGAAGAATTGATGGTAACAAATTGGTAGATGTTATGGTGACAGGGGAGCCAGGAGACTGTGGCCATCATGACTGAGGCTATATTATTAGCAAGATCTATCACCACAGGGTCTCAGAGTCACCTAGGAGTATAGTGGATACATTAGAGTCTTACCCCATTTCCTTCCCACCTTTTCTTGGTCTTGAGTGTTCATCCCCCATTAAATGATAATCCATCTTCCCTTTTGCAATTAAAGTCATATTTCTGTTTCTGCTATGATGTCTGTGGATGCCCTGTGGAGCCAAACCAAACCTTCCCACCTGATTCTAATTGTGGGAGCTCCAGACCGGAGGAGGAGGAATCAACTAGAACCATCCTATGACTTTGCTAGGGACCTGGGTGGACCTGAGAAAAATAAAGGGGGATTCAGAACTTAAAATTGTCTCCTTCCCTCTCTGAGAAGTAAAAACAGGAGCTGTTGGGGATGGGAGGAGGAAGGAGAATGGTGTTCTAGGAAGCTGGTGTCCACATCTTCCTAACCAGCTGAGAAAAGAACCATTCTGCCCTTGGGCTCAGTTTGGGGGCTGGGGGAACAGAGGATCAGTGGTGAGTCTAGCACAGGGGTCAGCAAACTATGGCACCTGCTGCCTATTTTTGTAAGGCTCAAGTTTGTGCCTTTAAAAATACATTTTTCTTATATTTAAAACTCTAAAACCCATGGCTAGCACAAGGGTCATATAGAAACATGAGTTGGGGAGGGTTGAGGCCAAGCTATGGACTCCTGGTTTGGTATATCAGTTGCTGTCAAAGGCAGTTGCAGTTCCTTGTCTCCATTCCCTGAAAAAGGTGTGTTTGGCAGTTGGGCCAGGGGAAAAGCCCTCTCTGGGGCTATGGTGAAGGTTGCCCATGGAAGTTGATCTACTCATCCATTCCATGGGTCATTGGAAATGGCAACTACGAGCTGGGCTTTTAATGGCTCCTTCCATGGTTCTATTATCCCAGCTGCCTGAGGGCAATACAAAGCAGGAAGATACTGTATGGGCCTTGATCTCAGGGCCATTGCTGGGTAAAGGAAAAGCAAAATAAGGTCTCATAATGAGTAGAATTGTAATCTGGTTAACCAAACTTCTGAGAGCTGTGAATCTCGAGGGCTTGGGCAGGGGCCTTGGCAGGGGGATATGCCATTACAATGGCTATTCCATATCCAACCTGAGTGCCAGTCGCTGTAGGAGTATATTGTAGTGGCTGCAAAAGGTCAATGAAGAGTAACTGCCAAGATTGTGCTGGCCAAGTGCCCCAGGGATGCTCCCTTCCATGGGTACAAAAACACATTTCTTCTGTTGACATGTTGGGTACTGCTCTAGCACTAACTGGGCTTGTGTTTGGGTCAGGTGAATTCCTCTCTCAGGCAGCCAGGCAGCTAAGGGTCAGTGGCTTACCATGCATAGTTTCAGCATATTCTTAGGAGACCACTGAGGCATTGGAGCAGGTTGCATTGGCCTTCAGTCTTTTCAGTTGAGTCCAACACGTCATGATCCCATTTGAGGTTTTCTTGGCAAAGATACTGGAATGGTTTGTCATTTCCTTCTCCAGCTCATTTTACAAATGACAAAACTCAGGTAAACAGTGACTTGTTCAGGGTCACACAGTAATGTGACTAGTGTCAGAGGCCAGATTTGAACTCAGGCCTTCCTGACTCCAGGTCCAGCATTCTATCCTCTGTACCTCCTGGCTGCCCTTTTCAGGATTAGTAGGCCTGTAATCTTTACACACTGCTTTTCTTTTTCCATTTGAGTGACCAAAACAATGTGAACTATGGAATGGAAGATTGTAATGCCATGGGAGCAGGGGAGCCTTAGACACTGGCCACCTTACCTAGTGGGGACAAATTGCAGGGCTGTTCAAAAACCCTTGAGACTGGTGTATTGCCTTCCATGCCAAGTAAAAGCCAACTGGGGGTCCTGGTCCAGCAGTCTGAGAGGCATTGAAAAGAATGTATTTTCAATCAATCACATCACAGAGAGAATCCTTCATCCAGGCCCTTGGATTTTAACAGGGGAGGAGACCCTAGAGCTGACCTCTAGCCTCATATTGAAGGTCAAGTCTTTGAAGCGAGTCAAGTCCCAGGAAGGCATTCACTTTTGGCAACTTCTGGTAAAAATCCTCTGATGGACTGATCGCTTCCCTCCCGGGTTTGAAAGGATGAGAGATCTAATGACAGTCCTCTGCCAAGCCATGAACTCCTGTGTTATTAAGGAATGGTGCTGCTCCCCACCCTGCGCCCAACTGCCCAGAGGCCCCATCCATCCATCCATCCATCCATCCATCCATCCATCTGTTCTCCATCTTCTTTTCATAGACCTCTGCCTTATGCTATTTAACTCTTTGACTAGAATAACCCAGTTGCCTTCTTGTCGCTCCCACTTCAAAATGAGTTTCAGTCATTATGAGTTAAAGGGTGAGGACAAATCTTTCTTGCTGTTGAGGGGCACGGGAAGGAACATTTCCTTTCCTTCGAATTCATTTTGATTTTGCACTGACCCAGCTGTCTGAGCTCTTGTGCACTCTGGGGAACTAACTCCCAAGATTTACGAGATCTCCCCAGCATGTCCCCAAGAGCTCTGCCCTGTTTTCTATGGGTAATCTTTCCAAATCAAGAGGGGGATGATCCTACAGTTCCCCACTGCTGCTACCCACTTTCGAAGAGATCTTAGGTAGGGTCAGGCAGTTTACTACTGATAGGCAAGCAAGCCTTGGGCTAGCTGCTCATCCCTTTAGTGACGTGGCAGCAATCTGATTGTTGGTGATGGACAGATTCACAGGAATTACACCTGAGGGAGGCCTTACAGGGGGGAGTCAATCAGTGGGTGGCCTGGACTTTATTCCACCTCCCTCTTATTGATCAGATTACAAGGGCATTGTGATTAGGTAACTTGGCCAATCTTGAATATTGTATTAGATAAAGTTTACTAACCTGATTATAATAGGGAGGGCTTTGCATTCTTTGCCTAAGAGAAGCTGACTAAACCACTACTGGGTGTATGGGAATTTGGTTTAAAGTTGATCATTTAGTGATCAAATACTTCTATTAGATGGGACCTAGCAACAGGCCACTTCTCATGTTTTTCAAACTGATCAAAAGATTGAAAAATAGAAAATATAGGCCATGTATCATTAAAAACAACTGACCTGGAAAAAAATGTGGAGGAGTAACAGTTTAAGAATACTGAAAGGATGGAGGTAGCTGGGTTGCTCAGTGGATAGAGAGCCAGGTCCAGAGATGGGAGGTCCTAGGTTCAAATCTGGCCTCCGGCACTTCCTGACTGTGCAACCCTGGGCAAGCCACTTGACTTCATTCTTCTGCCTAGGAACCAATATACAGTATTGATTTCAAGACAGAAGGTGAGGGTTTAAAAAAAAGATTAACTGAAAAAACATGACTAAAAAACCCCCTGAATGCCATATTTCAAGAAGTTGTGAATGAATATTAATCACATTTATTAGAACCAGAGGGCAAAGTAAAAATAGGAAGAATCCACTGTTCACCTTCAGAAAGAAATCTTAAAATCAACATTCCCAGAAGCATAGCCAAAATGTAGAATTTCTGGGTCAAAGAAAAAAACAAAACAGACAAAGTGCAAGTACTAGAGTGCAAGTACTAGAGAACCACACAAGATGACAAAGGCAACAGGTAAAGGCTTAAAATGGAAAATATTCTACCCTTCAAGCCTGAATATAATGCTCCTGGGAAATAATAGATCTTTGATGAAATAGAGGACTTTCAAGCATTGCTGAGGAAAAGAAATTTAATAATGAAAGAAAAGAAGGCAAGAAAAAGTTAGAAAGGACAAAATATAAATAAAAAAGAGTCTTGGTCTTCAAAGTAAAGTAGGGTCCCGGTATATACAAAGGGATTTGATGGAAGGCACTAAGAAGAGACTTGAGGGATAAAACTTTTACCCTCACCCCATCCTACCTGCTGATGACCTCTGGTTGTCCCAAACAATCATGGGGCTCTGGTCCCTTACACCTGGATTAGAAGAAGACCACCTTAGCGAGGGACTTAGACGCCTGGCATTCTATTCTATGAGCTCTTTTCCCCACTAAATTTGTCCCATAAATATAGTCCTCCCATACTGGAGTCCATATTTCATCAGAGCCTATTAATAATACTTGACTCTTTGAACCTTTCTTTTCTCTCTCAGTCCCGATTTTCTTTTTCTTATCTATATTTTTACCTCAGCTCCTAAGAAGAGCATTGTGGTGGGACAGAACTCCCCATTCCAGCCCTCTTAAATCACTCAGCTTATTGTTGGGTTTGGGTCCTCTGTCTTAATCTAAGCCTTTTCCCTCCTCACTTAATGCCCTCTGTCCTATGACCCCTCTTTCCCTAGCCTGTAAATCCTGATCTTTTTTTCTTCAAATTGGTGACTGACCCTTGAGTGCAGTTCTCATGGCAAGGTAGACATTCTTGATGAGCATCTGGGTACTTATAGATGGGTCCTTTGGCACCCAGGAGGCCATGGGGGCAGCTGCTCACACTGTGTAGTTCATCTCTGAAGTGGGCACATTGAGCACAAGCATCTGAGCCCTAGTAGAGTTGGAAAGAAAGGTCAAGAGGGATTAAAACAGGGCAGCCCGGTGGTTCAGTGAATAGAGAACCAGATCTGGAGATGGGAAGTGCTGGGTTCAAATCTGCTTTAAGATACTTTCTAACTGTGGGACCCTGGGCAAGTTACTTAACCTCAATTGACTAGCCCTTGCCTCTTTTCTGCCTTGGAATTAATATTTAGTATTGACTTTAAGATGGAAGGAAAGAGTTTTAAAGAAGGGAAAAAAAGCCTGAGATTCCTTTGAGCTCATCCAGAGGGTTTCCCACCCAGGACCCAGGCAGTGACCACTTCTACCACCAATACCAACACTGTTTAATCTGCTGGAGGGCAGTGACTGTCTCACTTTCGTGTTGATATTCTTAGTCTTAGCATCTTATCTGGCACTTAGTAAATGCTTGGAGAGTGGCTGACTTGGTGCCAGGATTAGACTCTCCAGCTCCTTCAGTAGCCTCCTCCCTCTCCAGGGAACTCTGGGGCTTATACTATACCGAGCCATAACAGGTGACATTGCCCTCCACAGGCTGGCACTCAGGATGGCAGGAGAAGCACTCATCCTCATGAGCAAACTCTCGGGGTTCCCTGGAGGTGGGCCCAAAGAGAGAGTGTCATTTTCAGGTTCTGTACCTCATAAGCCCATTGCACACTCCCCAGCCTTCTGG
>NC_058134.1:283461974-283486669 GCF_016433145.1 Gracilinanus agilis
CTCATCCAAAGGGTTTCCCACCCAGGACCCAGGCAGTGACCACTTCTACCACCAATACCAACACTGTTTAATCTGCTGGAGGGCAGTGACTGTCTCACTTTCGTGTTGATATTCTTAGTCTTAGCATCTTATCTGGCACTTAGTAAATGCTTGGAGAGTGGCTAACTTGGTGCCAGGATTAGACTCTCCAGCTCCTTCAGTAGCCTCCTCCCTCTCCAGGGAACTCTGGGGCTTATACTATACCGAGCCATAACAGGTGACATTGCCCTCCACAGGCTGGCACTCAGGATGGCAGGAGAAGCACTCATCCTCATGAGCAAACTCTCGGGGTTCCCTGGAGGTGGGCCCAAAGAGAGAGTGTCATTTTCAGGTTCTGTACCTCATAAGCCCATTGCACACTCCCCAGCCTTCTGGAACGCCCACCCCATCAAAAGGCACAGAGTTACTGTGGGGCATCCAGGCATCCGATAGATGACAGGGAACCCCTCCTGCCTCCCCATTTGTGCCCATGAAGCCCTTCTAGCCTTCCTCAGTACCCATGAAGGAAGTTGCATTGGGTGACACAGACTCCCCCTCGACTGTAGTTGCGACAGGACAAGCACTGGCCAGGCCCAGGACCCCAGCAACCCCCGGAGGAGCAGAGCGGGTCACACACTTGGCCCTCTGCCACTGGAGAAAGAGAAGAAGGTCAGAAGATCCCTCCTTAGTCTGCCTCCCAAATCACAACCACTCTTCCCAGCTCAGAGGCTTTTCTTCCCTTCTACTCCCAAGCCCTTGGGACTTCCATATCCCCACTGCCAATTCCCCCCACCCCCCACCCCAGGGTTCCCCTTACCACAGTCCTTTTTGGGACGGTTGTGCTTGATGTCCAGCCTCCCTTCCTTTGGTCCCCGAAGTAGCCTGGTCCAGTTCAGGGAGTGGTGGTAGCAGAGCTGCCGGTTGGCACTGATATAGACACGCCCAGCACTGACTTCTTTCAGGGACCTCAGGCCCAAGGATGTCACATTCACATTTTTCATGATCAGCAGTGAGAAGCCCCTACTGGAGAGGGGAAGGATGACATAAGGAAGATGGTCTCAGAGAATTCTCAGGGAGCCGTGACCACTGTCCCTTTGCCCAGTGACCCCAAATTCCTGAGACTGGTTCCTTTGGGTAAGCCCGATCGATGCCCACCAAAGGGTACCCCCAACCATAGCTGCTGATTCAGGCAATACTGCCTGCTTCAGACATTTACTTGTAGAGACTCCGGCCTCCAATGGTGGTTAGGTTGGAGAAGACACTGAAATTGTGCATGTGTGGAGGCCATGACTGGATGTTCAGGTAACCTGCAGAGGAAGGGAGAGGGAGATGTTCCCATGGACTTGCTCCTCTTTCCCCTCTGGAGCTTTCCTCGCTTGTGTCTTTCCCCAAGTGTGTGGGGTTATGATCCATCCTCCCAGCAGTCAGTGTTTCATACTCCTGGGCTGCTGCTTGTCCCTGGAGACACATCCCTTCTTCCTGGACCCCACTTACCTGTAATCTCCCGAACTGTCTGAAAAACGTTGAGTTTCTCAGGATCCAGGGCAGGTATATTGTGCCAGGGGTCTCTGGAGGAGGACAAGATACAACATGAGTGTCTTCCTGGAATATTTCCAAGCTGAGCTGAAAGAAGGATTAGATCTTAATTCATTCTAAGGACCAGAACTAGCTCCAGGGGACATCACTTGGATGCAACTCCTAGACCTTAGGGAATACAAATGAGTGAGCCTAAGTCAAGGAAGAGCTTTCCCACAATGGCAGCCACCCTGAAAAGCACAAGTCCCCCACATCAGAGGAAGTGCTGGAGCAGAGGGGAGAGAAGCATCTCTTAGGGATATTAGAGGGGAGATTGCATTCTTGATTTCCCAAGATTCTTCCTTCTGTTAGAATTGGGGCAAGGAGGAGGCTGGGAAAGGTGGGTGAGAACCCAAAAGGAGCTTGAAGAAGGAAAGCATCTAACCCATTGAGTCCAGTGATAAGGAAGTCCAGGTTGCCCAAGATCTTGGTACAGTTCACAAACCCATCAATGTTACTGGAATCTACAGTCTGAAATCGGCTCCCTGAGCCTGTCCCCTCACAGGCTGCAAACATAAAAAGGGCTGTATGAGGGGGAGTCAAGGGGAATGCAGAGCCATTGGATGGGAGGCACACAAAGGAGATTTTGGGAGAATAAGCCTTTCCTGCCCACCATGAGATAACAGACTCACCTTTTGGACATAGCCCTCCACAGGGCTCACACATCTTCAATCCATTCTTTTCTACCTCCATCTTGTCCCCAGGACAGGCCCTGACACAGGAGGTGTGATCTATCACAAAGTTATCTATGGAAGGAGAGAAGATAGCAAGAGGTGAGAAAGGGGGAATTCCAGGATCATCCACTACACCTTCATGGGATTAGAGGCTGAATGGGCCCATAGAGGGCATGGAGTCTGCTCCCTGCATTTTGCAGATCAGAGAACTCAAAGAGGTAACATAACTTACTCCAAAACCAGAGTTTTGTCCCCTATACAGCACACTCTGTACAGAGGGAACTCCTGTCACCCCTGTAGCCCATCATGTGTCCTGATTCCCTACAGAGGATGTCCTTGTAGCCCCCTTTAGCCCCAAGTCCTTGGCAAAAGGCGCTTGATCTCCTTCCCAAGAGTCCCACTTGGAGGGGTCCTAATCCATGTGCCCTCTCCCTATTGGAACTTTCCCCACTCTAACTTGCCACTGTCCCCATGAACACATATACAACCCTGGAGTGACTTTCCCTACTCCTACTCCACCAAGCTCTGCCCAGGTTTCTTCTCTCTGCCAGTTGCAGCCACTTACGGGGGCAGCTGGCCACACAGACCCCTCCATACTGGTATTTAGTGTGAGGATTGGGCTCCAGTTGGAAGGTGAGCTTGTTGTAGACGAGGGGCTGTGGGCACAGAGACACACAGGCTCCGCTGTTATTGAAGTGTCGGCATGCCTATGAAACATGGAGAGAATCAGAATGCCTAAGCTTGGTGCCCACTCATAAGTTCCCCATAGCCACCAGGCCTCCCACTCCAACACTATCCCAGGCCCACAAAAAAGGCCCCAGCCATCACCCCAGGACATACAAAGCAGTCTGTCTCCCGGGGACCTCCACAGCCACCTGCACACTCATCATGGCAGCACTGGTTGGGGTTGGGCCCAAAGCAGTGGCCGTTGCATTGTGGGGCACAGATTGTCTTTGTCACTGGTTTGGGGAAGAAAAGTAGAAAGCATGACCACCAGGGTCTCCCCCACAAGGAATGTGGCACCCACCTGGGCTCATCCCCAATCCACTGTCCTCCCACCCCTCCTAACCTGTTGCCTACCCTTCTCCCTAGTTAGCTCAAGCCATAGGGGAAGACTTGGGAAATGGAAGTTTAAGGGCTTGGGCATATTAAGAAAGGTACGCACGTGTCTGGCAGTCTTCTGGTCCAGGACCCCAGCATTTCCCCCCACAGGACTCATGACAAGGGGGGCCTGGTTGGGGAAAGAGGCAGAAACAAGGAAACCATCAGTATTCCTGTTCATGTCTTGGGCAGCTGTAGCTTCCAGAGGGATGGAGCTAGTTCCAACTTGATGCCCTTAACACCTCCTTCAAGGACTTAGTCAACTTGGTGTGAGGGCTCAGTGTGGAGGAGGTGATGCCAGCAGAGGAGGAGATGAGAGAGGATGGTAGAGGACTCCCCAGCAGGAAGGAGCTTGCTGGAGGAGGTGGGCATGCTCATTTGATGTGTGTAGGGCTGATTTAAGAGTCTTCAAGGGCCCACATGAATGTCCTGTAGATATGGCACCTGGCTGAGAAGAACTGCCAGGGAACATGCAGGATAATTTCTGGTACTTTCCAGAGGGGGAAGGAAGAGCAGTGCTGGGCCACTAAGAAGTACTGCATCCTGGGAATTTACCCATCTTCTTGTAAAACACATTAGACCATGCTGGGGCCTGAGGACTATCATGAGGGCTGAACATGTTTAATTAAGGCCATGGATCTAGGGTTAGGGTCCTGAGGATGAAGGGAGGAGAAGTCCCCTCTCTGGAGGGGAGACTTCATGGGAATGTGGTGGAGTGACTCACAGTTTTTGCCATTATCCTTGACCACAATCTCAGCCTGTGGGTCCCTCACAATGTCTCTCCAGTCAATTGTGTCCATGTGACAAAGTTTATCATTTCTTTCGATGTAAACACCCCCAGCCAGGATCTCTGGAGGGAAAGGTTGGTAGGTGCAGTTGAAATCTCCAGGACCAAAGTGATTTGCTCTTCCCCATACCAGCTTCTCCTGGCTTTGAGATGGTATTTGAAAGGGCTCAGGGGGCAAGGAAATGGGTTTGGGTGGAAAAGGCCCAACTTGCAAAGGAGAGGGCTCTGTTTGGGGATAGGGGATAGGGGATGAGGCTGAAGCATCTCTTGGTTCCCCAGACAGTTGTCCTAGATCTGGTTTGCCAGTAGAAGAGGAATGGAGCAAGGGAGAGGAAGGAGGATTCAGCTGACTCGGCTGGCTTTCCCCACTCCTCCACCTCCAGGCTGCCCTGCCTATTTATTTTTCAACTGACTGGGGCAAGGAAGTAGGAGGGAGAGGCTGAGAGCAGGGAAGAAGTGAGTCAAGTCATAGTTAACCAGCATGCTTTTCTCCAGGGGGATAAGTAGAAGAAATCAGGACTGGCTTGGGGGGGCGGGTGAGGGTGACAATGGAGTGAGAGGAAAATCAAGGTAAGCATAGTACAATAACCCCAAATGCAGAGGAATAGGAAGAAGTCAAGGCTCAAGTCCAGAGCTCAGCTATGACTTCCTTCACCCCCTGTGAATGGATGGGACCTTTGTTCCTCCCTATGGATCTTTGTGATATTAGTTTGGTGCTTAATAGATGGTTATTTGACTTGTTAGTGTAGAAAAAAGTATGCAGGGATGGGAAGAGGGATGAAGAGATAAATGGGCAGCTGTCAGTGAAGGACCAATAGTCATCTAGGAAGGCCAGTGGCTTGATCAGAGGAGTCGGGGCAATGCTTGGAGGTGGTCTGTGGAATAGTTAACTTTGGCAGCTGGGTTGTGCAGTGAATGGAGCACCAATCCTGAAGTCAGGAAGATCTGAGTTCAGATCAAGCCTCTGACACTATCTGTGTGACCCAGGGCAAGTCACTTTTCCCATATTTGTCTGAGTTCCTCATCCATTAAATGAGGACCCAATGGAGAAGGAAAGGGCAAAGTACCTTTGCCAAGAAAACCTCATGAGGTCATGTGGAGTCAGATAGGACTGAACAACAACTAACCTGTGAGCTGATTGAGGCGGAGCTGGCGTAGGGCATGGCTGGAGTTGGTGTTGTAGTTGAGCATGACAAAGATGGCAAACTTCCCATCATAGACTTGGGTCCCCCGTACCACACGAAGGTTGGGGAGTGGCAGAGTAGAGAACTCATTCATCGCAATTAGAACATATCCTGTTACCTCCCGGATCCACTGTGTTGGAACACAGGAGAATCAGTGAAAAGTGTGACTATATGATACCCAAACAGAGTCCTCCTTTGCTCTAATTACCCAAGCAAAAGAGACTGGAGGTAGAAAAAGGAGAGGATATTACAAGTGTTCCAGATTCTCCATTCAAGAGAAAGAGATTGTTTTTAGACTGTCTACCTCTGGAAGTCAGGATGCTAAGAACTAAAGGAGACATGATCCTGGTCTCCAATGCCTTTTGCTCTTGAGCTTCTTGACCTATAGGGACCCCTTCCCCTAATTCTGCTTTCTTGGAAACCTCAATTCTCAATCTGAAAATCTACCAAGGTCTCCTGTTCCTCTCCTCCCTTCCAATGTTTATCCTCATCTATACATTTCTTTACCAGGGCAGGAGTGAGAACAGGCTGGGAGAAGACAGGCCCAAGGGAGAAAGGGGTTTTCTTCAGATAGAAGATTTAAAAGGGGGGGCCAGAAGAAGATGGAGGCTAATATTTGAATACAAAAGAGGTCAGGGCTATGGCTCAGTAGAAAGTAGGAGTGAGGCAATGAGGGTTCCCTGACCTGCAGGAAGGAGAGGTCAGGGCTATGTCCTGTAAGCACAATTTCCAGGTTTCCCATCACCACCTCACATCGATCATACAGCTTGTACAGTGTCTGGTACTGGTTTTCAGCATCACCGGTCACACTCAGTCCATTGAGGGTCCCTGAGCATACTGTTAGGAGGAGAAGGAGAAGGGCTCAGGATTTGGGGAGCCTCATGCAGCACTTTTTACTTTGTCTAGAGTAAGGGTTCTGGTGAGAGTCAGATGTGGCCTAGATGAACCTTGTCTTGTTTGCCCTGGTCCTTTGGAGGAATGGCAGGGGCAGAAAATACAGGGCAGGAGAAGGCAGATGGATATTGGACTTTCATACATTCAAAATTATTGGAGGAGGGGGCAATAGACATTGGGAGATCTTACCCGTGAGGTATAAGGAGTAAGGGGTTAACCAGGCCAAACCCTCTGTTATTTCAGATTCTTTTTTTTTTTTTCCAGGTAGCTAGTTTTTCCATGTGGGGAGGGTGAGGAAGGAAAGGAGAACTACATTTCTGCTCCTCCTTCTAGGGGCACCCAACTCTTTATCACCCCCCCCCTTATGCCCCAGGGTCCTTGAAATAAAGGTCCCTTTGGGGCCAGACACAGCCCCCATTGTGTCCAATGTGGGTGAGGAAGGGTGGGGGAAATGGAGTGGGGGCAGTACCCAGGGCCATAGCCCATCCCACAATGAGTTGATTCTGTCCAAGAGAAGGGGGCAGCCCCCACCCCTTCCCCAGCCTCCTCCTGCTCCCCCTTCAAGCCCTAGGCTCAGACAGTGACCTCACTGGAGGGAAAAGAGAATAGTCTATAGCAGCTTTGTCTTTTTTAGCCTGGAGAATAGGCTCCACCCCTAGTGCCCCCCACCCCCAAACGCTAGCTCCACCTCTCTCTACCCCCTTGGCTATCCTTTATCCAGCTGGGACTCCATCACTGATGGACTCCATTTCCTGCCTTCAGTCCTCGTCTTCTACCCCTGTTCAGAATCCTTTCATGGTTTTTACTAAGGGCAAATATATTGGGATAAGCAGCAGGACCCCCCCCCCATATCACTGTTTAGGGGCCAAAAAGGCTTAATCCAAAAACTTTCCATCACTGGTCATTCTTAAGACTAAAACCAGGAGGATGAGCTGGATTGGGAGCACATGAGGAGATATTAGAGCATTTGTGTCTTTCCATTAGGTACCCACAGATAGGAGAAATGGCAGAACAAATTATGATATGTACAAGGAATGGAATGGAATTTGGGGGCAGGACAGTGACCAATTCAAAGTCTCTCTGCCCCCCTCCCTCCCTTTTCCACTGGGATAAAAGTCTGTGTTGGGAGTCAGGAGCAGGAATAGAGATACCAACTGTTGGCAACTGCTCTTCCTTGGGGGCACTGCCAGCTCATCAGGAAGCAGTCATAAAGGCATGTGGGGAATGGGGCCACAGAAGCCCCTCTTGCCAGCCCCATACTAGGCCTTATCCCTGGGCAGCTCCCCACCCCACTCTCCTGGTCAGGATTTCATTACTATGAAGGAAAAGGGAAGATGGGATGGAGGTCAGCACTGAACCCAAGAATCCAGAATGTCAGTTTGGAGGGGACAAGGAGGAAGGGTGAGAACTTCATTCCCTCTGCCCAAGAGAGAGCTCCTCCCCCCTCCTCAGAGCTGTCACCATGCCCATGAAGCAAAGACTTGTGGGTCTATGTGCAGAGATGTTTGTGACGATATAATGTGTCTGAGCAAAGTGTGAGTTAGTGGCTAGAGCTGGCCTTGGAGTGAGAAAGACCTAGGTTCAGTCTAGCCTCGGATACATATTGATCGTGTGACTCTGGACAAGTCACCTTTAAGATTATAAAAGGGGGAACAGTTTCTGAGCTGCATCAGTAGAGAATTTCCTTCTCCCATATGAATAAAATTGAAGACTTAGATTATCTGAGAGATAATATCTGAAAGAGAAAGATAGACACAGAGAGACAGAGATAGCAACAGAAATGGAGAGATACAGAGAGAGAGAGAAAGAGGGAAAGAGAGATAGAGGGAGATTCAGAGAAAGAGAGGTTAGTGAGGATGTAAGGTATTTTTGCCTCTGCCCTACCTGTTTTCTCAGAGTTCACCCCCATCCCAAAACACCCTAAGAATGTACCTTGCCTTGGGCTAACACGTTAAAGGACATCACCCTAAAGAGAATCACATGAATATATACAAATTTCTAGATTGTTGTGTGCTTGGAGAGAGGGGGGAAGAGATTGAGAAATGCTGCCCACAAGAGTCAAATCCATCTCTCACAAAATATGGGAGCAAAGGGCAGTAGAAAGGGAGGGATAGAGAAAGGAAGGGGTTGCCAGAAGCTTTGGGGGAAGATTGTGGAGTCACTGACTCACTTCAGAAGACAGTACTATGGAGCAGGAAGGAGCTACTCTCCCCTACTCCTTTCTCAATGGGATGCCAACTACAAAATCCCTTGCCCCTCACTAGGGCTGGGTTGAAAGGAGCCTAGGGTGACCAGGCAAGGCCAGATGTCCAGAGGCTGAAAATCCAGATAAAAAGAGGCCTGGGCAGTGTCACTCTCCTCTTCATTTCCTCCCCCCGGGAAAGGGCTAAGGGCCAGAACTCCTGGCTTCCTGACTGATAACTTCTCAGATTCCCAGAGTCTGAAGGGCATGAAGATACTGTCACCCCCTTCCTGCAACTGTCCCCCCTAATGCCAGACCCCTCCTCCACTCTTTCAGCTGGGAGTGTTCATAATTTAAAGTCCCAGGGACTAAATTTAGACCCAGCAACTGTGGGGGAAACACAGGTGTTTCCCTCACTCCCACATCCTTCACCTCTTCTGTGGGTGGGTCACAAAATTCACCAAGCCTCAAATTGGGATCTTGGAGGATGGGGCAGGGGTGCTGGGGGACACCTAATTCTTTGATCTCAAATTCCACCAGCACTCTCAGATCCCCAAGAAAAGGGCTGGGGGTGGGTATCCAACAGCTTTTCCTGAACTGCCTCTTGAATTTTTTTTTCCATAAGTCTCAGGGTCTATGTCTTCATACCTAGGGTGCACTCAAGGAGAAGTTTAGTGGTATTTGGTTTTACCAGTATCTAGATTGGATGGAATCGGTGGAAGAAAGCAGAAAGGAGTGTATCCTGAGGTTTTTTCTTACCTAATTAACTGGATTTGACCCTTTGGCTAATCTCTGCCCAGCCTAGCCCCCTACCCAAATAAGCAAGGAAGGGGAGAGAATCCCAGGCATTCAATTCGGATCTCCGAAATTTAAAGTTGATGACTTTAAAAAATCTCCTTTTCCAGCCCTCTTCTCTATTGACTTGTAGACAGCATCTCTAAGTCCCGTTGAACAGCTCCAACTGGATGTCCCACAGAAATCTTCAACTCAACGTCCAGAACTGAACTCGTCTTCTCCCCTCCCAACTTCCCCAAGTACTGTGGAGGGACCCTCCATCCTTGTCATCTTTCACATCCAGTCTATTGTCCAATCCTGTTGGTTTCCTGAGGTTTTCCCCATAAACCTCCACGTCTCTCCGCCACCTGTTGTTAGGGAGCCTTTCTCACCTCTCTCCCTGGACTATCACAGTAGCTTCGGCTCTCCCCAGGCTTGTCTATCCTCTCAGCTGTCAAAGCAATCTCCTTAAAGAAGGGGTATGATTGTGGACCTCCCTTCCCTCCTGAACTCCACTGGCTCCCTTTCACCTCAGGATCAAATATATAACCCTCTCCGTGGTATTCAAAGTCCTTCAGCACCGGTTCCTCCTACTTTTCTTCCTCTGCACTAAGCGCTCTGAGACCTAATCCTACCAGCTTCCTTGGCGTTCTTTAAACAAGCCACTCCATCTCCCTGCTACTGGCATCTTTACCAGCTGATGTTGCCTGTGCCTGGAATGCTCTCCCTCCCGATCTCTAGCTCTCAGCTTCCCGAGTTTCCTTCAGATCCCAGTGAAAGTCTTTCCCGACCTCCCTTCATTGTGGGCCCCATTTCTGTCGATCATCTTCAGTTTCTCCAGCAGATAGCTAGTTTGTAGACGGTTGACTTTGTTCCTCCCTCCCCCATTAGACTAGAAGCCAGGACTCTTCTTTGAAGGCTGGCCGGGATGGGAGAGTGGTGGGAGGGCCAACCCGTCCAAGCTTCGAGGGCTTCAGAGCCGGTTCCCCCGGAGGTGGTGGTGGGGAGGCCACCTGCTGCCACTTACTCCCGGGCTCACAAGCCGCAGGTCCTCCCCAGCCCCGCTTACTTGCCTGCGAGCTGCCCACCTCTTAGCGCCCAGCCAAAAGGAGGAGCCAGCCCGAGGCGTACAGCGCCAGGAGCCCCTTCATAGTTGCCGTGCGCCGGGGGCCGGGGCTAAGATACAAAGGCTGAGACCAGCCGCCAGAATTCGTAGGGGAGAAGCAAGATGGGGCGGCCGGCCCGGCAGGGAGCCAACACTAAGGGGTTCAGGATCTCGAGCTGGAGGAGAGGTTGGGGGAGGGGAGGGCACGGCAGCGCCTCGGACTGCCGGAGGCTTCAAGTTCAATTTCGGCCAAGCCTCAACCTCCCAGTCGGGTTCATGCTGCCACCCACACCCGCCTGGGGTACAGGGGCTCCGAGCTCATTGGTCGGACTGCGGGGCCTCCTTGCTCTAGCCAATCAGAACAATGGAGGGGCTCTTCCCTCCTTTATCCCCGAAGAGAGGGAGGCAGAAAATTCCGAGGGCTGCTTCCCCCCGCAGTCACCCTCCCCTCAATAAGAGAGTAGCGCCCACCAGGGTGCCCCGCCTGCTATGCAAATTAAGCTGCCCCTCTTACCTCCCCCGACAGGATAGACCATCTCTCCTTAGCGGGAGGGAATGGGAGGTGGGGAGGTGGCTGGGGGGAACTCCCGCTTCCCGCTCCTCCTCCCCTTCCTCCCGAGGGAATCGAGACCCCACCCCTGAGTCGCCCCTGGAGGCCCCGTGAAATCGCACTGGCTCGGGATGCTTCCCCCACTCCGACCCCGGCGCCTGCTCGGGCTCCCAGGAGAATTTGAGGAGGGGAGGGGGGTCCCGTCTGGGAACAGACATCAGGCCTAGCCTTACCTTTCCCACTCGGAGTGGATAAGGGGAGGAGGAGAGAGAGGAGCCAACCCTGGCAGTCAAGGCTGGGGCAAGTCTTGGCGCAAGTATTCCTGTCTGCACTTCCCCAACCCCCTCCCTCCGCTGACCCCATAGCTGCCTCTCCCCTACGCGTGTATGACCTAGGTCCTAGCCTCACGGTTTCTGAGCTTTCTTTCCTGGGGAGAGGCGATGAGGAGGCCTCAGATCGGGTATACCAGCTGGTCCTTACCATCCTATCTCTTATCATCTTATCATCTCCTATCATCTTACCATCCTAGCTCTGGATACTTGGCCACTGCTCACCTTGCCTGCCGAAATGGGCCCTTCCTCCTTACTTCTGTTTCCTTACTAGTCCTCATGTCTCCTTATAAAGTCCAAACGTCAATCAACAAGCATTTTAAAGCACCTGCTATGTGTTAGGCATCCTGCTAGAGGTTCAGAATGGAAAGAGAGTTGATTCTGCCCTCACCTTCCAGGACGTTGCTTCCTACCTAGGAGAGCACACGTTTAAACTTCTACTTCCAGTAGAAGATGGCAGAGTTGAGGAGGGAAAGTGTTCTAGTTACGGAGAATTAAATACAGTATCGGACAGCTAACTGCCACAGTGATTTCCGGGGAGCTGGCTGAGAAATCAAGAATCAAGAAAGAGAAATCAAAAAAGGGCTCCAAAAGGAAGTGATAAAGGGGGAGTTTGGGGTGGGGTGGGGCCTTGAGCTTCTAGCCCATACAGAGGCATGGAAGAGAGGGCCGGGATGCTGTACACAAGGAATAACCAGAAGCCATTTGGGCTGGAATGGAACCGGGAAAGCTAGAGTGGAACCAAACTATAGTGCCCAAGAAAACATCTTGCATTTGATCCTAAAGGCAATTAGTAGGCCCCTGAACCTTCTAGAACATTGGAGCCAAAGAGTCAGGTCTGTGCTTTAAGGATATCATTTTAGTAGTTGTGGGGAGGGTTTAGTGGAGAAGAGAGACACTTG
This sequence comes from Gracilinanus agilis, assembly GCF_016433145.1. Taxonomy (NCBI): domain Eukaryota; kingdom Metazoa; phylum Chordata; class Mammalia; order Didelphimorphia; family Didelphidae; genus Gracilinanus; species Gracilinanus agilis. The sequence goes on from NC_058134.1 coordinate 283,474,050, forward strand.
GAGAAGTAAAGCCTAATTGGGAGCCTGGCAGGTATCCAGGCAAGAAGTGATGAACCACTTAACTAAACTAAGTAGTTGTGGTACAAGTAGAGAGAAGAGGAGGCATCTGAGATGTTAAGGAAAGTGGGAATGGATTTTGAGTTAAGATTGAAGGTGGAAAGTCTTCAAGGAGTTCAGATTTGCCACTTCTCTCAAACAATGATGTAGATTAGAAAGAGCAATGGCCAAGAAATCCAGAGAGAAAGATAAGTAAGCTTTATCCGGTAGAAGACTACCCAAAAAGACAGCCAGCAGCTACAGACACTGCAAGAGGGGTTCTGTCTGAGAATCTAGAAAAAGGACAGATAAACAGAGTGGAAGCCCTGGGCTGCACACTGACCTGGCGAGTCTTAGCTGGAACAGATCACACATTCCCTTGGTCAAGAAAGCCCATGATAGAAGACCACCCAGCATCCAGCATTGTAAAAGGTTAAAATGTAATATAATTTACCCTGCAGGACAGTATAATCCAACAGGGAAACAATCGATCTTTAATGAAATAGAGGACTTTCAAGTTTTGCTGTTGAAAAGGTCAGAGGTGGGTACAAAGTTAATGCAAACACAGGAATCAATGAAAGGTAGAAAGGAAAAATACATTTTGCCAACCAGAAGTGGCTAAATTATGAAGTGATTTCAAGGTGAAAAGCCAAGGGTCCTCACAGAATTCTAATGACTTCAAGAGTCACACAGGGAATCAATCAGATGATTTTGATTTTTTTTGGATTGTCTTAAAAGAAGAAGAAAAAGGGAAAGGAAGAGGAGTATACATTTTTTCTCATAACATACTCTCCTTTGAGATGTAGGAGAAGCATATAAATTCTATTAAAATGGAGGAAAGGTTATGAAGAGTGACCATCACTCAGACTTCATTTTCATCTGAACTAGACAAAGGAATGTTGAACAGAGAGACAGATGAAGAAGGACAGAGAGAGACAGAGATAGAGAGAACAGGAGAGAGACTAGTTTAACCATATATCAAATTCAAAAAGGAAAGGATAAAGAAACTCTTAAGGAGAATAAAGTTGAAGAAGGAATGGCAATAAGCAGAATAAACTTCAACTTAAAATGATAGATATTTTAAAGGGAGAATTTGGTGAGGGCAAGAGAGGAGGAGTGAAGCAGAAGCAGACAGCTTCGATTATTGATTTTACTAGTGTTAATAACATTCCTTCCCTACCTCCACTTTCTTCTTCTCAGTAAAGATGAAGACAGGGGTCAAGAGAGGGCATAATGGAGGGAAGTACACAATTAGCTATCATAATTGTGATTGTGAATGGATGAATTCACCCATAAAATGGAAGAAGATGGTAGTTAGCAGAATTCAACAATATGTTGTTTACAAGGAACATACTTGAAATATATTTACAATCGTTAAAATGAGAGGCTGGAGCAAAATTTATTATGCTTCAATTGAACTCAAAGAGGCAGGAATTGCAATCATAATCTCAGAGAAAGCAACAGTAAATATTGACATGGCTAAAAGGAAAACTTAAAGGCACCATAGACAATACAATAATATCATAGCTTAATATATATGCACCAAATGGTATAGTGTCTAAGGAAAAATGAATATAATTACATAGAGAACTAGACATCATAACTAAAATAGTTGAGGAACTCAATGTATATTTTTTATACTTAAACAAATAAGACAAAAATATGAATAAGAAAGATGTTAAGTACCTGAATAGAACTTTAGAAAAGCAGGATATGGGAGCTGCTAAATGGCTCAATAGATTGAGAACCAGACCTAGAGACTCAAGGTCCTGGGTTCAAATTTGGCCTCAGACATTTCCTAGCTATGTGACCTTAGAACCAATACACAGTATTCTAAGATTGTGTTTTAAAAAAATAAACAAGAAAAGTTAGATATGCCAGACCTCTGATGATTACTTAATAGGAATAGAAAAGAGAATGGCATTTCTTTCTATAAAATTATTTAATAATATTTTTTTCTACATCATCAAAATTTCCCCAGTATCTTTTCCCAAAGAGTCACCTCATCTAACAAATAAAAATATCTTAAAAAACAAAACAAAGAAAAAAAGGGAAACAATCATAAAAACTTGTCAATACATCCCCAAAGTCCAAAAATATAGTCAATGTACCCACTCATGGAACTCCCACTTGTGCAAAGGGATAGAGTATGGGTGTCTTCTCCTAAGTCTTTTTTTGTAGCCATTATTAATTGACTTAATTTTATTTATATTTATTAGTTAATAAATAAAAATAACAGTTAATTCATTGTCATTTTGTGACATTCAGTTTTTATTTTAATGTGTGTGGTTGTTCTTTCTATTTACGTGTGATCATTGTATATGATCACTTTATTGGTTCTGCTTACTTCACTCTGCCTCAGAGTGAAAAAAAACCAAACAACTTTCTACACTTTTCTGTATTCTTGATATTCAAACTTTTTATAGCAGACTGATATTTTAATATTCCAATCCATTCATGTAACAACTTGTTTAACCACTCCTGAATTGATCTGTTTTGTGGAGCATATATACTTTAAAAAATTATTTATTTTAAATTTAAATTTTTTTAAATTATTTATTCTCACATTCTTTTCTTTTTAAATTTTGAGTTCTAAATTTTCTCCCTCCTCCCCCACCTCCCTCCCCACTGAGAAGGCAAGCAATACAATATCAATCATACATGTGAATTCATTCATGCAAAATGTATTTCCATATTAGCCATGTTTTTTTTTTTTTAAATGCAGGGTTGGGGGCAGGTGGGTGGCTTAGTGGATTGAGAGCCAGGCCTAGAGACAGGAGGTCCTGGGTTCACATCTGGCCTCAGACACTTCCCAGCTATGTGACCCTGGGCAAGTCACTTGACCCCCATTGCCTAGCCCTTACCACTCTTCTGCTTTGGAGCCAATACACAGTAGTGACTCTAAGACAGAAGGTAAGGGTTTATATTTAAAATAAACAAACAAATAAATAAATAGACCGACAAATAAATAAATAAACAAATAAATAGCCATAAGAAAAAGAAAGTGAGAAAATTATACTTCCACTTACACCCAAGAGTTCATCATTCTCTTTGGAGGTGGATAGTATATTTTCATCATGAGTCTTCTGGAATTGTCTTGATCATTTATAATTATTGATCTATCTTTAATTTAATTTAGTATACAATGATATTTAAAATTAAAAATAAAAAATTTATAATAAAATCTATCTTTAATTTTATAAGTATTGCTCTATTTTTCCTGGTTGATCATCATTACAACATTGCTGTCATTGTGCACAATGATCTCTTGGTTTTTCTCACTTCACTTTGCATCAGTTCACATAGATCTTGACATGATTTTTTTTCAAACCACCTACCTTGGCATTTCTTTTTTTTTTTTTTTATTGTCATACAAAACACACTTCCATATTGGTTGTTGTTGTAAGGGCAAACTTATACATACTCAAAACAACAAAATAAAACCTTAAATACATTGATGTGAAACTTCTTTCTCTGGAGGTAGATAGCTTTTCCCATCATAAGTCTTTCAGGATTGTCCCAGATCAGTGCATTGCTGACAGTAGCACCTTGATATTTCTTGTAATACAGTATTACTCCATCACAATCATATGTTACAATTTGTTCAGCCATTCCCCAATTGATGAGTATTTTCTCAATTTTCAATTCCTTGGCACCACAAAAAGAGCTGCTATAAATATTTTTATACTTATAAGTCCTTTTCCTTTTTATTTGATCTCTTTGGGGTATAGACTTCATAGTGGTTGGTATGCATAGTTACAGCCCTTTAGGCATAGTTCCAGGATGGTTGGACCAGTTTACTATTTCAACAGTAGTTCTTTACTCTCACTATTTCCCCCTCATCCCCTCCAACATTTGTCATTTTTTTTTTTCTTAACCCTTAACTTCGGTGTATTGTCTCATAGGTGGAAGAGTGGTAAGGGTGGGCAATGGGGGTCAAGTGACTTGCCCAGGGTCACACAGCTGGGAAGTGTCTGAGGCCGGGTTTGAACCTAGGACCTCATGTCTCTAGGCCTGACTCTCACTCCACTGAGCTACCCAGCTACCCCAACATTTGTCATTTTTGATAGGTATGAGATGGCACCTCAAAGTTGTTTTAATTTGTCTTTCTCTACTCAACAGTGACTTAGAGCATTTTTTTCACATGACTATAGATAGCTTTGGTTTCTTCTACTCTTTGACCATTTACCAATTGGGGAATGGCTCTTGTTTTTATAAATTTGACTCAGGATATATCTGATAAATTAAGTCTTTATCAGAGAAACTTAATGTAAATTTTTTTTTATATTTCTTCATTGTCTATGACTGTGTTGACAAACCTATGGCATGCTTGCCAGAAGGGACTGCTCCCTTTCCCCTCTCCACCATACCTGAGGACATTTCTCACATGATCCGCCCCTCTGTTCAGTAGCCCAATGGAAGTACTTCCTCCTTTCCCTGTCTGGGGTAAGGGGTGGCTCACATGCAGCATGAGGGTTGTACTTTGGGCACTTGATCTCTAAAAGGTTCACCATCACTGGTCTATGGTATCTTTTATTTTTAAAATTAACCTTTAACATTTTATTTTTTCCCAATTATATGTAAAAACAATTTTAACTTTTGTTTTATAAAATTTTAGGTTCCAAATTCTCTCCCTTCTTCTCTCCCTTCACTCTTCCCTGTGAGAGCAAGAAATATGATATAGCATATACATGTGCAGTCATGCAAAACACATTTCCGTATTAGTCATTCTGTGAAAGAAAACACAGATTAAAAAAAAAATAAAGTTTTTAAAAGTATGCTTTGATCTGTATTCAGATTCTATCTGTTCTTTCTCTGAAGGTGGATAGCATTTTTCATTAGAAGTCCTTTGGAATTGCTTTGGATTATTGTATTGCTAAGAATAGCAAAGTCATTTCGATTTTGCTGTTCTTGTGTACAACATTCTCCTAGTTCTGCTCATTTCGCTTTGCATCAATTCATGTAAGTCTTTCCAGGTTTTTCCTATAGCACAATAGTATTCCATCACAATCATATACTCCAGTTTTTTCAGCCATTCCCCAGTTGATGGGTATATCCTCAATTTCCAATTCTTTGCCAACACAAAAAGAACTGCTGTAAATATTTTTGTACATGAAGACCCTTTCTTTTTTTGTTTTTTAACTCCTTGGGGTATAGACCTAGTAGTGATATTTCTGGGTCAAAGGGTAAGCATGATTTTATAGCCCTTTGGGCATGGTTCAAAATTGCCCTTTGGGAATGGTTGAATCAGTTCACAACTCCACCAACAATTACATTAGAATCTCAATTTCCCCTCTAATATTTGTTTTTCCCCTTCTATCATTTTAGCCAAACTGAAGGGTATGCAACACTTCAGAGCTGTTTTAATTTGCATTTCTCTATTCAATAGTGATTTAGAGCATTTTTCCATGTAACTATTGTAAAATTTAAATTAATATCAAATAACTCCAAGTATCATATTTTATAAGTTTTATTAATAATCACTTGAAGTAGAAGAAATACAAGAACAAAAGTAAAAACCTGAGTAAAGCCATGTGAGTAAAATTCTCCTGCCTGGCACTCACCCAACTGCCACAGCTGTGTTTCCAGGAGAAGAGAGCAAGGGCAGAGCTCCACAAAACTTATATCTTCCCTACATTAGTACGTTAGCATAAATACACAAATGGGATGCTGGAAAAGAGGGTCCCTGGGGAGCAAAATTCTATCCACACACTACAGATAGTATTGATTACTTCATCTGAAAGTTGCTTGTTCATATCCTTTGATCATTTATCAGCTGGGGACTGAATTGTATTTTTATACATTTGACTCAGTTCTCTACATATTTATAAAACAAGGCCTTTATCAGAGAAACATCATTTTTTTCCACAATGATTACTAACTCTGTATTTCCCTCAATCCTATTTCTCCCCACCACCACATTTATCCTACTCTCTCTCCTTTTTCACCCTGTCCATCCTCAAAAGTGTTTTGTGATACTACCTCCCCCAATCTGCCCTCCCTTTGATTAGTCCCCTCCTTTTCTTCTCCTCTTCTCCTCCTACTTTCCTTTAAGATAAGATAGCTTTTTATACCCAAATGAGTATTAAGTTATTTCCTCTTTGAGCTAACTCTGATGAGAGTATAGTTCAAGTGCTTCCCCTCCCCTGCCCATCTTCCCCTCCATTGTAAAAGCTCCTTCATGCAACTTTTATGTGCAATACTTTACCCCATTGTACCTCTCTCTTTCCCCTTCTCTAAATGCATTCCTCTTTCTTATCCCTTCATTTTATTTTTTTAGATATCATCCCATCATATTCAACTCTCACCCATACCCTCTATCTATGTATACTTCTTCTAACTGCCCTAATAATGATAAGGTTCTTAGGAGTTATAGTATAATTTTCTTATCCAGGGTTATAAAAAGCTACTTTTGAAAAAAAGTTATGCTATTAACTGTCTTATGATTTATCTTTCTTGTCTATCTTTTTACACTTTTCTTGGCTCTTATATTTGAAAGTCAAAATTTCTCTTCAGCTCTGGTCTTTTCATCAGGAAATTTAGAAAATCCTCTATTTCATTGAATATCCATTTCCCCCTCCAGAAGGATTATAGTTAGCTTTGCTGGAAAGATGATTCTTGATTATAATTTTAGCTCCTTTGCCCTCCAGAACATCATATTCCAAGCCATCTGCTACTTTAATGTAGAAGTTACTAAATCTTGGGTTGTACTTACTGTGCCTCCATTATATTTGAATTCTTTCTTTTTCACTGTTTGCAATTTTTTCTCCTGAACCTAGGAGCTCTGGATTTTGGCTATAATGTTCTTGAGAGTTTTCATTTTTAAATTTCTCTCAGGAGGTGATTGGTGGATTCTTTCCATTTCTATTTTACCATATGGTTCTAGAATATCAGGACAGTTTTCCTTGATAATTTCTTGAAAGATGATGTCTAGTCTCTTTCTTTGTGCCTTTCAGGCAGTCAAATAATTGTTCAGTGATCTCTCCCGGGTTTATTTTCTATGTCAGTTGTTTTTCCAATGAAATATTTCACATTTTCATCTATTTTTTTCATTCTTTTGAGTTTGATTGTTTTTGAAGACTCATGGTATCATTAGCTCTACTTGCCTGATTCTAATTTTTAAGAAATTATTTTCTTTAGTGAGCCAATTCAATTATTTGGCCAATTCTGCATTTTGTATTTTTTCTTCAGTGAATTTTTGTGCCTTTTTTTTTATCATTAGGCCAATTTAAAAAAATTAGTAGAATGTATTTATAAGTGTTTCACCTTCTCCTTCCCCTCCCTGCAATAAAGAAGGCATCATCTGGGAGACAGAATTGAATATGTAAATTATATTTCATGTTTCCATTTTTCAGTTCATTCTCTGAAGGTAAAATTCACAAGTTATTCTTCAAGTATTAAATCATATTTTATGTGTATAACGTTCTCTTGGTTCTACTAATTTCATTGTTCAATATCCCATATAGTTCTTTCCAAGTTTTTGAAAATTAGCTTGCTCATCATTTCTTATGAGGCAGTAGTATTCCATCACAATCATATGCCACAGTTTGTTCAGTCATTCCTGATTTGATGGGTATCCTTTCAACTTTTAGTTCTTTTCTACCACAAAGTGAGCTGCCATAAATTGAAATATATAAGTTCTTTTCCATTTTTCCTGATTTCATTGAGAATAGATCTGTCTGGGAATAATTCCAAGTTGCTCTCCAAAATGATTAGATCAGTTCACAACTCCACTAACAGTGTATTAGGGTCCCCATTTTTCCATATTCCCTTCAATGTTTGTCATTTTAGCCAACCTGCTGAGTGTGAGATGGTTTCACAGAATTGTTTTGGTTTGCATTTCTCTAATCATAGTGATTTGCAGCATTTTTTCACATACCTACATATGGTTTTGATTTCTTCATCTGAAAAATGTCTGTTCATATCTCTTGCTCATTTATAAGTTTGGGGATGGCTCCTACTCTTATAAATTTAACAAAGTTCTCTATGTATTTTATTTTTATTTTTATTTATTTATTTTAAACCCATACCTTCCATCTTGGAGTCAATACTGTGTATTGGTTCCAAGGCAGAAGAGTGCTAAGGGCTAGGCAATTGGGGTCAAGTGACTTGCCCAGGGTCACACAACTGGGAAGTGTCTGAGGCCAGAACTCTATATATTTTAGATATGAGATAGATAGATATGAGTAGATACCCTTTGACCTGGGAAAACCATTACTAAGTCTGAATCCCCAAAAGATTTAAAAACAAGGAAAATGATCTGTATGTTTAAAAATATTTATAGCATCTCTTTTTGTACCGTCAAAAAATTGGAAATTGATGGGCTACCCATCAACTGGGGAACAGCTAAACAAGTTGTGGCATATGATTGTGATGGAATACTATTATGTCATAAGAAATAAGCAGGATGCTTTCAGAAAAATCTGGGAAGATTTACATGAACTGATACAAATTGAAATAAGCAAAATCTGGGGGCAGCTGGGTAGCTCAGTGGATTGAGAGCCAGGCCTAGAGACGGGAGGTCCTGGGTTCAAATCTGGCCTCAGACATTTCCCAGCTGTGTGACCCTGGGCAAGTCACTTGACCACCCCCCCATTGCCCACCCTTACCACTCTTCCACCTATGAGTCAATACACAGAAGTTAAGGGTTTAAAAAAAATTAAAAAAAAAAAAAGAAAGAAGCAAAACCAGGAGAACACTATACACAGCAACAGCAATATTGTATCAGTGATCAACTATAAATTTATTTAGCTATGCTCAGCAATACACTGATCCAAGATAATTCCACCTCCAGAGAAAGAACAGATGGAGTCTGAATGCAGATCAAAACATACTTTAAAAAAACCTAACTTTATTTTCCTGTTGTGTTTGTTTTTTTTGTCTGTGTTTTCTTTCACAACATGACTAATATGGAAATGTTTGCATGACTGCACCGGTGTATAAGCTATATCAAATTGTTTGCCTTCTCAATGAAAGGAGAGGGAAGAGAGCTTGGAACTCAAAATTTTAGAAAACCAACATAAAAAAAATTTTACATGCAATTAGAAAAAATAAAATGTTTCTTAAAATATGGTCAAAGAAACTCCAGCAATATATTTACAATATTATCATTACATTATGACCAAGTAGAATTTATATGAGGAATGTAGAGTTGTTTCAATAATAGGAAAACCATAGACATATTACTAAAAATAAATAAATTTCATGTGATTTTTATGTATGTATACAGAAAAGGTATTTCACAAACTATTAATACTCATTTCTGCCTAAAAAAATAAAGCATAAGAATAAATGGATTTTCCTTAAAATATCTTTCTAAAAGCAAGAAACAGCATTATATATAATGGAGAAATGATTACAGCCTTTCCAATGAAATCAGAGGTAAAGTAAGAATATTCATTATTATCACTACTATTTGATTTATTTCTAGAAAGATTTGCTATAAAAATAAAGTAAAAAAAAAGAATTGAGGGAATAAATATGGGTAAAGAGGAAAGGAAATAAAATCATTGCTTTTTTGCATTTCATATAAAGATCTTCTGAATGCACTTCAGAGATTCAACTAAAAATAATTAAAATAATTTGTATCTCAAGTGAAAGATCAAGATATAAAAATAAGCCCATATAAATCATCAGCTTTTCTTCATATTACCAATAAAACTCAGTAATAAGAAATAGAACAATTTCATTAAAAATAACCATAGTATGTCTTAAAATTTGGTGGTTCACCTACGAAGCCATACATAGAAATTATGTGAATAGATCTATAAAAAACTCTTTATAGAAATAAGGACAACAAGTTAGCTTTGCAGGACCAGTTCACAGGGTGTTCAGGGAAGACTAGTACCTCTGGTGTGTGATAGCTTGCCCATCCTTTCACATCCACCCTCTCTACCCAGCTCTCACCTGTGGTTCCAAGAAGCTAAGCAAGTACAGTGGCCACAGCCCAGTAAAACCATCTGGACTAAACAGGTTGAGGATATCCAACAGGTCTCAACCCACTCCGTGAGTTAGGGAAGCACTGGAAAGAAGCCACTTCTTTATGTAGCAGAATGTCTTCTCTTCGAAGCAAGTATCTGATAATTTCAGAAAGAGCTGGAAAAAACCAATACGAACTGATGCAAAGTGAAATGAGCAGAACCAGGAGAATATTGTACAAAGTAACAGCAGTACTGTGGAATGATCAAATGTGATAGACTTAGCTATTATCAGCAATACAATGATCCAGGATAATTCTGAGGGACTTATGACAAAGAATCCACCTCCAGACAAAGATCCACCTCCAGAGAAAGAACTATTGGAGTTGGAATGCAGATGAAAACTTATAATTTATCACTTATTTATATGAGTATATGTTTGAGGCTTTTGGTTTTATAAGATTATTCACTCACAAAAATGAATAATATGGAAATATGTTTTGTGTGATGATATATGTATAACCCAGAATTGAATTGCTTGTCAGCTCCTAGAGTAGAGAGGGAAGAAGGGAAGGAGACAATTTGGATTATATAACTTCAGAAAACTTATGTGGAAATGTTATTAAAAATTTTTAAAAAGGAGAAATAGGTCCCTGGTATTTTCCAGGGGGCTGCCTCTATTTTAATTAATAATTAATAATAATTGTTATTAATTATTATTAACAATAAATCATCAGAACTATTTGGTTAGGTGGCTCACCAGGCCTGAAATCAGGAGGATCTGAATTCAAATGTGAACTCAGATATTTCCTACCTGTGTGACCCTGGGCAAATCACTTAATCCCAATTGCCTTACTCTTGCCGCTCTTCAATCTTAGATATCTATCTTAGATATCATAATAATAACATAATTATTAATAATGTAATAATAATTATTAATAATAATAAAAGTTCATGCACAGAGCAAAACCCTGGTTATGCATATGATCAATTCTCGATGTACTTTCAAAACTGACCTACTTGTCCTTGCTTTCTCATAAAATTTCTTCTGTTCCCTAACAAAAATCCAGGACTCCTTTTCTTCAAAAGGTTTCTACGGCCAACTAAACAAAAATGATCAACTTTTTAAACCCTGACTTTTGGAGAAGAGCTTCTCAGACTTTCCAACTTCTGATTAGGCTTATAGAATCTGACCATTAGAGAGAGACACAGAGAGGGGAGGGGAGAGAGAGGTCAGGTCTTTCAGAAACTAAGAGAAAGGTATTTTGTGCTTGTCTGTTCATGTCTATGTGAACAGCCCTCAGGTTGTATATAGGATAAACCTTAAACAGTGTTAAGTATAAGCCCTTTCTTTAACAGCTCCAACTTAGACTGGGGCTTAGACAGTGTCAGCTATTCCAGACCAGTGGTGATCCTAGTGAAGAGTAAGGATGCATCATCTCTGATCGCAAGGGAGAGTAAGCTCATTCTAGTAGATTCCCTTACCTGATCAGCATGGGACAGCAGATCACTCCAGGACCTAGTTGTCCAATTTGTTGTTCTCAACTCTTCTGGGGTTTCCATAACCCTATGACTTACTCTTGAGGGATTCCCAACTGGCCCCAAATGATAAATTTGGTATTTTTGTCTATTTGGTGGTGGCTTCTTAAATGTCTAAAAATCTGTTCTTTCTTTATGACTTTAGAGAGAAATAAAGGCTTGAAGAATGACTAAGCTTAAGATCAGTAGATCAGCCACAGTCAAAGCTGTGTGACCACAAGATCTCATGCATCCTCAAAGAAGTGCTGGACCAAGAAAGAGATCCTGCTGGTCCTTTTGGAGTGCTTGACTAGAATTGTCCAAAGGCTTCCCCCAGTTGAGTGGCTGATAGAAGAAAAGCAGATCCTCAGGAATGGGAAAGGGGGCTTAAGATGCTTCTGTACCCAGACAAAAAGACCAGATTACATATTATAGGGGTGCAGTTGGAATCAGCCTCCTGGGAGGTCGTGAGATTTGAGCCCGGATGCTCCATTTTACAGGTTGAAAAATCCAATCAAAGAAAAATCATGGGAAGCTCAGCATAAGAAACAGAGCATATAAAATTGGCTCTCTCCCTGGGAAAGTCTGCATTCACTGGTACACTGGTATCTTACCCACTGGAGAAATGATATGTGCAAATTCTTGGCCAAAAAGGATTTGGCTAAACTTTCTTAAAATTCAAATTTATTTCATTTCAAGTTCTGAATTCTGTCCCTTCCTATAGAGGACCAGCTCTATATGGTAGGGGTCCTGAGTGGCGTTTTACGGCGTCGGATTGCTAAGACAGGAAAAAGAAACTGAGAACAGCCGAACTAGAGGTTAGCCCATGCTGATCCCACGCTATGGGATTTTTGACTTTATTTTATACTGGTTTCAAACAAAGAACACAAAGAAAAAATCACAGCTGTGAAGGGGGTTATAAATCATACACAATTCATTAAAGCGTAAAAAATAGAGATATGGGTACAAAGACAAGGGCCAAGTTCCAACCACCAATTAGTAGAGGATAATTCTGGAAGCAGAAATAAATTTCATGGAGATGTTTACTAATTGTGTTCTGCCTTGATTTACAGATCTGCACCTGGTCAGATAGTCTGGACTAAATTGTCCGGCTCCAGTCCTTATCTAAGTTATATATATATATATATA
>NC_058134.1:283486902-283502302 GCF_016433145.1 Gracilinanus agilis
AGATCTGCACCTGGTCAGATAGTCTGGACTAAATTGTCCGGCTCCAGTCCTTATCTAAGTAATATATATATATATATATTTTTTTTTTGTATTTTAAACCCTTAACTTCTGTGTATTGACTGATAGGTGGAAGAGTGGTAAGGGTAGGCAATGGGGGTCAAGTGACTTGCCCAGGGTCACACAGCTGGGAAGTGTCTGAGGCTGGATTTGAACCTAGGACCTCCCGTCTCTAGACCTGGCTCTCAATCCACTGAGCTACCCAGCTGCCCCTCTAAGTAATATATTTTTTAGGTTTCAGGCTTCTTAATTATCAAGGAGAGAAATTGTCAAGGAGAGGAATTGTTAACTCAGTAGCTGCTGGTCTGGTTAAGGACTCGAAGCTTTCCAATAAGAATATTGAGAGAATGTGGGGATCTAAAAATGAGTCAAAAGAGGAGCCTCAGATTTTTACCTTAGATGGTCCATTCTATCTGCATCTGACATGCAGTGCAGAAAAATAATACACGCAGTTTTACTTGCCAATGATTTTGTAATGGGATCCAGATAAAACATCTATTACAGACTCTGTTTCTCTAAATGACTCCTAATAGCCTCTTGGAGGGGTCAAGTTGTTTTTGGATTAACCAACCTGCTGGTACCAGAGCTTTTCAGGGCTAAGGTGACCAGGACCAAACACAAAGACTGCCTCAGCCTGGATTGGTCACGTAGGGAATCCAGATAACAGGCCCTAAATTTGACCCTATTTCTCCAATTGGCTCTTTACATATAACAGCTTTCAACACCTTCCCTCCTCTCACCACTACCTAAGGGCCCAAGTGGGAAACAACAGATGAAAGATCCCACTACAATTCGAAGGGGCATCAGCCTGAAGGTAGTCCCTGCACTTTCCAGCCTACATGAGATAGGGAGACCCAGTCTTGAGGGACAGCCAAAGAAAATGCCAAAAGCTGGGAGCTGAAAGAAGGAGTGTTTTGTTCATTGAAGAGCTGGCAAGCCAGTGTCACTGGATAAAAGAGTAAGAGCCAGGGAGTTGGGTGAAAAAGCCTAGAAAGGTAGGGGGAGCTGGGACATGAAAGGCTTTTTCAATGGAGCATTTTGTATTGATCCTGGAGAAAACAGGGAGTCACTGGAGTTTACCAAGTAGGGTGATGCCATGGTCTTACCCATTTTAGGAAAATCACTTTAGTGGCTCAATGGAGGGTAAATTTGTTAGGAGGCATTTTTTCTCTTCTTTCATTAATCTTTCCTCTGGGGGGATTCTGGACTGCCTTTTTGGATTAGAAGGTTATTTGTCTGAAACCTGTCTTCTGGGAGGTTAATTTGAACTGAGCTGGCTAAAACCTGACTCATAGAATGATAGTATTCAGGGAAGGCTTTAAACATAAGATATTAAGTAAAAAAATGGAGTAAGAAGGGAATAGAGCATCTAAGAGTTGAGCTTAACTGCTCTCAAAGCAATTTAGTTAGCTTTATTTGGGGGGAAGATCCCAACTGGCATGCTGACCCTGTGGTTATCTTTGTGGCATGTAAATCTCCCCTCTCAATCAGGCCACTGAGAATCTCTGAATGTAGTTTAATCTGTAACTTGACTTGGTTTACCTCTAGACTCTAAAACTAAGTCTGTTTGGCTAAATCTGTTTCCTTAGAAGAGAGATGGGATTATAGTTCTGTTTGAGTAGGTCTGTTCAACTTCTGTGCCCTAAGAAATTGTATGATATTACTGTATCACCAGAAGTGATTCTCTGCCTCTCAGACTGAATTAGAAAATATTTGAGTTTTGTTAGAACCCTAATCTGTGATCAGAGTTATTTTTCAGGGCTCAAAACTGTCCTTAAGCATAATAAAACCTAGATTTTGGTCTCTGAAATCCCTGTGTTGTGTTAAGGTTATTCAGGAGCAGTTATCTATCCCATGAATTCAGTGGAAATATTTTTCCCATAAGTAATTGGAGCAGGGAGAGATGGAGACAGGCAGACACACCGTAATAATATATCTAACATTTATATTGTGTTTACCAAGTGCCAGCTACTGGGCTAAGCAGCTCACCATGATTATCTCATTGGATCTTCATAATACCCCTGTGAAGTGGTGCTATTACTACCCCATTTTGCAGATGAGGAAACTGGAAACTGAGGCCAACAGAGGGTAAGTGACTTGCCAAGGATCCCACAGCTTGTAAGTATATCTGAGGCTCCATTTGAATTCAGGTCTTTCTGACTCCAGACCAGAGAGGCAATGAGGCTGGAGCTGATGGATCTCTTGAGCTTTGGGAATGGGCTGCGCCTATCAAATATGGTGGCACCCTCCAGGAGAAAGGGAGAGTTGGCACAGGTAGGAAACAGCACAGGCCACAGGTAATCTGCCAATTGATAATGGTGACTGCACTTCTAGCCTGGGCAAAATGGGGAGAACTAGTCTCTTTTTTCTAAAGTTCCTCAAGAACTGTATTGTATTTAACTTGTACATTTGGTGGATTTGTGTTTCTTGTTTTTTTTAACCCATATCTTCTGTCTTAGAATTAGTCCTGTGTTTTGGTTCCAAGGCAGAAGAGCAGTCAGGCTAGGGAATGGGGTTAAGGGACTTACCCAGGGTCACTCAGCTGGGAAGTGTCTGAGGTCAGATTTGAACTGGCTCTCTCTCCACTGAGCCACCCAGCTGCCCCAAGGTTATTCTTTAGAAATTTACAACCTTCTGTAGCCTGTTCAACTCCTCCTCATTTGATCTTTGGGGCTGTTAAGTGTGTGTCAGTGGGTTGGGATTGTCTAGTAGGACCCCAGGCAGTTACTTCCAGAGCCCATTACATCTCCATGACACATTCCGGTATGTGGAAAGCCCCTTTCCCACCCAGTGATCAGAAGCTTGTTCCCTGGAGAGAAAGAAAGAAATTCAATGGAAAATTCAGGCCATGAAAAACTTTGGGCATCTTTGTCCCATAGAATGCCCAAAGACCATACAGAAGGTTTTCCCAGCTGGACAGTTGAAGGCAAACAGGCTGTTCAGGGGGTGGGAAGAGCTGAAAGGAGGCTGCCTCCTTCCTCCTTGTTATCCTTCCTGCAGATCATTTGGGACTTTTATCTTCATTCCTCAGGCCTACCAGCTCATTCAGACCTAAGGCAAGTTGGCCTTATCTTACTCTGGACGTGGTAATCCACCAAAAGGTTTTGTTAGCTGATTAGGATCTGCTGGTGTGGCTTCAGCCTAAAATTGGGGGTGGGGTGGGGGTGGATTTTTTCCTGTTGTTGGCCTTATCTGCTGGGCATATAATGGTAGAAAGCAAAACCAAGACACTGAGACTGCTGGATAGTGCCATGGATAGATAGTTAGGAAGACCCCAGCTCACATCCTACCATAGACACTAGTTGGGGGACCCCAGTTAAGTCAATCAATCAACATTTATTTCATTTATTTATTTTCTTTAAAATGTTTACATTCTGTCTTAGAATCAATACAGGTAGAAGAGCACCAGAGGCTAGGTAAAGGAGTTAAATGACTTGCCCAGAGTCAACATAGCTAGGGAATGTCTGAGGTCAAATTTGAACTCAGGTCCTCCTGATTCCAGATCTGGATTTCTATCCACTTTGCCGCTGAGCTGCCCTTCGATAAACATTTCCTGAATGTCTACCATATACCAGACATTGTGCTAATTCCTGGGAATACAAAAAAAGAGGCAAAATAAAAAGTACAAAAAAAAGTCTCTACCCTCAAGAAGCTTACAATCAAATGGGAAAGACAACATGCCAACAAATAAACACAAAACAAGCTCTATGCAGGGTAAATAGGAAATAATAGAGAGAAGGCAAGAGAATTAAGAGGATTTGGAGAAGACTTCCAGTAGAAGATGGCAGAGTTGAGGAGGGAAAGTGTTCTAGTTATGGAGAACAGCCAGGGAAAATGTCAACTTAGTATGCTTGAGCCCAGAGATGCCAAACATGTAGCCCAAAGCCAGGAACCCTCTGGAATTGCAGAAATAAATAAATGAATAAAATTAAAATGTAATTGGGAAATACTTGACAAAATTAAAAATACATCATAACCTAGATAATGTTCCTAGGTTATTTTCTAAGCCACTAGTGACTCCATTTCTATTTGAGTTTGACATCACTGTCTTAGTTTCTTTATTCATATCATGGGGATGGAAAATAATAGCACCTTCTTCATGGGGTTATTGTGAGGATTGTACTTTGCCAACCTTAATAGCGAAATCAATGCTATTGAAACAGTCGGCAACATACGGAACAAATCTTTGGCCAACACAGAAGATGATTGTATTAAAACAACCAAATGCTGGGCAGCTCAGTGGATTGAGAGCCAGGTCTAGAGACAGGAGGTCCTAGGTTCAAACCTGGCCTCAGACACTTCCCAGCTGTGTGACCCTGGGCAAGTCACTTGACCCCCATTGCCTACCCTTACCACTCTTCCACCTATAAGTCAAAACACAGAAGTTAAGGGTTTAAAATTTAAAAACAAAACAAACAAAAAAAACAACAACCAAATGCTGAAATGAGGAAGATGTTATTGTTATATGTGTTTTTAGGATGAATTAAAGTTTACCCTAAAGTTCAAATAGACCCCAATGTGGTGACAAGGAAAACCGACTTCTGTGACCAGATTATCAGATCGTTGTTGAAAGCTAGCATCTTCCTTGCTGAGTATCTCTGGATCTCTGTCGTTCTTCATTCTTGCTGGACAGGATTTGGACTCTTCGTGACCTCATTTGAGTTTTCTTGGCAAAAATACCGGAGCGGTCTGCTGTTTGCTTCTCCAGCTCATTTTACAGATGAGGAAACTGAGGCAAACAGGGTGAAGTGATTTGCTCAAGATCACGCAGCTGATGAGTGTCTGAGGCCATATTTGAACTCAGAGGCTTCGTCCTCTACCCACCTTGCCAGCTAGCTGCCCCAGTTTACATATACCACACACTGTAAAGGAACTATTGTTCCTAGGGAGCCTGAGGCAAAAGAACAGGGTGGTTGTGCTAATAACCCCTCCTTTGTCCAAAAGAGAGGCTGTGCCATAACAGAACAGAACAAAGAGACTGTAACTCTCATGTTGTCTACCAACTACAGCCCCCCAGAACAAAACCAAAAAACAAATGTAATCCTGATGAAAGGAACTAGAAAAGGGTTCCCTGGGAAGGTGAGATGTATCATCTGTATTTACTGTTCTGTGTCTTTACCTCCATTTCCTGCCTCACTGACCAAGAATGTATTTGTTAACATTATTGAAGTATAAATACTGGTATATGTCCGTAATGATTAACATGTTGCCATTGATGATGGTACAATCCTGTCACTGCATTGGGTAAACTATGGGAATAGATAATAGGAGGCAGCTAGGAGACTCAGTGGATCTAGAGCCAGCCCTAGAGAAAAGAGGTCCAAATCTGGCCTCAAACACTTCCTAGCTGTGTGACCCTGAGCAAGTCACTTAGCCTCCATGGCCCAGCCCTTACCACTTTTGCCTTGGAACCAATATATAGTGTATTTTAAGACAGAAAGGAAGGGTTTAAAAACCATTCATGGTGAGAAAGAACACTATCCACATCTAGAGAAAGAACTGTGGGAGCAGAAACACAAAAGAAAAACAACTGCTTGACCACATGGTTCAATGGGGATATGATTGGGGATGTAGATGCTAAACAATCACCCTAGTACAACTATCAATAATATGGAAATAGGTCTTGATCAATGACACATGTAAAACCCAGTGGAATTGCATGTTGGCTATGGGAGGGGGGAGGGAGGAAGGGAGGGAAAGAACATGAATCATGTAACCATGGAAAATTTTTCATAATTAATCAATAAAGTAAAAATAAAATAAAAATAAAAACCACTCATGGTACCCAATGATCTGAGAATGGGTCCATATTGCTATCTTATTACAGTTAGTCAGTCAATAAACATTCAATTGGGAAAGAAAATAAATGGTATAACACTATCAGTTATATGTCCCTTTCTTTAAACAACCTGTCATTTCCCACTAATCCTGTTGCTCTAAGACTGTGTCCGATGGACACAAACTAACTAGATCTGAGTAGCACCTGAGGTTCCTAACTATCTAGGAGAGGTAAGATTTAATGGAGTAAAGCCAATATTGCAGTTTCCTTCTGGGCCTCCAAAGAGACTACTAGTTCATACAATTGGAAACGTCCCTCATCTTAGGACAGAAGCCTTTTCAATTAGCTCCAGTGGGGGGTTGACAGAATTTCACACTGTTTTTGCTCCAGGCAACCAAGTAGGAACTCTTCTCCATAATGAGTGAGATTGTCTAATAGACAGAGAAAATCCAGAGGAAGACAGTGATGCTTTAAGTGCCAGAATTTCTTAACTAGCCAGCTGTGAGCTATACTTGATCATATTTGAGCCCCACTCATCATGTCAGCTGGACAGTTCAGGGAATCAAGAATTCTTCTAGCCTCTGGCCAGAGTAATGGCTGGAAGTCCTAAGGTTGGGAGTGCAGCCACTCTTGGTATACCTTCCGTAATGATGGCCCCATGAGGGAATCTGGGTTCTGATTTCAGAGACCCTGGGCAGTACACATGTAGGACGGAGTTGATGGTGATGCGTAGGAGCTAAAACCCCAGTGGAGTTGAGTCAGTTCAGAGTAAGTGATCCTGGAATAATGCCAGAAGACATCTGGTAAGGAATAGGAAATGAGTGGGTTTCTTGACCATTTATACCACGATCCATTTGCTGTGTGCACGAAAATTTGAGATGAAGATGTAATTGAAGTATTTGATAAGTCTTCTTGGATCTCTAACATATGATAGTAAGTATTCTCCAGGTGAGAATGATAGCTTTCTTGGAAGGCAGTGTATAAGTGAGTTAGATTACCTGTTCTATAATAGTTATGACTAAAGGTATCAGATTATCAACTGGCCTCTTGACCAGCAAAACAAGATTACAAGATTAAGAGTCCCAATTGCCTTTAAATTGTACACTTTAGGGAGAAGCTGGGTAGCTCAGTGGATTGAGAATCAGACCTAGAGACAGGAGGTTGTAGGTTCAAATCTGGCCTCAGATACTTCTCAGCTGTGTGATCCTGGGCAAGTCACTTGACCCCCCATTGCCTACCCTTACCACTCTTCTTTCTGCCTTGGAACCAAGACACAGTATTGACTCCAAGATGGAAGGTAAGGGTTTAAAAAAGAAAATAAATTGTACACTTTAACCCAGCTAGATCACCTTCCAAAAAAGCTATAACCATCCAAAACATAATTAAATGAAATAAATAAATTGTACACTTTGGCTCTGGACAGCTTTGTTCATCTTTACCACTACCATTCAGGAGATGAAAGGGTTGGCTAGGGACTCAAGTGTGTTGGAATATTGGTTTTTTTCTTTAAATACTGCTTTGTTTTCTGTACCCCAAATCAAGGCAATCATCCAATCCCATTATGTCACTTGGTACACTGTCATAATCTCTAGAATAGTTCTTTTTTTCTTAGGGTTTGCTGCATTTAAGCCAAATACTACAAATTCCAAATTTTGGACCAACTAGAGTTAATGCATCTTGCTACTGATTAGCAGACACAAAACTCAGATCATAGAATTAATAAATACAGAGCATGGTTCGAATAACTATGTAAGAAATATAAAAGGAGGATTATGTAAGCATATTAAAAACCATAATTTTTTTGCCAAGCTGAAACTATTAAGAAATAATATTTTTTCTAGGCTAACCTTTTCCCTTTAGAAAAGTGGGTGGAACAGAAGCCAAGGTCTTTCCTTGTCTAGATAAGATAAGACTTTACCTATCAGAAGTGAGCCACCTAGGAAGGGTATCTTCTTTTACATTCCAGGTTAAGATTTTGATAAGAGGGAGGAAAATCTTTTCAATCCATAAGGGGAGTGGAGTAGGAACAACATAGCAACTATTCTGGAATGCTCATCCCAAATTATATTTTAACATAGGATTTTTTTACTTGTTTAACTCGCCTAAAAATTACTTCAAATCATCTTAGTGCAGAGAGATATTTCTGAAAGTATGAAGGGGAATTATGCCAGTTTGGGCATCTTTTTCTAAGCTAGAAATACTTAGATTTTAAACAATGTTAAATTTGGAAACAATTTTTAAACTCAATTTCATTGTATTTTCAGTTCCAAATTCTCTCCTCCCTTTCCTTCTCCTATCCATTGAGTAGGTAAGAAAAATAAAGCCCACTGCAAATATGCAAGCCATGAAGAGAAATGCACAAATTAATCATGTCCAAAAACATGAAAAAAAAAGAAAAAGAAAATACGGTTTGATCAGCGTTCAAAGTCCATCAACTCTTTAGCTGGATGTAGATAACATGTTTCATCAAAACTCCTTTGGGGAAAAAAAGAATCCTTTGAAATTGTAGTCATGGTGTCATTCAGAGTTCCTAAATCTTTCAGAGTTTATTTTATTTATAATGTTACTATACAAATTGTTGTAGTTCTGCTCACATTGGTTCATATAAGTCTTTCTAGATTTTTCCAAAATCATCCCTTTTATCATTTCTTATAGTGTTCCATTGCATTCATATACCAAAACTTGTTGAGCCATTCCCCAATTGATAGGCATCTTCTCAGTTTCCAAATTCTTTGTTACCTCAAAAAGATCTGCTATAAATATTTTTGTATATAGAGATTCTTTTCCTCTTTCTTTGATGTCTTTGCAGGGCATAACCAGTATACTTCTTATAGTCATTTTGCTAGGTAAAAGGATAAGTATCGTTTTATAGCTCCAAATTGATTTCCAGAATGGTTAGACCAGTTCATAGCTCTACCAACAGATCAATAAAGTATCTGTTTTCCTACAGCCCCACCAGCATACATTGTTCTCCTTTTTTGTCATCTTAGTCTGACGAATGTGAGCTGGTACCTCAGAATTGTTTACATTCATGTTAAAATAAATAAAATTGCTTCCGACAGATTTATGCTTAAAATTAAGAGTAGAATATTCACGTTTTTCCTTCAATACTGAAAATTATTTCTCCAAAGATAAAGCAGTCAGAGGATATGAAGAAACAATTATCAGTGGAAGAATTACAAACTATTACTAACTATATAAAAGTTGGTTCACATTACTATATAATCAAGGACTGGCCAATGCAAGACCAATCCTCAGCCCATGTGCAGTGTTATTTTCTTGTTTCATCTTCACCTGGTGGCTTGAGGAACCTGCTTGGGGCCATGATTCCTGGGAGGTTCTGCTCCTTCATTCAGTACAAGCAGAGATATTCTGTGACTGTCTCCTATTTGCTTACTCTTTGGTGATAGAAAGCCTCCTAACTGACTGCTAAGCCAGAACTGAGTGTGCATACAAAGGACACAGAGAGAAGAAAGATTGCTCTCTTCCTTGGAGGCTGTAGAGTATGGAAGTAGAAATGACTTGAGCTTCCAAATGGGAAAACGATTTCACGCATGTTTCTATGGGGCCATGAACACATGGAACCACTATTCCTTTTTTCCCCCGTTATGTTTCTTCTTTCTTGTCCTTTGATGAATGGGGATCAGAGACAGATTAGAGCAGATTATAACCTTGGGAGCTTCAAGATGAGCCAGCTGAGGTCTTGCAATGCCAACTTGAAGTCTTGGAACCCATGGCAGTTTGCCTGTAGTTGCATTAGCTGAGGGCAGTGAGTGAAGAAGAATGAAAAAGCCTCTTGATGAAGGACAAAGAAGAGAGTGTAAAAGCCTACTTAAAGCTTAAATTAAAACAACAACAACAACAACTAAGATTTGGGCAACTGGACCCATTACTTCCTGGCAAGTGGAGGGAGAAGAGTGGAAGCAGAAGTGTCAGATTTTATAATTTGGAGCTCAAAGATCACTGCAGACAGTAACTGTTGTCATAAAATTAAATGGCTCTTGTTCCTTGGAAAGAAAGGCATGGCAAATCTGGGTGGTATACTAAAAAACAGAGATATCACCTTTCTGAAAAAGGTCTATCCAGTCAAAGATATGTTTTTTTTTTTTCATTTTTTTTTTAAACCCTTACCTTCCATCTTGGAGTCAATACTGTGTATCGGTTCCAGGACAGAAGAGTGGTAAGGCTAGGCAATGGGGGTCAAGTGAGTTGCCCAGGGTCACACACTGCTGGGAAGTGTCTGAGGCCAAATTTGAACCTAGGTCCTCTTGTCTCTAGGCCTGGCTCTCAATCCACTGAGCTACCTAACTGCCCCCAAAGCTATGATTTTTCCAGTAACCACTGTATGACCATGCAAGTTGGAGCACAAGGAAAGCTGAGCACGGCAGAATCTCTGCTTTTGAATTGTGGTGCTAGAGAATAGTTTTGAGAGTCCCTTGGACAGCAAGGAGATCAAATAAGTCAATACTTAAAGAAATTAATTCAAACTATACACTAGAAGGTCAAATACTAGAGCTGAAGTTTAAATACTGGCCAGCTGAGAAGACAGGACTCATTGGAAAAGTCCTAACCCTAATGTTGGGAAAGTATGAAAGTGAAATGAGAAGGGGATGTCAGAATTTGGGATGGATAGATAGTGTCATGGAAACAATGAACATGAACTTAAACAGATTGTGAGAGATAGTGGAGGATAGAAGGGCCTGGTGTGCTCTGGTCCATGGGGTCATGAAGAATCAGATATAATTGAACAACCAGGCAAAAACAAGAAAGCGAAGAGTTAGTCCCCAAGAGTGGCATGTTTACTCAGCCCAATGATAAATTGACCCAGCAGCTAAGATGCTGTGTCCTGCAAGCAAGGCACTGAATAATCCACTGACTATACTACATTCAGAAATGAACTTAGCTATGAGAACACTTTATGTTTTTTCCCCAGTGACCATATGGCTTTTTTTCCCCCCAGTTAGGCTTTTTTCCCCAATGACCATATGGGTATGTAATAGAGAGGGTGTGCCCTAGTTTGAAGGGGGAAGGATGATTTTATGGTTCTAGCCTTGCTAACCTTTCTTAATAAATATTCCTTTGTGGGGAAAGGATCTGCTTGTACAAAAATATTTAGCTGCTTTTTTTGTGGTGACAAAGAGTTGGAACTTGAAGGGATATCCATCAATTGGGAAATGGCTGAATAAAATGTGGTATATGATGGTGATGGAATACTACTGTGTTATAAGGAATGGTGAACAGGATGATTTCAGAAAGAGCTGGAAAGACTTACATGAATGATGAGGAGTGAAATAAGCAGAACCAGGAAAACATTGTACACAGTAACAGTAATATTGTGGAATGATCAACTATGATAGACTTAGCTATTATCTGCAATACAATGATCCAGGACAATGCTGAGTGACTTAAGACAAAGAATGCTCTCTACCACCAGAAAAAGAACTGTTGGAGTTGGAATGCAGATGAAAGCATATGTTTTTCCACTGGTTTATTTGGGTTTATGTTTTGGGGTTTTGGTTTTATAAGATTACTCACCTACAAAAATGAACACTATGGAAATGTTTTGCATGATAGTACATGTATAACCCAGATCAACTCTCCTGCCAGCTCTTTGAGGGGGAAGGGAAGGGAGGGAGAGAGATACATTTAATCATATAACTTGGGAAAATTTGTGTGGAAATTTGTTATTGTAATTGGTTAAACATGTAATTGGTTAAAAA
The DNA here is from genome assembly GCF_016433145.1 of Gracilinanus agilis. Taxonomy (NCBI): domain Eukaryota; kingdom Metazoa; phylum Chordata; class Mammalia; order Didelphimorphia; family Didelphidae; genus Gracilinanus; species Gracilinanus agilis. The sequence goes on from NC_058134.1 coordinate 283,498,459, forward strand.
ATAAAAAATTAAATAAAAATAAAAATTTAAAAATCTCTTTGTAAAAGCTGATTGATGGTAGTATAATTGTCAATGCTGTTGAAGGATTGATATGGTCAAATTGATATCAAGGAGCAATCAGTGTCAAGAGACATTGAGGAGAAATCAACAGGTTATATTGGTTTTGGGGAGATGTTAACTGATGAATGATAGGAGAAAATACTTCAGAGAAAGGAACAATAGACTTATTCTGTGGACCTAACCTTCTGGTTGGAGTATGGGTGAAAGAGTTATCCGAGAGTGTAAGGAAATATAATGGCAGCCATGTTGAGTCAAGAGTGATGGACAGTTACCTGCTTAGAATACAGAATGAACTGAGTTTGGTATGAGCCAAGGCAGTTAGAATTTGGCTATAAAAGCAACAGATCTTGGTCTCAGTTTAGAGATATTTGGGTGAGGGTGGAAAGGGTTTAGGCATAGCTTATACTCTCTTTAATCAGCAACCAGCTCTAGCTATCAGACTGACACAACCGTGTTCCATCAACCTCTGTTTCCTGATTTATAATCAACAAGAAGATCTGCAAATATAACTATCATTCAGCAGGGTTAAGCCTTGACTCAAGGCTGAGGCCAGTCAAGCCTCAGCTAGGCTGTCAGCCATCCAAGATCCTTGATCAACAATAATCAATTGAAGATTCAATAACAAATTATCCATTATAGTTTTACTTAGAATCCCAATTCCCACTTTCCATCATTTACCCAGTTCCCCTTTCCCTAAACTCTTCAACTATTAAACCATCTTTTAAGAAATCACTTGCCTGAGAGTTCTCAAAGATCTAGTGAGGCTTCAGTTGACTGAGTCCTGTGACAACTTGGGAAAGGGATTTACTTTCAATATTCCTTCAAACAACTTCTTAAGATCAAATCCGCAGTCAGAAAGATTAGACTAATTAGTCTTTATAGATCAAATAACCAGATCTACAGTGAATCAAGTTAAGGAATATAGCCACCAACATCAAACTTACTGGGCTTCAGTTGGATGAGGGTTAGCTGTGTTCCATTATCAGCTGATTCCTAGTTCAGGCTGCTAGACCTGGGTTATTGTTAGCCATCTTGGGATTGGAGTAAGCAGATTCCACATATTCACTCAGTACCAGCTGTATTTACGTTGACCTTTTGGGATCACTAATATAACTAGATGTCCCCTTAGGTAGGATTATTCAACATTCCCAATTAATTCAGTCTCAAGATTGACCATAACAAGAGCCTATGAGTGCTACACTGAAAAGAGAAATGTAAATCATTATCAACTCTGAAGTTTAACCTTGCATGCAGAAAAATAAGCAAAGTTGACAAAACATAGGAATAATCAATGTTGAGTCACTGAATTGGTCTAACCATTCTAGGAAACCATCCAGAATTATACTAAGAAAGGAACTAAAATGTCTATACCCTTTGATTCAGAGATCCCATTGCTAGACATATACCCTAAGGAGATCATATATGAAAGAAAAGTATATATATATTTATATTTTAAAATATATATTAATATATAAAAATATATGTATTAAATATATATATTTAAAGAAAAAAATTTGTAGTAGTAAAGTACAGGAAACAAAATAGATACCTGGGAGAATTGGATACTGATAGAGATAAAAAGGAAGGAAGGAAGGAAGGAAGGAAGGAAGGAAGGAAGGAAGGAAGGAAGGAAGGAAGGAAAAAAAAGTTGCTTCAAGTGAAATGAAAAACAAACAAACTCTTACCTTCTGACTTAGAATTGATCAGTTCCATGGCAGAAGAATGGTTAGGGCTAGGCAATAGGGGTTAAGTGACTTGCCCAAGGTCATACAACTAGAAAGTATCTGAAGCCAAAACTAAACCTAGGACCTCCTGTCTCTAGGCCTAGCTCTCAATTCACTGAGCCGCCTTGTTACCCCCTTCAAATAAATTTTTTAAAAATACAGAGAAAAGAAAGAAGGATCACAGACAATCAGGCTAGTATTGATTCTACTGTTTTAAATTTAATATATTCTCTAATCCTATACAATCCTCTTTTTCTTTTCAATGCCCATATTTGTTGATGATTTTAAGCTCATCATAAAAAGAAAAGAAAGGAGAATCGTGAACCATGGAACCATGGAAAAAATATTCTAAGGAAAAAAGAAAAGAAAATTTGCAAAAATGAAATATATACCTCTACTGGAAATTGGCTAAAAGTTGTGCTGACAGAATCCGTGTAATTGAATATTACTGTGCTATTGAATGATGAACATGATGAATGCAGAGCAGCATTTTCAAAGCGCCCTGTGAATTCTTCTTCTAAGGAGTTTCTTCCATTGATGCCCATCTTGATTCATCCATGCTTTCCTGTCCTGTGTGACTCTTGTTCTCTCATAAATTAGCTTCTCTTATACTTACTTATACTGTCATAAATTAGTCTTGTGATGGAAGGCTTGCTTTCTTTATTTGTTTTTCCCAGCATTTCTAGATCATCAGTGAAACACTCTGATCATCCATTAGTGGGCTCAGTTCTTGCCATATAACTAGTCCATCTTCTCTTCCTATGATACAATTCCTTGATGATGCCTTTACTTCACTTCTTAGGAGTCCTCATCAGTTCAATATTGTAGCTTGTTCACCCCCACTTTAAATCTTTCCTTTACCTTCTGTGTGATACTCATTTAGAAGTTGTCTTCTAACATCTTGCTGCTATGTAAAAACTCTAATATAATGTTAGTATTGAAAAGATGAGGGGCATCTAGGTGGCACAGTGGATAGACCACCAAGTCTGGAGTCAGGAAGACTTGGGTTCAAATGTGGCTTCAGATACTTCCTGGCTGTATGACATTGGGCAAGTCATTTAACCCTGTTTGCTTAGTCCATTCCTTTCTGTCTTAGAATTGTTACTAAGATAGAAGGTAAGGGTTAAAAAAAATTTTTTTTTTCATTAAATAAAAAAGAAAGATGAACTTTTGATGAAGTTTGTAGTTAGGAAAGGAGCTTTTTTCCCAGAAACAATCCAGTCAATTCTCCTCCTCCTATTCACCTTCAGGACCAACTCTTTGTCCATTACATCATTAAAGGGTGCTACGGGAGCCTCATGCTCAAGGGAATCTATTGTTTAATTTTCATCGTGAGCGTTTCTACCTTAGAAATCAGCAAATGCTACAAATTGGAGCATGATTTATTACTTTATCAGTTGTCTAGGCTTAAGAAAGTGATGGGAAAAAATATTAGATTGAACTTAAAAGTGTGCCCTACATTTTTCAGAAAACCATTTGTTAAACCCTTACCAGCACACCACTGACTGCCCCAGATGTGTATACTGATAAGCCAGCTCTATCCTTTATCCATTTGGTCTTTTCCATTTGGAGGGATAGTGTAAGAAACTAGACAAGATATTGCAAGAGTTTAAGCAAGCCTACATTTGGAACTGACAGATAGAACACAGAAGGGACCCAGAGAGAATGACTGTTGACCTGAGTGCAAGGAACTCTGGGAGGGGAACCAATGGATGTCCCTGAAGCTTGGGGCTCAGTGGAGGAGAAAGGAGCAGATTTTGGGGCTGCAGCACTTCAAAGCTAATCCAGAGAGTTTTTCTGGTATCTTCAGTGAAGACTAACCCTTCTAATTGGTTTCTATCAGTTCCTGAATCCAGTGGAGAACACTGAACATCAATTTCTTCACCTTTGGCCAAGAGGGTCTGGACTTCTGTGGGGAGCCGGCCCCTGAGCTTCTCAAATCTTGCCTTGAACATTGCCTTGCTATATTCCCTCTTTAGTTAGTAATAATTCTAGGTATAGGAGCATGACTTGGGATTTGGGTCAGAGAAGCTGAGATTTGGGGGAATACAGATGAATCT
>NC_058134.1:283509848-283525895 GCF_016433145.1 Gracilinanus agilis
AGAAAGAAAGAAAGAAAGAAAGAAAGAAAGAAAGAAAGAAAGAAAGAAAGAAAGAAAGAAAGAAAGAAAGAAAGAAAGAAAGAAGAAAAAAAAGAAATGGGTATTATATTCATCCTTAGTCCTTAGGACTCATGGGTGACCATTATACTGACCAGAGTTAGGAGATCAAAGGACAAGGGCACAAAAGACAAAATAGATAACTTTGATTACATGAAGGTGAGAAGCCACAAAATATAGAAACTATTTGGGAGTCCACTCACCAAGACACACAGGAAAAAAATTACAAAGTACTTTACAGAATTAAAAACAAGGGGTAGCTGGGTAGCTCAGTGGATTGAGAGTCAGGCCTAGAGACAGGAGGTCCTAGGTTCAAACCCGGCCTCAGCCACTTCCCAGCTGTGTGACCCTGGGCAAGTCACTTGACCCCCATTGCCCACCCTTACCAATCTTCCACCTATGAGACAATACACCGAAGTACAAGGGTTTAAAAAAAAAAACAAAACCTAAATAAATGGAGAAATAGAAATTGCTCTTGGTTAAACCAAACCAATGCAATACAAATAACAGAGCTATCTAAATTAATTTACTTAATTCAGGGCCATACCAATCAAACTGTGAAAAGATTACTAAGTAGAGCTAGGAAAAAATAGTAATAAAATCCACCTGAAGAAACAAAAGATCAGAATTTTAAGGGAAATTTAAAAAAGTAGGAAGGAACTATATTATAGAGTCATAATCATCAAAACTATTTGATACCATTTAAAATAGAAAAACTAATGAATGGAACAAATTAGACACATACTGAAACAAAGTATTCAGGAACATAAAGACTTCAACAACTGAGGTTCAATGAAAACTTCTGGGAAAACAATCTGGCAGAAATTAGGTTTAGATCAACTTCTCATACCAGATACCAAGATAGGCTCCAAATAGATATAAAAAGGATTAGTTATAAAAGGTCACATCATAAACCCATTAGGGGAGCAAGGAAATATTTTTTGTATCTATGGACTGAGGAAGAACTCATGATCAAAATAAAAGATAGGGCGTATCATAAAAGGGAAAATGGATAATTATGGTCACACAAAATGAAAAGGTTTTACACAACCAAAATAAAATAATTAAAATTAGAAATATTTAACTGTGAAAAATCTTTGCAAGAAGTTTCTCTGATAAAGGTCAGCTGCCCATGATATATAAGGAACTGATTTAAATGGGTAAAAACAAGAACCAATCCTTAGTAAATAAATCATCAATGGATATTAACAAGCAGTTCTCAAAGACAACTATCAATAGTCATATAAAAAAGTGTTCTAAATAACAAAAAAAGGGAGAAACATAACTTAAAAGCTCTGAAGTTTTATTTCATAGGTTTCTGATTGGCAAAGAGTTAAAAATGGAAAATGACAACTGCTGGAAAGATTTGGAGAAGACAGGTCACTAATGAACTATTGTGGATAGAGCTGTGAATTGGTCTAGCATTTCTGGAAAGCAACTTGGGACTTACACAAAAAGTTAGTAGATTTTACCTCTATTGGGCCTATACCCCAAAGCAATCAAGTAGATCCAACTTCCAACTCCAATGGTTCTTTCTTTGGAAGTGGAGAGCATTCTTTGTCATCAGGCCTTCAGAATTGTCCTGGACCATTGTATTGCTGAGAGTAGCTAAGTATCACAGTTGATCATCAGACAGTATTTCTTTACTGAGTTGGAAGGAATACAGATCAAAGCATACTATTTTTCACTTTAGTTTATTTGTGTTTTTATTTTGGGGTTTTGGTTTTATATGAGTATTCTTTTACAACCACGGCCAATATGGAAGCATGTTTTGCATGATAATACATGTATAACCCAGATCAAATTGCTTATCATCTCTGAGAGGGGAGAAGGAAGGGAAGGAGGGAGACAATTTAGATCTTGTAATTTTGGAAAACATGTTGAAAATTGTTATTACATGTAATTGGGAAAAGAAAATATCTTTAAAAAAGTAAATGACACAAGGAATGGTTTCAGAAAATTCTGGGAAGAATTGTATGAACTGATACAGAGTAAATTGAGTATAACCCAGAAAAACAGTTGATGACAACTTTGTAAAGAAAGACATCTTTGAAAGATTTAAAATGTGATACATGAAATGATTCACCATTCAAGAGTACTGATGATGAAGTATGAGGCCTGCTTACTGAGAGAATTCAGGCCTAGGAGAGAATACCACCCCTGCAGGCATTAGGCCCAGAATAAGCAAATATGGTTATTTTACCAGGAAAGTGGATACTCTGTAGTGTCAAAGGTGGGAATGGCATCCATATGTGGTGTCCGCTGACTTGCACGTGCACATGTGTGCTGTCCAAATATGACTCTTATGGATGTCTATTCTTCCAACTAAGAGTATATATATATATATATATATAAATTATATATATAATTAATAAATATATAATAAAAATATATTTGTGGGATATTGTGCCCTATGTCTACATCTATAGGGCAGATAGAACACTGGATCTGGAGTGAAGAAGACCACTATTCAAATTCAACCTCAGACACTTCCTACTTATGTGATGCTGGGCAAGTCACTTAACCCTTGTTTGCCTCAGTTTCCTCATCTGTAAAATGGGGATAACAATAGTACTTACCTCCCAGGGTTGTTGTGAAGCTCAAATAAAATAATAATTATAAAGCACTTCCCATAGTGCCTAGGACATAGGAAGTGCTATACAAATGTTGGCTATAATTAATATTACTATGTCCTAGTTTAGCTTTTCTATTGAAAAGTTGTGAAGTTTGGTTAATTAGTAAATGTAAACACACTGATGGAGGCCCACAGTTACACTGAGGTGGCTGAGTAGGGGTTCTGTATGTGGGAAAGGAGTGCTCCAGGAGCTTTGACAGCATTTTACCAGCAAAGTTAAGGATAATGTTGATTTGGAGATTGTGCTCCTTGGCTAGAAAATTCAGTCAACTATTAAACCAATTCCAAGGCATTCTCCCATTTCCTAACCTGGACCAGACTCTTATTTCACTTCTGTTGTATTTTGCATTTGCAAACAAGCTATCATCCCCTGCCTAGTCCCAGCTGCTTCCAACCCTCCTTGCTTCTAAGCACCTTGAGGCCCTAATGCCTTTGGATGTTGGGCTTTTTATCAGAGCTTTAACCAGGCTGTATCCCAAAGAGGTCAAAGAAAAAGGAAAAACATCTATATAAAATATTTATAGCTGCTCTTTTTGAAGTGGCAAAGAATTGGAAATTGAGGGGATGGCCATCAACTGCAGAATGGCTGAACAAGATGTGGTATATGATTGTGATGGGATACTATTGTGCTATAGGATTGTTTCAGAAAAACCTGGGAAAACTTACAAAGGAAATGAGCAGAACCAGGAGAAATATTTTTGAATGATTTCACATCTATAATTGATATCAGATTTTTTGCCTTCTTAAGCTGCAAGGGAAGGGAGGGAAGGAGAGAATTTGGAACTTAAAGGGTTTTTTAATTAATGTTAAAAATAAATTATTTAAGTTTTAACTAGGAAGTTTTGAACCCAGAGCAAGTATCATAAATTATACTCGGGGGAAGCAATACAAATTGCACCCTTAGTTGAGATGGGGAGAGGGGATCAGGGTAGATATGGGGAAGAGTTTTATATTTCAATTCAGTATTCTTGCAAACTAGGCACTAATTTCCATAGTTTCTCTGCTACTGAAGGACTACACTTCTTTGCACCTTCTAAATTGCATACCTTGGGGCAAAATCCCAGTTAATCCATCCTAGTTATGTCTGTTTACTACAAAACATGGCCAGATAGGTAAACTGGATCCAGGAAAGAGAAAAGAAAATGAAATGAAGTGCTAGAAAATTAGGAGTTCAGGACAGAGGGACTAAAGAGACAAGATATCGTACACCTAAGAAAACAGGACCTGAAAGACTTGGTCAGAAGGATCTTGCACATATCCTGAGCTCGGGATAAAATCTCTGAATGAATGAGACTCTCCTACTTTGCCTTCTTTGGAGGTGTCCAGCACCCCAATTTACCTTCTGATTAAGCCATATGGGTAAGATAAAAGGATATGATTTTGAGTTTTTGTTCAGTCAGCTGCCAGTGTTTGGTGTTTTGTTTTGTTTTTAAATTTAGGGTAAATTGGGGGTTCAGGTGGGGAGTGCCTGCTATTATAGGAAAGTAGAGATAACAGGAAAAAAGAGTAGGGGCTTTCCATTTCTCAGAGATAAAATGAGGCATTCATTAACCAGAAGAATATAGGTTATGAGGAATCCAGTCTGGATGACATCCTCCAGGTAATGTAGATTATTTTCTGAAGGTGGAAGATGGGGGAAGAAAAAAACCAGCCAGGATGTGCTGGAGCCAGCTCTAACCTCTTGTAAGACAACCATAGTCACCTGCTCATTGTTAGAATTTATACCCCAGAAATCAGCAATTTACAAAGGAGGGCTTGATTTATTATTTTTTGATTGTTTAGACTTTAGAAAGTGTTATTTATCCAGATTAAACTTAAAAGTGTTTTTTTTTTTTAAAGAGTCTAGTTGTTAAACATTATAAACACTTTGGCTTGACCTCCTCAAATGGCCTTCCAGTCTTCTCCACCCAGGAGAAAGATAAGAATTCAGCAAATAACATTCACCATAACTTGTTTTCTTTTGTTCTCCCCTCCCCCCACTTGTTTTCCAAATGGCTGGGGCAAAGAGCAAGCCTTTGGGAGAGTTGAAAGAGTGGCTGGGTGATGATTAACTCATCACCAGGCAAGCTAGAAGATGGACATGGTACCTTACCTTGGAGGTCAAAAGAACAGGCCTAGGTCTGGCACTCAACCAAAAACCTAGACCATGTCCCATCTCTTACCCCTGCCATTTTGAAGCGTAGGTCTTCAACTCCTAGAACAATGTCTTCAGTTCTTAATCTTTTTTTTTTTTAAACCCTTGCCAATTTAGAACCAATGCCAAGTATCAGTTCCAAGGCAGATGAGTAGTAAGGGCTAGGCAATTAGGATTAAATGACTTGCTCAGGGTCACACAGCTATTATTGGTCATTGTAAGAGCACACTCAGACAGAACCAAAACCCTCAAATAAAACCATAAATACACTGATGTGAAAGACGACTCCAACAGTTCTTTCCCTAGAGATGGAGAGCATTCCCCATCATGAGTCTTTCAGAATTGTCCCAGATCACTGCATTGCTGAGAATTATCATTCTTAAAAGTGTGTCATTCTTTAATTTAAGAAGCTTATTTTCATCTAAGTCACTGAGAAGAAGTTATTGTATCTAACCCACTAATAGCTTCTATTTCCTTTCTTCATTCCATCTTCTGATGTTTACTCTACTGAACAACCATGCAATTTTTTTATAGTACCATTTTATTTTTAAAATAAATTTATTGGAGGCAGCTAGATACTTAATGGATTGAGAGCCAGGACTAGAGAAGGGAGGTTCTAGATTAAAATCTGGCCTCAGATACTTCCCAGCTGTGTGACCCTGGGGAAGTCACTTAGCCCTGGTTGCCTAGTCCTTACCACTTTTCTGCCTTGGAACCAATACACAGTATGAATTCTAAGATGGAAGATGAGGGTTTAAAAAATAAAATAATAACTTTATTATTTACTTATAACATTCATTTTTTAAAAATGTTGAGCTCTGAATCTTTCCCTCCCTCCATTTTCTCTTCCTACCCATTGAGAAGGTGAGAAATATGATATAAATTATACAAGTGAAATCATACAAAACATATTAGCCATGTTGCAAAAAAAAACAAGAAAAATCAAGTGACAAAAGCATGTTTCAATCTGCACTGAGAATTCATCAGTTCCCTCTCTGGAGGTGGACAGCATTTTTCATCATGAGTTTCATCATGAGGAATTGTCTTGAATCACTGAACTGATGACAGTAGCTAAGTCTTTAACAGTTGGTCATTATTATAATATTGCTATTATTGTATACAATGCTCTCCTCCACTCATTACTCTAATTGCCCCAATATCTATCAGTCACTGATCTCTCTCTGATTGAATTAGAAAGATAACATCAGTGCCTTGAGAAAATTGACCGTGCCCATGAAGATCCTTAAAAGACCGAATTTGCTGGCACTGTATGGTAACAGCCTAGAAGAGAAACTTCCATACCTGTAACCAGCGGGTAGCAGGGAGAGACCTGGCCACAAAGAAGAAAGCCAGTTATGCACTTAAGAGAAACCTAGCCCAGATAATCTAGAATTGAGCTACAGATAGGAACAAATCCTGAAAGAATAGTTGAATCAAGATGAGGACTCATGAGGAGAGAAATGACCCAGAGACCCTGAAATTCAGGAAGAGGGAGTTGCCTTGTTTATATGTATTTCTTACATCTGAGTCATATTACCATCATACTCCTGCTCTTTGTCCCCTCGAATGTGGTGTGTATTTGTGGGAGAGTGTATTCCAGTTTTACGAAGAGAATGCTTTATACCAAAGGTTTTTACTGTGATATCTGAAGAAGTGCCCTTGCTATGGACAAATTGTGACTGCTGATTAACCAGTAGTAGCCTGAATGGGAAGCTCACAGGTGGGGGCTCATGAGCTAGACTTTTATTTTTTTTTTTATGTCCAGTGTGTGTTTTTATTTATCATTTACATTTAAAAAATTTTAATAACAAACTTCTACATGATTTCTCTGACATTATAAAATCCTTAGTTATCTCCGTCCCTACTTTCTTCCCCCTTCTGGAGCTGGCAAGCAATTCAACATGAGCTAGACTTTAAGAAGCCGTCACCCACAGAACTTGGGAGTAAATGCTATCCTTTGGTCTTAACCTTTTAGTAGAGAATTTCAGAGAAATAGCCCAGAGGGGATGCTATACTAAGGGAATTTTATCTGAGATATGTATTTGAGTATCCTAAGCATTTACAGGGACCCACTGGAGAGATTCTCTTCTTAGTTTTGCAAAGATCCCCTGAAGAAAAAATGGGTAATTGTCTTCTTCTTTTTTAAATACTGTTATCTGTGTTGATTTGAAATCACTTTTTCTTTTTTAAACCCTTACCTTCCATCTTAGAATCAATACTGTAAGAGCAGTAAGGGCTCTGCAATGGGGGACAAATTACTTGTCCAGGGTTACACGGCTAGGAAGTGTCTGAGGTCAGATATGACCCCAGGACCTCCTGTCTCTAGACCTGGCTCTCTGATCGCCAGACCACCTAGTTGTCCTCCTGCCCCCTCACCTCTTTTTTTTAACTTCTCCATGGCTTGATGTTTATGCACTGATTATCTGTCACCTTACACTGTCCATCATGAGTATAAAAGCTAACATGCCCATTGAGGATACCACCGGGCCTTTTATTTGACCAGAGAGAACTAGTGGGCTCAGCCATGTTTTTAGTTTTTTTAGTTTTTTTTTTTTTTAAACTCTGAGTAGATCCCAGGCTGCTTGCATTGTTGCAACATGAGTCCAGACAGCTGGTCTGATATCTTCATATGGACAGAAGGTCCCAAGGACAAGGTTTGCTTCATGGCCTAGTGGCCCTACGGAATGAATCCCAAGTGCTTAATCCCTTTGGGAAAGCCCCACACCTTTTGGGGGCCTTTCTCACTTTGTTTGGTTTATTCTTATAGGTACTTGTCTTAATTTCTTAATTAATTCTTTGGAACGCCTTTTGTGTTGCAGGAATCTATCCTGGACATTTCTGGCATTCTATGCATTTCAAGACCCTGAGGAATTTTAACCCAGGAAAGTTTGGTTTCTCATCTTAAGGTGAAGGAGTGGCTTCTTGTCAGCCCTGTAGGGAACTTAAGAAGGAGCGGGGATTTGCTTTTTAAAAAAAGTGTCTCAAATTTGATCTCAAAAAGACTGGTCTAATTTATAAAGGAAGTGCACCCACTGATGATGTTGCTGACTGTAGCTTTTTAAGGGTCCTCAGCGTTTGGCCAATTTTCACCCAGCCAAAGGCTTTGTTCCTTCCTATCCAGTCAGAAGAAGGTACATCTCCTAAAGGGACGATCATCACATCTGAGATTTGGAAAAGACTTCAGTGGCTATCTAGTCACCCCATATAGAGTTTCTCATGTTCCCCTCTAGGCAGGAATCAGCCTCCCAGGGGCAGGGAGACTCCAAGCAAGATTCCTGAGATACCTATCTAAGCTTTTCCAAGAGCCTCATTTAGACAGACTCAGGAGGGTATCCACAACCAACGTGGAATTGCACTCTCTCTATGGAAGCGCTCCTTTTTGGTTGTGACTGAGTTCCAAATTTTAAAAAAATACAATTGGGGGAAAAAAAAGAGATGAGTGAATTCCCCTTCCTTGGACATCGGCCAGAAGAAGCTGGATAACCACTTGTTGGGCAGATTATTCTAGGAATTCCTTTTATGTGTGGATTGCACGGATGGCCACTAAGGTCCCTTCCAACACTCAAATTCAGTGGCTCGGCCTTCTGCCTTCAATTCAGTGTCCTTTCCACTATCGCTTATCTTTGCATGAGATTATATACATTCTAATCCATGCTACAGATGGATCTGAGCAACTTGTCTGTCCCTTTATGCTTTTTTTTTTTTTTTTTTTTTTAACCTTTACCTTCTGCCTTAGTATCCATTCTAAGATTGGAGGGTAAGAGCTAGGCAAGTGGGGTTAAGCAACTTGCCCGGGGTCATACAACTAGGAAGTGTCTAAGGCCAAGTCCTGGGACTTCAGGCCGGGTTCTCTCTCCACTGTGCTACCTAGCTGCCCCTGTCCCTTTGTGCTTGAAACACTGCTGAATCTACAGGTCCTTTGCTAGTTTTTGGTGATGCTTTTGAGTTTTGATTACAGTCCACCATCATCCCTAACACATCCATTTCGGCTTCCTCATTCTTTCCGGGTGAGTTCTCTGAATTTGAGAGACCGAACTCAAAAACCTCAAGAGCCCAGTTTTTGAGAGTTGCCTGAGAGAGACCCAAAGAGGTTACTCCAAAGGGGACAAAACTAGCAAGTCGGGAAGGTCAAATTAGAACACAGGTCTTCCAGCCTCCCGTCTGGAACTTGATTCATCGCATCAGACCACCGCATGCTACAAACTAGGCTTGAAACTGGTCCCATTCTCCTGGTTGGGCGTAAATAGAAAATGCGGCTTTTATTTGACCAACAAATTTAGGACGGCTCCACTAAAACGGTGTTGTTTACGAAGAAAGTTTTACGGGCGCCTCTTGTTTTCATACAGTGGTAATTTCCTTGTCTATATAGAGTTCCCTCTCCCCAGTGAACGTTTCCTTGTAGCAAAGAAAAACAAACAAAAGTATGTGGCAAAAAGAACCTGTCCGGCAGCCTCCCCGGGCTCCTCACCCGGGACTCCCTCCCCTCCGCAATCACTATGGGTCCCAGGGATTCCTCGCAGTTCAGTCGGCTGCCTTCCGGGGCTTTCATTTACAGGATCGGAATCGCGGCTTGGATTGTTTTTCCTGGTTCTGTTGACTCTTCTTTCGGGTTGTCCAAGTTTCTCTGAATTCCTTGTGGCGCCACCTAGTGGTCGCGTCTTGGTCATCCCTTCTCCAGCCAGGTAGGAAGGAGGGAAAGGAGGAACCTTCGCTCTCGTCCGCCTCGCCTCCGGCTGCTTCCTTCTCGCCCAGTTTCTCCCTCGGCAGACCGCCCGGAGAGCTGGATTCCCCTTCAGTCCATCTCTCCATTCGGCCGCTCCTACGGCAGAGCCCGGGAGACGTGGAACGGGCTGGAAACTGACGCCGGGATTTGGGGGTGGCCAGCAAGCCGTGTCCGCGGGGAAACAACTTCCGGTTTTGTTTTGCTTTGTTTTTTATTCATTAAATCTGCCCTTCCCATCTCCTAAAGCTGATTACCCATGACTTAATAGTTTAGGGTAAATAGTCTCAAGTCGGGGTTTATTTCCTGCCATTTAATGGCTTATGCGGGTTGTTTCCCCCCCTAAAGCTAGTAGTAGTTGTGGCACATGACTGTGAAGGAATACGATTGCACATGGCACAAGAAATGGTGAGCAGATTTTATGTGAGAATTTGTTTCTCTTGGTAAGTATATTTATGAGAATTTATTACACGTTTATAACCAAAAATATATTCTGTTTTCCTAAGGAATATATTAATAGAGTTATAGAAGAAAGCTTCCAGAGTGAATTGCCTGCTGCAAAAGTTATTTTATCTTACCTTTTCTCTTGGTAAAGGACACAGATTCATATTAAATGTTCATTTCAAAGTATGACATGTTCAAATAGCTAACTAGGTAATAATTTTTCTAATAAACACTATTTAAAAGCACTTACATGCATACATATTTGCCTGAATAGACTTTATATTTTCATTTTTATTTTGAATATTTTCCCCCAGTTACATGTTTCATGTTCCTTCCCTCTTCCCAAACCCTCCTTAGCCGATGCACAATTCCACTGGGTTTTACATGAATCATTGATTAAGCCCTAATTCCATATTATTGATAGTTGGGCTAGAGTTATCCTTTAGTGTCTACATCCCCAATACTGAAGAGACTTTAGAGTTACTTACTTTTGTATTCTTTATATAAGCCCCCATTATAATGTAGCCACCTTAAAAGCAGCCAGTGTTTCCTATTTGTCTTTGTATCACCAGTGCTTGACATGGTCCTGACACACTGTAGGGGATTAACAAATATTTGTTGTATCATTGAACAAAAGTAATTTTTACCTGAAACATGAAAGCATATTTTCTGTGTATCCCGTAGCAAAGAAATCTTTGGTCCCTAACGTAGTTTTATTTGGAAGGTCCTGAAAACCATAGACTTCTTTGGCTTTATCAAGCAAATTCAACGAAAGGGCAGATTAATTTTTTAAAAAACATGGAAAGACCTACATGAAATCCTCAGGGGCCAGATGGATTCACAAGGGATTCTAGCAAACATTTAAAGAACAACTAATCCCACCCATACCACTCTTCCACCTAGGAGCCAATACACAGAAGTTAAGGGTTTTAATAATAATAATAATAATAATAATAATAATAAAAAGGACAACTAATCCTAATACTATTTGGCAAAATAGACAAAGGAGTCCTGCCAAATTCCTTTTATGACACAAATTTGGTGCTGATACCAAAACCAGGCAGACCAAAAACAGAGAAGAAAACTACTGACCCTTCTCCCTAATAAAATGCAAAAATCTCAAATAGAATACTAGCAAAAAGACTCTAGCCATGTATCCCAAGGATTATTCACTATGACCAGGTGGGATTCACATCAGGTTAAACAAAGGAAAACCATCAGCATAATTGACCATATCAATAATCAAACTAACAGAAATGACAGAATTTTCAGCATCTCCATAGATGCTGAAAAAGCCTTTGACAAAATACCACACTCATTCTTTTTGAAGACACTAAGAAAGCATAGGAATAGAAGGGAGCAGCTGGGTGACTCAGTGGATTGAGAGCCAGGCCTAGACGTGGGAGCTCCTGGGTTCAAATCTGACCTCAGATGTTTCCTTGCTGTGTGACCTTGGGCAAGTCATTTAACCCCTATTGCTTAGCGCTTGGCATTTTTCTGCCTTCAAACCAATATATGGACGGTAAGGGTTAAAAAAAGCTAGTATTTATATAGTATTTTAAATTTTGTAACACACAAACCTGGGATAACAATGACAATGAAAATGATAGTCATAATAGCTAATTGATAGTGTGCTTGCTATGTACCAGACACCGTGCTGAGTGCTTTGCAATTATCTCGTTTTATTTTTATAACAACCCTTGGAAGGCAAGTACTGTTTTATTATTCTCATTTTACAGATGGAGAAACTGAGACAGAAGTTAAGTGACTTCTCTAGCAGTGACTGAGGGTGCATTCCAGGTCCAGTGCTATTCACTGTGCCTCACCAAAATCACAGAATTTTCTCACAATTCTCACTTGAAACCTTACTGCCAGGATGAAATATGAACTCTTTTAAGAGGGAATTGGAAATGTTCATCCTAGTCAGTTCTGTGTATTCCGGGCTATTCATTGGCTTCCTCCCTTGCAGTTCCTCTGTACAAAATTAAAACACTGACACAAAATACACATCTGCCATGGGGGGGAGGGAGAAGTGTGGGGGGTGTGTGTGAAGGGAAAGTAAGAGCATGAATTATGTAACCATGTTAACTTTTCAAAAAAATAAATATCAATAAATGTTAAAAAAAACACACTGACACAGATAACAGAGAATTTATGCCTGGTCATAGTTTTATGTAGAACAAAATCAGGAATTAGAAAAAGCTTTAAAATAGTCATTACTTTAAAAATATCCAACGACAGTTCTGAAGGATTTATGACAAAGAATGCTGTCCACCTCCAGAGAAAGAACTGTTGGTCTCGGAATGCAGATGAAAGCAGATGATCGTGCACTTTATTTGGGGTTTGGGTTTTATTTGAGTGTTCTTTTATGACAATGAACGATGTGGAGGTATGTTTTGCGAGATAATATATGTATAACCTAAATTTAATCATTTATCATCTCCAGGAGAGGAGAGGGAGACAATTTGGATCTTATAACTTCAGAAACTGTATGTTGAAAAGTATTACATGTAAATGGGAAAATAAAATCTTTTCTTTATTTATTTTAAACTCTTCCCTTCCATCTTAGAATCAATACCATGCATTGGTTCCAAGGCAGAAGAGCGGTAAGGATTAGGCAATGGGAGTTAAGTGACTTGGCCAGGGTCACACAGTTAGGGAGTACCCGAGGTCACATTTGAATCCAGGACCTCCTATCTCTGGGCCTGGCACTCAATCCACTGAGCCACCTAAATGCTCTCAATAAAATATCTTTTTTTTTTTTTTTAATTAAAAAAGAAATATCCAATGACTGCAGGCAGAGGGTGTTAAATCTTCATGGTCTTTTATCTGATCTTGTGTGGCAACAAGAGAATGGCTTCAGTTGGTTCTAGCCACACATCCTTTTCTCAGGATTTTGAAGAGGCAGAATAACACATAGAACTATGTCAAACCTAGTTCCTGTCTCCATTTGAAGCTCCCACCAATGGCTCTAATCTCCCAATGGCAAAGCGCTGTTATGAGTCTGCTCCAAACCCAGACTGAACTTCGTATTTAGCTCCCTCTAGAGTCTCTGGAACCTTCACTGGCTGGGCTAAGTAGGGGAGACAGAGCTCACACAGGCCACTGGACGTCATGCTGTCAGACAGAAGAACCTTCTCTGTCTCAGAGAAACATCTGATTAGCAAAAAGACCCAGTTTCGTTCCTCCCTGGCACTTGGAACTTTGAAATCCCTCGACACGTGGGCTGTAACACACCTGGCACCTCCGGCGATAGAGCTCAACGTCACATTTAGCAGAACAAGGATGATACTCCAGCATGCAGCACATTGACGATAATCGGTTAAATGAGACTGATCAATGGATACTCAGAACACATTAGAGCTTGACTGGCTTGAGCAAATGGTATTAGAAAGACCCCCCAACCAACTGAAACCCCTGTAGAACCCTGAGGGACAAAGGTAGCCTTGTTCTGGGAACACAACTTCCCAGTGAAGGAAGGAAGGGTTAAGGACCCCAAGAATTTATAAGGGCTACATTTGGTTTGTAAAAAAGAAAAAAAGAGGGGGCAGCTGGTTGGCTCAGTAGATTGGGAGCCAGGTCTAGAGCCAGGAAGACCTGGGTTCAAATTTGGCCTCAGACACTTCCTAGCTGTGTGACCCTGGGCAAGTCACTTGACCCCCATTGCCTAGCCTTTACCACACGGTGTTGATTCTAAGGCAGAAGGCAGAAGGTCTTCACCTTAAAAAAAAAAATTAAAAACAACAAATCCCCCCACTTAACTTCTGTCTTATAATTGATACTAAGAATAAGGCTCTAATCTCTGAGCCTAACTCACATCCTAATTTAGAATGATGCTTTGATCCATTTCTGGCTTTTTCAACATTTCTTATTCCCAGTCACACAAAGCTGCAACTGAGCTTCTTCAGAATAAAATTATTAACAAATTAGACCATTTGGGAATCTGTAACACTTATTTTTTAAACCCTTACCTTCTGTCTTAGAATGGATACTAAGTATCCAGCTGCCTGCTCCAACTCTTAAACAGGTTTATAGGGAAAAAAAGTTTCTAACTTGGAGAACCTCTTTGAAATTTCCTTTAGAATGATTACAATTTAGGGCAGCTGGGGCTCAGTGGATAGAGAGTTAGTCGTAGAGTTGGGAGGATCTGGGTTCAAATCTGACCTCAGATATTTCTTGACTGCAGGGCTCTGAGTAAGTCAGTTATTCCCACCCCCTCCTATGCTTAGCCCTTACCCTTCTGTCTTAGAGTTGTTACTAAAACAGAATATGAGGGTTAAAAAGAATAATTATACCTCTGAAATCTTATCTTTTTCTTTAATTTAAATTTATTTTTTCTCAATTACATGAAAAAACATTTTTAATATTTGTTTTTTAAAAATTCTGAGCTCCAGACTCTCTCCCTGTCTCTCTCCTTTCTCCCCACTTCTTGAAAAGGCAAGGAATTTGATATAGATTATACATGTATAGTTAAGCAAAACATTTCCATATTAGCCATATTGCAAAAGAAAACATGGAATCAAAATACCCTGAGAATAATCAAGTAAAAAGAAAGTCTGTGTGACCCTGGGCAAGTCACTTGACCCCCATTGCCCACCCTTACCACTCTTCCACCTATGAATCAATAATTTAATTGATTAAATTAAGGGTTAAAAGGAAAAAAAAAGTATGCTTTGGCCTGCATTTAGACTCTGTTCCTTCTCTGGAGGTGGATAGCATTTTAAATTATAAGTCCCATATGAGAAAGAAAACTAGCCACATTCAGAGGAAGAACTGTGGGAGGAGAAACACAGAAGAAAAACAACTGCTTGAACACATGGGCTGATGGGGATATTATTGGGGATGTAGACACTAAATGATAACTCTAGTCCAACTATCAATAATATGGAATTAAGTCTTGATCAATGATACATGTAAAACCCAGCGGAATTGTGTGTTGGCTAAGGGGGGCTGAGAGGGTTTGGGGGAGAGGGAAAGAACACGAAATATATAACTAGGGGAAAATATTAAAAATTAAAATTAAAAAGAAATTTAAAAAATTATAAGTCCCTCAGAATTATCTTGGATAATTGCATTGCTGAGAATAGCTAAGTCATTCACAGTTGATCTACAATTTTGCTGTTATTGTGAATAATGTTCTCCTGGTTCTGCTCACTTCACTTTGCATCAGATCATGTAAGTCTTCCCAGGTTTTTCTGAAATCATCTTGCTTGTCATTTCTTATAGTACAATAATATTCTATTATAACCATATACCAAAACTTGTTTGGCTATTTTCCAGGTGACAGGTATCCACTTAATTTCCAATTCTTTGCTACTACAAAAAAGAGCTGCTATATTTATATTTTTGTACTTAGAGGTCTTTTTCCTTTCTCTTTTATCTCTTTGAGGGTACACAGAGCCAGTAGTGGTATTTTGGGGTCAAAGCATGCATATAATTTTATAACCTCTTGGGCACAGTTCCAAATTGCTTTCCAGACTGGTTAGAGAAGATCACAATTCCACACAAGTGGTATGTTAGTTTCCCCTTTTTTTCTATATCCCTTTCAACATTTGTCATTTGTCTTTTCTGTCATATTAGCCAATCTGATAGTAGTGAAGTGGTACCTAAGAATTGTTTTAATTTGCATTCCTCTAATCCATAGTAATTTGGAGTGGTTTTTAAAAATATATAGCTTTGGGGGGCAGCTGGGTAGCTCAGTGGATTGAGAGGCCTAGTGGCCTGGGCAAGTCACTTGACCCCCATAGCCCACTCTTACCACCCTTCCACCTATGAATCAATACACAGAAGTTAAGGATTTAAAAAAAAAAAAAATATATATATATATATATATATACACACACACACACACACATAATCCATTACATTACATTACAGTAGAATGGTACAGTGGGAAGAGTCATGGATTTTGAATCAAAGGATCCAGGTTCTAATTCTACCTCTGACTCTTACTATAAGATCTTGGGTAAGTTATTTAACCTATCTGTGCCTTGGTTTCCAATATGTAAAATCCAATCATCAAAGGATCCCATCCTTCTTTCAACTATGAAAGTACTC
>NC_058134.1:283526114-283554368 GCF_016433145.1 Gracilinanus agilis
ACACACACACACACACACACACACACACATATATATATATATATATTTGATTTCTTCTGAAAACTGCCTGTTAATATCCTTTGACCATTTATCAAAACTTGCTATAAAATTCGCCCCCCCCCCCCCAGTTTTCTGCTTTCCTTCTAATCTTGGTTGCACTGGGTTTCTGTAAAACTTTTAAAATTTGACATAATCAAAATTATCTAGTTTTCATTCTGTAATCTTGTTTGGTCATAAATTCTTCCCTTATCTACAAATCTGATGGTAAAAATTTCCATGCTCCCCTAATTTATTTACATTTTTATACCTAAATCACATATGTACCCATTTTAACCTTCTCTCTGTATATAATATGAGATATTGGTCTATACCTAATTTCTGCCAAACTGCTTTCCGGTTTTCCCAGCAGTTTTTGTCAAATAGTGATTTCCTGTCCCAAAATTTTGTCTTTGGGTCTGTCAAATACTAGATTATTATAGTTGTTTACTGTGCATTTTGTACCTAACCTATTTCACTGATCGGACACTCTATTTCTTAGTACCAGATTTGTTTTTTGTTTGTTTGTTTGTTTTGTTTTGTTTTTTGATAATTACTACCTTGTAAAACAAAGTGAGACCTAGTACTGCTAAGCCACCTTCTTTCATATTTTTTTCAATGATTTCCTTGATAATCTTGACCTTTTATTCTTCCAAATGAATTTTGTTATTTTTTTTAGCTCTATAAAAATAATGTTTTGGCAGTTTGATTGGTGTGGCACTGAATAAATAAATTAATTTAGGCAGAATTATTTTTATTATATTGGCTCACTCCACCCATGAGCAATGAATATTTCTTCAGTTGTGTAGATCTTAGCTATTTTCTAAATGGAGTTTCTCTCTGTTGGCCTTTATTGATAATATATAGAAATGCTTATGATATATATGGATTTATTGTATTATAATGTTATCTTTTTTTTTTTAAACCCTTGTACTTCGGTGTATTGTCTCATAGGTGGAAGAGTGGTAAGGGTGGGCAATGGGGGTCAAGTGACTTGCCCAGGGTCACACAGCTGGGAAGTGGCTGAGGCCGGGTTTGAACCCAGGATCTCCTGTCTCTAGGCCTGACTCTCACTCCACTGAGCTACCCAGCTGCCCCCTATAATGTTATCTTTTTGCTAGGATCCATTTCCTGCTCTCCAAACCCAGGGCCTCAGAAATTCTCTCTTTTTTGCTTTTAAAAAACCCTTACCTTCAGTCTTGGAATTAATACTGTGTATTGGCTCTGAGGCAGAAGAGCAGTAAGGGCTAGGCAATGGGGGTCAAGTGACTTGTCCAGGGTCCCCCAGCTAGGAAGTAGCTGAGGCCAGATTTGAACCAAGGACCTCTGGTCTCTAGGCCTGGCTCTCAGTCCACTGAGCCACCCAGCTGCCACTCAGAAATTCTTTTGCATTTACTCTCCTGTCTTAATCTGGATATGCTTTATTCAGATGATTACATCCTCCATGATTTTGACACTATTGATTGTAGGAACTGCTAGGAACAAAGTACCATGAAGAAAATGAAGTTGTCACACTGAGTCAAGGCAAAGGCTAAAGATTCAGTAAAAAACAAGAGATTACTGTGGAAGCAATTCTTTTGCAGCAGCATCATGAAACTTCATGAGTTAACCAAGTCCTAGCCATCTAAATTAATTTTGGGGCTAATTTTCAAGTTCTTTAAAAAAAATCTATTCTTTGGCAAAAAAAAAAAAAGGGCAAAATTTTACAATTGAATATCAGCCTAGTCTAGAGGTTGGTTTTCATTGGCATTCCTAACTAGCATCTCAGACATCCTTGGATTTAGCATTTACAAAGGCACATCTGGCCTAGGCCCAAAGATTCCAGTCTCCCATCCTCATTGTTTCCAGTCATAAATGTATGAACTTTACCAGTAATGAGAATTTAGCAATTCTGTGTTCCATCTGGACTTTTATATCTCAAAAATATTTCTTTGAATTGACTAGCTCTATCGTTTCCGGTCTGCTACTGACATCTACCAGGTTTTCAATGGTAATGATTTTTCCTAATAAAAGAACTCAAGCTGGACCGCCAGCTCCTCCTTCTCATCTTTTTCTTCTTCCTCCTTCCCTCTTTCTGTAATTCCTACTGCTTCATGGCAGTTGCTCCTCCCCAGTCAAAAAACCCCATCTGGGCTTGCCTGAACCGGCAGTAACAATTGATCATCTTCTCCTTGATATGCTCAGCTATTGCATGAGCAAGAAATTCCATCTCTCAGACCCCAGCATTTCCTCTGATTCTCCTCCATTCCTGGAATGCTTTTCCCTCCTCATCTCTGCTTACTGGCTTGCCTAAAGTCACAACTAAAATGCCTTCTCTCTCCTACAGGAAGTCTTTCCCTAACCTTCTTAATTCCAGTGCTTTCCCGGTGTTATTTCCCATCTATCCTCTGTACACCTTGTTTGTCTATGTTTGCTTACATGTTGTGTCCCTCATTAGCCTTAACAACAGACTGCCTTTTGCCTCGTTATATTTTTCCTGGGCTTAGTCTAGTGTCTGGCACATGATAAATGTTTATCAGACTTCTCACTGTGCTCCCACCTAAGGCCCCAGAGTAAAAGAGCCCCCCCAAGAAGATGGCTAAATCCCCAGGACCAAGTGATGTGTATGGCCTGACCCCTTTGGGAAAGGTTCATGGGCAAGACTTTAGAATCCTGGAACAGTTGAGAGTGTTGCTCTCGGAGTCGGAAAGATCTGTCTTCTTAGCTAAAGAACCATGGGCAAAATCACTTGATTTCTCTAAGCCTCAATTTCCTCTCCTTGTAAAATGGGAATAATGATACCTTTAGAACCCATTTCTCAGAGTAATGGTGAGGCTGAAATGAGTTAATGCATATAAATTGCTTTGCCAACTTTAAGGGGCTATATAAATATCAGTTATTATTCATTCCTATGATCTCCCAGACAGACTCACAACTCCAGCCAAATGAGCAGTCTCTCCTTTGTCTCTAGTCTGGCTGAGCCTGCCAAGTAGTTAATCAAAGGATACAGTGTTCAGGAAGGAGACCTGGGTGGCCACCTGTAGATCTGGGGTCTACAGGAAGATCAAGAGGGCATGTGCCCAGCCCTCATGAACATGTTGGGGAGTTGGTAACCCCCATGTCCCTAAAGGCCAGGGGAGAGGTATTCTGTCCAACAATTTAACAGTTTCATTCCCCATTCATTAAATAACTCCATGAAGCTTAAGGCTGTGTCCAGCCCTTCCTTTGAGAGCAAACACTTTCTTGGACCTGATGAGCTCTTTCACCTTTTTCCCCCGAAGCCCTTGGTAGCATGACTGGGCCTGCAGTCAGAAAGATGGAGCCCAAATCCATCCTTAAGACAGCCTCGTTGTGTGACCTGGGCCAAGTCACTTAATCTCTGTTCACCTCCAAGTGAAATGTCATTGTCATCTTCTCCCTAACCAGGTTTCCTTAACATTTCCCAGCTATTCCCTCAACAGGTGGCTCTTCATCCCCAATATATACTCATCCACCTTTGCTCAGCTTTCCTTTTGTGTTGTCATCTCTTCTCAGAATGTGAACTCCTTCAGGGCAGAAACTGCCTTGCTCCTCTATTTGTGTCCCCAAAACTTAGTATAGTAGCTGTCACATAGCAAGGGTTTAGCATTTTATTAATCCCTCTACTTTTGAGAAGGTCCTTTCCTCTAGTTCTCTCTGAATGCCTCCTGTTCTTGAGTGGCAGCTAGATGATGGGCTCACCCAGGCAAGTTGAAGCCTGAGCCCCTGGCTGCCTCCTCTATTTTGGGGTTCTTTCCTCAAGCAGATATCCTGCGAGATGAGCTTTTTTTGGAATGGCTCTCAGGAACATGGAAGTTCCTTGGTCCCTTCATAAATGATGGCTGTACAACAGAAAGTGTAGATATTACAGTACTTAGAGCAGTTGTGGCAAAGCATTTGGGACATATTTAACAAAATACATAGAAATGCAATAAAATGTTAATTTGTAGTATCCCCAAGTCAATATGCAGTCCAAAGTTCTGTTTGAGTTTGAGACCACTGTCTTAGAGAAGACTACTGACACAAGCAGGATTTGAACTCTAGGGTTTGACTCCCTTAAAGTATGGCAGAACCAAAGAGAAAGATTTGTTTCAGCTCACTGGAAAAATGCTTCACGTGTGAATGTTTCTAAGCCTTAACCTCTAGGAGAGTGTAACTATTTTAAGTTTTTGTTGTCAAGTCTTTGGCCACCGTGAGCCTGTCTTTAATGTTGAGCATCAGCACGCTGGAATTGTGGTTGATCATTGCATTATTCAGAGTTCTTAAGCCTTTGACATTTTTTCATTTAAAAAAAAAATTTAAACCCTAATATCTTTTTATATATCATTCTATATTAATTTTTTAAATTTGTTACAGGGCTAAGGCAATGGGTGTTAAGTGACTTGCCCAGGGTCACACAGGTAGAAAGTGTCTGAGGCCAGATTTAAACCCAGGACCTCCCATCTCTGGCCCTGACTCAATCCACTGAGGAAAATATAGCTTTCTAAGTGTCTGGTTACCCCGTGCAAGGCCCTGGGCTATATCCTGGGGATACAGAGAGGCAAACATTACGCATAAACATGGGATAAACAAAAAAACCCCCAAAAAACAAGGTTGAATGTTAATGGGAGCCATGGAGAGCTCCACAACAAATACTCTAGAACTTAAGCTAGTGGGATAAGAGAAAGCTTCAAGAAGGCGATGAAAACTGAACTGGGCCGTGAAGAGGCTCTAACAGGTAGATATGAAGTGAGGTCTGAAAAAAGGGGAGAAGTCTGAAACTGGGTTCCAGTTACTATTCCTTTGGCCCAAACATTAGACTGAGTGAGGAGAGGGTCTAAAGTCAGTTTTGGCCATTGGGAAGCTATTGATTATTCTGACTATTGTGAAACTGTACTGAAAAAGGAGGAGCCTAGATATAGAATAGACAGAAAACTCTCTTCCTAAACTACTCCAGATCTAGAAAACACACCAGATGGATTCTCCATAGATAAACTGGAGGAAAACGGTCCCCATTGCTGGAACAGTGGGGATAGGATAGGGTCTGGTCAGGAATGAGCCATGCAGAGCACTCCAGCACAAGGAAAGAGGAAGAGTCCAACTGGCAGCTTTGTTGCCCACTCCACTGATCAAGGGGGTGCTGAGACCGCTTGCACCCAGGGTTGGTGTTCTGGCAATAAGCTGCAGGTCCTAGGTGGGTACTCTCCAAGAGGGGCAAGTTCAGAAGGCAGCAGCAGTGTGGCTCAGATCTCAGGGTAGAGCAGGGTCTCAGTTTTGGCTTTCAGCCCAGTCTGTGTAGGAATCCCAGAAGTTTAAGGTTCTGTCACATTGAGCCAGTAGAGCTCCCTAGCTGACTGATAGGGGCTAAGTCCAACAGCATTGTACTGTTGCTGACTCAAACTTGGGTCACGTCCTTGCAGAGCTCAAACTGAGGTGAGGGGAAGAGAGGATGCAGGTTGGAATTGGCAAACAAAAAAGTATCTCGATATAAAGTTATCATGGTGACAGTGATGCTCAAAACGGATGCAGAAGAGAATGATTCTGAAACATTTACAAACAAAAGCCTCAAAGAAAAACATAGCCTAGCCACAAATATAACTAGAATTCTTGAAGCAACATTTAAAAAAGGAATCAACATTTTTATAAATGGAATGAGAACACTTGACATTAGTGTTACAGAATAAAAAATGGGAAAGGAAACAACCAGCTTGGCACAAGAGTTAGAAAACCTTGTCCAAACAACAAACTTTCCTAAAAATTGGAATGGATGAAATAGAAACCAATGACTCCATGAGGCAAGGAGAAATCTTGAAAACAAGAGACTGAAAGAAATGGAAGAAAATATAAAGGATTTCATAACAAAAACAACTGACCTGGAAAACAGATGGAGAAAAAACATTTAAGAATCTGGGGACTGAATGTCATGACCAAAATAAGAACCTAGAATATCCTATATTTCAAGAAATCTTAAAAAGAAAACTGCCCAGATCTCTTAGAAGCAAAGGACAAAGGAGAAATAGGAAGAATCTGCTGGTTACCTCCTGAAAGAAACCCCCCAAATGAAAACTGCTAGAAATGATTGCCAAAATCCAGAGCTTCTGATGAAAGTACTAAGTACAGCCCAGATGACACATGATTTAGCAGCCACCATCGTAAAGAAACAGAAAACTTAGAATCATATTTTAGAATGAAAAGGGGAGATACACATACAGAGACAACCCAGTTCTGGCCAAGAATAAATTACCCAACAAAAAAAATATAAGAGGGGAGAAAAGGAACCTTTAATGAATTAGAACTTTCAAGTATTTTGTATTTAAAAAAACAGCACTGGCAGAAACTTAAGTTCAGAGGAACAGAAAAAGGTCAACACAATCATTAGGGACTAAACAAGGATAAACTTTGCATTTTAATATGGGGAGAAGATGCAGCAGGGGTCATGGAATCTAATTAGATGGAAGACCTGGGAGTGGTTCTGTTCTTGAGGACCTTAAAAGAATGGAAGAGGGTGGAGGCAAGATAGCAGAGAAGATAAGAGACTTAGACCTCAGGTGACTCAGAGAAAGGTGATGTCAGTTTTGTGTGCCTAGAGACTTTTGGAAGGAAACTATAGAGAAGGACCCTGTCATTTATATCTACAGCATCTAATACATAATAGAAACTTAATGTTTACTGAATTTGAGGTACCCCTAGAATTGTTTCAGGTGCCTTCTAATAATACCTGATTTTTTGTGACCTGGTGTTTTCTTGGCAAAGACCGCCATGGTTTGCCGGTTCTTTCCCTCCAATTCATTTTACAGATGAACTGAGGCAAACAGAGTTAAATGAAGTCACTTTGAGAGACCAGATTTGAACATAGGAACTTTCTGACTCCAGGTCCAGCATGCTATCCACTGTACTACCTAGCTGTCCACCTCTAGAAGATGCATTGATAAACATTCATAAAGTGCCTTTGATGTGCTAGGCAAGAAAAATAGCCAGATATAGGTGTCTAGTGGGCAGTTGTCCCTTCAGGACTCCAGAAACTAGGTCGAATTGGAGTACTTGTATAGGTGATCAATTAATCAACATTTTTTAAGCATCTACTCTGTGCCAGGCACTGTGCTTACAAAGGACAGTCCCTGCCCTCAAAGAGCTTGCAATCTAACATTAGAAAACCCAAAAAGAAGCTGAAAAGAGAGGGAGGGAAGGAGAGCAGTAGAGGTTTCAGATTTGAGGAAAGGTAGAAAAACCTGTCAGAATGCCCAGTGGCACAACCAGGGGAGAGATGAGGAGACCTACCCTCCTAGTTTCTGGGGCCTAGCCAGTTGGTCAGATTAAGTCCCAAAGTAGTGCCAGTCAGGTGAGAAATGGGGACAATTGTGATAATTGATGTGACTATGGGATCCAATGAACTGAGGGACAATAAAATGACAAGATTGCTGAGTATAGATTGAGACATTTAAGATAACAAAATCAAAGAAAGTACTCAATTAAGGCGGAGGGGAAAGCAGCATTAAGTGCCTACTATGTGTAAGGCACTGCCCTAAGAAATGATCTCATTTGATTTTCACACCCCTGGGATGTGGGTGCCATAGTTATCCCCATTTTACATTACCACTATCTGGGGCCAGATTTGAACCTAGCTGCCTCAGATCAGCATCATATAGCACAAAGGATAATTAAGGAACGCTGCCATAGAGCAATTTCCATCACAATGAGGCAGGAAGTGTCTTCCTAGAGCATTAAACATCCCTTTTCTCTGGGTACACCACATACTGTTAAAGCCAGAGGCCTTCCAAAGAATCGCCGATTTTGATGTCTTCTAGAACTGGGAAAGGTCATGCCCTCTGGAGCATCATGATGACATCACTTAGCCAAAATGTATGTTCTGATTTTCTAAAAGCTCCCTCTCTATGCGCACTATTCTCAGTGTCACTAGATACCTTTTACGTTTTCCTAGATTTCCTTAAATTCTTCTAGTACCATTAGCATTTCATCCTCAACATCACTCACAAGTGAATTCACTTCTAGTCCTGAAGAAGGCTGTGCTTTCTTTATCTGAGGATCCTATCACTTCATCATTGCCCAACCTTAAACTTTACCAGGACCATGACCACCTATCCTTCCACCATTTAATACTTTCTTGAGCTGTCCTCCATTTTGCTTCTTCCTCCCAGGCTAGAACCTTTAACTGGCTAGCTTCTTTACTTCTCTGGCCTCAAAATGGTCTTTTTTCCCCAATGTTCAGTTCTCAATTTCTCTGCAATATCTGACAGGGTTCTCATTAATCCCACCTAATAGCTCCATTCTCAAATCAACCACAACACCCCCTTCTTAATGGAAAATGCACACCTGATCCTGGTGATCTCCACCAGGCTCATCAAATTGTTTAATTATGATGCTCAGATCTAGATTATAGCTGTTTCCCCAAGCATTTGTTTTGCACCACCTGAACTTGAATGGATGTCCTAGAGATCTCAAAACCAACATGTACATTGTGAATTCCTTTCTTTCCTCCCCAGTCCTCTTCTTCCACTTCTGAGTTTTGTAATCACAGATCAATGGATCACTTATCTCACCAGTGTTGTCTCTGCTCACATTCAGTTCCTACTTTAATAATTTTTTGGATGTGACATAAATGTTCCTCCATTCTGAAGTACCTAGTCTTTAAAATCTTCACCTTGTAGAAAGGTTT
This sequence comes from Gracilinanus agilis, assembly GCF_016433145.1. Lineage (NCBI taxonomy): Eukaryota > Metazoa > Chordata > Mammalia > Didelphimorphia > Didelphidae > Gracilinanus > Gracilinanus agilis. The sequence continues at coordinate 283,534,801 of NC_058134.1, forward strand.
TAACTTGCCCTTTTTACAACACAGGTATCCAATTTGAATATAACCTACCAGTACCTTTGACCACTTTAGGTTCCCAACTACAAGGGTCTTTGTGACTCAAATAGAAACCTTTTATGGACAGGAGAACACCAAAGGCATGAGGGGTCTGAAAGTGAAGTATTCCACAACTTTAGCCATCTAGCTTTTAATAGCTGGTCTAGACTGAAGTTGTTCTTCCTGATGGAGATCCAGATAACTCAGATTTTACAAGTAGAATCTTAAAAAACTGAACAGGCTAGATAACAGGTTGGATAAAAATTGTTATCTACTTCACAGGGTTATCATAAAATCAATTATAATATAAATAACTCTCTAAAAAGACATAAGGATAATTCAGGTATCACCTGGTATTTAAGTAACCTGGCTAGGTCCCCCATTCTCAGTCTTTCTAGACCCAATTTCCCAAGGTGCCCAATTATCATTGGCTTCACATTACCAGCTCTCCTCTTCATGTATTATTTTACTTTACAGTTAATTCTTACCTGTTTTCAAGATACCTACCCAAGGGCTTCTGGCCAGACAATAACAAGTCCAAGATAACTGAGGTACTAAAACTGTCAACTTTTAATTTAATTTTGTGTAAAATTACAAGAAATTAACTTGCTTCAAAGGACAAAGATAATGTGATACCTCAAGGATATAGGATATAGGTAATCAAATCAGTATTTCATAAAACCCTCCAGCTACCCAAGCACAAACCTTGATCCAAGGCTCTAATGATAGACTTTTTTTTTAAAACCCATACCTTCATCTTCGAGTCAATACTGTGTATTGGCTCCAAGGCAGAAGAGTGGTAAGGGTTAGGCAATGGGGGTCAAGTGACTTGCCTAGGGTCACACAGCTGAGAAGTGGCTGAGGCCAGATTTGAACCTAGGACCTCCTGTCTCTAGGCCTGGCTCTCAATCCACTAAGCTACCCAACCGCCCCCTAATGATAAACTTTTTGTTGAGTTTGGTACTCCCCTGTTATTTTCTCTACTTATAGTCTTCAGAAAATTGTCTGTCCTTGAGTAGGCTGTGCCAAGGGCACTAATTTTATATTCAGGTTTTTTTTTTTTAAATCAAAAGATAGACACACCAGGCACAATATAAGGTAAACCAACCATTTTATTTTCCTCTGAGTGGTTCAGTGGTTCAATGGGCAGATAGAGCTCTTTACATAGGCTTTGGAGGGGGTCTGGGGGCAGCACCCTAAAAAAGTAAGATAGATAGTTATTTAGGATATATGTATTGACTGTATACAGGTCAGATTAATAATGAATTGGTTATGTTTTGAAGAGCTATCTTTAATCAGAATAAAAAAACCCAACCATCCAGCCCCCTTTTCAACTCAACATTTTCCAGGAGTAGTTTAGTTCCAACCATACCTCATTTATCTTTGGAGACCCCCATAAAACTTATTTTCATTTTGTCATTTCCCCCTTAAGAGTAATCTCTTCCGGAACAGGGATCTTTTCTTAGTAAACTTCTCAATCCCAAGCAATCCTAGTAGCCTCTCCCTATCTCCCTTTCCTTTTTGTACTCGTCCCAGTTAAGAAACTTACTGCAGGTCTGAAGCGGGGTGGGGGTGTCCGATCCTTTCTTGCCTCACGGGATCGATTTCTCACTACTTTGCTATGGATCGCGCAGCTCACACAGTAATGTAGTTTCACATACAGTTTGGGCAGCACGTAGGCTGGTGAAGGAACAAGTATTAGTGCTTAAATTGAGACATCGTGTTTCTCCCAAAACATATACAAATATATTAAAATTCTTCAGAGAACTCTTGTTTCACAAAAGGATTTAAGGTGGAGAGCACAGGTTTGGCCACCCTCCCCAAAGGGTGCAGGGTCGGACTCTACAAACACTCCAGATTCTTGGAGGTCTAGTTTCATGTCCCACTTCTGATATTAACTAGTTGAATATGCTCCTGAATCACTGGTCGGCTATATGTAATACTTACGTAAATTTCTGGTACAGGAAAATAAACTTTTAACCCTTAATCAGAATAGCCTGCTACCTGTTGACTTGAAAAGACGTCACATCTAAGCTTAACTTTCAATTCCCAGTTAAGGAGATCAAAAGCACTTCGCCAGGTAGGGACCCATTTCAAACTCAGCGTTCCTGTCACCTACGTAATTTCAACCGCCAAATGAATCGGGGAATGGTGGTCACTTTGGGGGCGGCAGAACTAGAACTACTAAAGAGTCTGGCCGGGCGGCCTTCTGGCGGGACCAAACCCGGGGCTGGACTTACAGTCGAAGACGCTGGCCTCGGAGATGTCCCTGACGGCCGCGGCCTCCACGATGTTGCGGATTACGAACTTCTTGATGGCCTTGTCCTTGGGCACGCAGCGGGCGCAGTTGGTGCAGCGGATGGGCTGCACGTGGCCGCGGCCCTTCTTGGCACGCCCGTTGTTCCTCCTCTTCTTGGTCTGCGGCGACGGGTGGTAGAGTCACGCGGGGCTACTGAGGGCTTTCCCCGTGAGTGCAGCTTCTCCCCCCCCCCCCCAAGGCCCCGCTCCCACCTACCGGGACAGCAACTCTAGGTGGCCCCTCAGCCGGGGCCAGCGCGCCTGCCTCCCCGTCCTCTCAGCTGCCTCCCTCCCTCACCTGCTGTGCAGTCTTGCCAACCTGTGGCCGGAGTCTTTACTCCCCATCTTCAAAGGCCTCGGGTGCTCTCTATTATCCCACTCCAAAAACCTCGGGCCCAGCCCTCCTAAACACGGCAAACCCCACCAAAACACGTAGCTTCCTTACCATCTTGTAAGCCAGAAACCGAAAAAGGATCCGGCTCCGCCACGATCCCTCTTATATACCCAGAGATCCATGCGCGTACGCATGCGTGCACATAAAGCCCTCCCCCCCCCCCCCCGGAGACAAATCAACCCCAGGACTCACTTAACAAAAGGTCTTAGTTCTTAAGGGGTCCATCTACTCTTTTAGAAGAGGTTTCTGGAGTTGTTTTCGGCTCAGAGGCAGAGCCCCCGAGGGATTATTTTCTTACTTAGTGGAAGAATACAAGTGTAAATAATTTCCCAACAAGCTCCGCGAGGCTCTGGCTTTCCCAGAAGCGCTGCTGGGAGTTGTAGCTGGTCAGTTGTGGTGTCCTGGGGAACGCCGGGAGTTGTAGTCCATGGGGTAGAAGGCAAAGTGGAGGACTGCCTTTTGGGAAATGTAGTTCGAGTGCACAGGTAACCCTACGTGCGCGATGGGAGCTGTAGTTCAGAGACCTCCCTGGGCCCAAAAACCAGGGTTTCGCCGACAAAGGAAAGCTAGCTTTTCCACGCCCTGCTCTCTTGTTCCCCCAACCTTCCTGGTGGTTTCAGCTTCCTTTTCTTTCAAGAATGGGGACAGAAAGGCAGAAGTTGAATCCCTGGAGCTCTATCCCGTCCCCTAGCCAGTATTAAGCCCAGGGGCTCCCCCTTCCTGTTAAATCCTTGCAAAGCCGCTTAGGCCCGCGAGGGTGGAGCCCAGCCCTCCGAGTCGGGTGTAGGCTTGCAGGCAGCAGGTTCCCGGTCATCCTTAATGCCCATGGTGGCTAGCGTGCCACTCGGTGCATAGTCAATGCTTTCCCCAGGCAAATCGCCTGCCCTTCTGCCTGGAAAGTCTATTCTGATATCCTGATAGCAAGCCGAGGATCAAGTCTTTGCAACTCCCATCCCAGATTTTAGAACTCTTGATTGCACTATGGAGTCCATCCAGTCCCTTTCAGTTAAACTCTTATCGCTGCAGCAGTTTTATTTGGGCCCTTCTTGCTTTCTCAAACTCTTTTTACATCACCAAATCGGCTTCTTGTCAGGGGCAAAATGAATCTGAATAAAAACATATGAAGGCATTTCCCTCCTCCTCCTCCTCCTCCTCCTCCTCTTCTCCAGAACAGCAAAGCAGAGCAAGTTTGCAAAGACAGGAGGTGTTAAATTACTCATGTTTATTTATAACAGACCTTCAGCCAGTACAGTACAAAACTTACAGTAGTATATTCTTCATTACACAAATATTTACTTACAATATATTACAGATACAAAACGCTTCGCTGTTAAGTCTCAAAAGCAAGTTTGACTCCCCTTAAGAAGGGAAAGAGAAGAAGTCTCCAAAAAAAGGGAGGGGTAGGAGAACCCAGAAGAGGCAGAGAGGACAGGGATCAAGAAAGACACCAAGTCTAGGATACAAATGAAAACCCTGGGAGAGAGAAGGAGGACAGAGGTGGTATTGCACTTTCTTCTTTTTTTTCTTTTTTTCTTTTTTTGTTCATCATAATGTCTGATTAAAAATATATATATATATAATATGTACACAAGGAAAGAAGCTGCTAAGAGTGTTACAAAAATCCCTCCACAGCTTAGAGACAGACACAAAAAGAAAACAACAAAGGTTTGGAAAAGTATCGCTTAGAAAGGGTTTTCTTGTTTTTGAATTTTGTTAGAAAAGGAAAACACCTCTTTCCTCCCCATGGGTTTCAGGGTGGTTGGGTTTTTTTTTCTTTTTTCCTTTTTTTTAACAAAAGGAGCTGGGAGGAGGAGTGAGCACATTTGAGGTCCCAGAGCCAGGGGGGGCTCTAGGGAAGTAGGACTTTGTACCTAAGACCTTGGTTAAAGTGCAGTGATGATCTAGAAAGTGATGGTGTCCTCCTCTTCCCCTCCTTAGAGTCTTACCTTGCTCCCAGCCCCGATGTCTCTGCTCTCCTGGGCATGGCAATAGCCTCAGAACATGATTTCTTGTTTTGTTTTGAAATTTCTGGGGGAGGGGATTGTGGAAAAAATGTGGGTAGGACCCTAAGGCTCTGATCTCCCAGAAGGGAACAGTCCCTATGGGAGTCACTGTCACAAGCAGAATACTGAGTAGTTCCCAGATGGGAAAGGGAAGAAGGTCTAGACAGGGCCTCGATGTCCAGATCTGCTCAAATGGAATAGGGAGGCAGAACCTTTCCTTCGAGATCCCTCCCTGTCCCTGTGCCCCCATTCCCCACCTTCCTGGTGGTATCTGGTTATTGCTACATCATCCAGGAGGGACCGAGAGACCACAGCTCTACAAAGATCTGAATCTCATCTGAGTGGCCTCAGGGTAGAAGAGGAAGAGGAGAAAACTGTTTTAGGATCTCCTCACAAAGGGGTAGGACAGACTCCTCTCAGAGGCCCGAGTACCTCAATCCTGGGTTCTGTCCCCCAGCCAACCCTGCAGCATCCTTCCCTGGGGACCCCTATCAGATCCCTAAGGAAGGAGAAGAGGCAGAAGAGGCAATGAGGAAAGGGGGGTTGGGAAAAGCAAGAGGAGAGAGGAAAGAGAGGACCAAGTGTTACAACTTGTGAGGTGGTTGTGTTTTTGTTTTTGTTTTTTTTTTTTTTAACATATTAAAAAAAAAAACAGCCTTTGGTTTGAACCTCAAGGAAGCAGGAGAGCCAGGTGGCTGTGGCCCTGGGCCAGGACTCCATGTGAATAGAGATGCTGCCCCTTCCTAGGGGCTTCTGCCTCCCTCCCACACCAACGAAAGCAGCCAAGCATGCTTCAGGAATCAGGAGAGAAATGATTCTTTCCTTCCCTGCTTCCTTGGCACCAGGCATGAAGGGGGCAGTGAAGGATGCCCTCAGTCCAGATGTGCTGGACCCAGTCTCCCTGGGGCAGGGGGCAGGTAGGGGTAGGGGCACATGCCCACCCTGGAATCATTTTTGGTTATACTGAAATAATTAAAAGTGAGGAAAGAAACATCCCATTCTTGTGACCACTGGCCCTGAGGATGGAGCCTCAAAGCTCAAGAATGGGATGGTAATCCCTGCTGGGGAGGGGTGAAGGCAGCAAGACTGAAGGGCTGGGTCTCCTCCTTGTCTTCAGGCAGCAATAGACTTCACTGGTTTTTCATATGGTGGGATATGAGCCCCTGAGTGCCTAGAGAGGTTTCTGGGGTGAGGGAGTCAGGTGAAGAAGCACTGACAGAAAGACAAGACTCTTGCCTTCTCCCGGTCCCTGCTTTCTTTTAGGTGAGGATCTTTTCCTCCCAATGCTTCAGAGACAGAAAAAGGTATGGACCCAGCTTTCACCCCTGAGAAGAGCAGATTGAAGTGCCCCAAGTGGAGGGAAGCCACCACTGAGCACACAGACTGTTGTAGGACCAGAACAGCCTCGGTGAGGTTGAAGGGAGAGGCCATCACATCCTAGTGGGAGACCCAGAGTGCAAATGCGGGCTTCAGAGTATTCATATTATTAGGGGAACAAGGGAGAGGATTCTGAGCCTCACAGTGCCCTGGAGTGAACTTTTTCAACCCCCTCAGCCCCCTAAGTGGGGGAAATCCTTCATTCATTCATTCATTCAAGAACAGTGCAAGCTGCCCAAGGTGAGAGGGCAGAGAGGTATGGAGTGCCAGGGAAGGGGTGTCCCAGAGAGGAGATATAATGCCACAGAGCTATGGTGGGGCCAGGAGGCACCGGCACCGGAACTGAGGAATCTGGCAGTGTAAGTGAGGGGTGAGGATCAGGGACAGCAGTAGGCCAATGCCCCTCCAAACTCCAGAGAGCTTCCCGCCCCATTGTCCTAGGGATGTGGAGGAAGCTGGAAGAGAGAGGGAAATGAGGCTTGGACAGAGAAGAGAATGAGGGAGAGGGGTGGCAGGTGTGAGATGGGCTTTTTTTTTTTTGAGAGGGCAAAAAAACCCTTCATCTAATCATCTTACTAAATAACTTAGTGTGAATTCGGGAGGCGGAAGGCTGGGAAAAAGAAAAACAAAAGACCTGTTTCATCACAACGCTTAAATAAATCTGCTTGGCAACTTGAAGAAAGGAGAGGGGAGGAATGGTGAGGAGTCAAGTGTGAAATCAGGCAGCCAGGGACTAGGACTGTGTGTCACACAGGCTACAAAAGCAAAACTGAGTCGGATAGAAAAGTGGACAGTGGTGGGGTGGGGGTGGGGGGGAAGGTGTGAGATGGGAGGGCTGGACACCTCTGAAGGGATGGGTAGAAGACAGCAGGGGAGGCCGGACAGCACTAGCCCACCTTGTGTTCCCCTCGGACAATGTGGGAGGAGAACTCGTACCGGTCCTGGCTGTGGTAGCCACAGATGTTGCACTCAAAAGGGTCCCTGAAGCCGTGGCAGCCCATGTGGATGGTGAACATGACGTGGTCCAGGAAGAGGATGCGGCAGTGCTCACACTTGAAGGCCTTCACTGGCTCTCCGTCCTCACCCACCACCCGCAGCATGTCCTTGGCAGAGCTGGGGGCACTCCGGGGGAGCCCTTCCTGCATCTTGGGGTCCTCTTTGGCGTAGGCAGGGCTGGGCCGGCTCCCCACAACCAGAGCAGAAACTGGCTGATTTGGGGGACACTGAGGGGTCGTTATAATTCCCCCACCCCGCTCCTCATGGTTGCTCTCTGTGTCTGTGGAGTCCTGGCAGCCATTGCTGGGGGAGACCCCAGGGTCAGCCAGGGGACCCCGAGCCCGGTAGAGGAGGGGGCCCCCGTCAACCAGGTCCTCATGCCCCTCGCTGGCTTCCCGGGTTCCAGGTAACTCTAGTCGGCCAGGAAGGGGCTGCATCTGGGTGTAGACAGAACTTATGACAGGTGTGAGCTCTGAGATGCAGTTGGCAGGTGGAAGGCGGAGTGGGCGTAGGTGTTCTGCGCCCACAAAGGCTAGTGAGCCAAAGCCGGGCTCCAAACTGGGATGTGCAACCAGCTCCACATCCTTCTCATAGCCACCTGAATTCATGTCAAAGGGGAGATCGGAGAGGCTAAAGCGCATCTGCTTCTCACCTGCAGGGAAGGAGAAAGTACTTGAGCTCCCAAAGGATGGCACTTCTCGGTATGCCACTCTCTCGTAAGGCTCACCTCCCAGATGCCCATGACCAGAGGCCCACTCCTGAACCAGAGGCCAGGATCCAAGCAGCACAGACTACTGCTTTCCTAAAATCAGAGGACTCTCTAGTCCAACTCCTTTCTTTAATAGGAGATGAGAAAACAGGTATAAGGAAGTTAGGTGGCCACCTGGGCAGTCAAAAGACCCTGAGCCATGATCCCCCACAACACCCTCTGGGGCCTGTGGCAGGGCCAGAGAAGCAGGGATCACTCAGGCCAGGACAGAGAAGAGAAGTTTTGCTCCTATTGTCATAGGTTCTAGGGAATGGGATTCTTTTCCATTCCTGACTGCTGGGAAGCTCCCTGTAAAGTCTGACTTCCTTCCTGCTTCTGCTTTTTCTTTCTTTTCCACCCACAGCAGCTACAGACATGGATTCCTTTTTTTTTTTTTTAAAACCCTTGTACTTCAGTGTATTGTCTCATAGGTGGAAGATTGGTAAGGGTGGGCAATGGGGGTCAAGTGACTTGCCCAGGGTCACACAGCTGGGAAGTGTCTGAGGCCGGATTTGAACCTAGGACCTCCTGTCTCTAGGCCTGACTCTCACTCCACTGAGCTACCCAGCTGCCCCATGGATTCCTTTTAAACAGCTCTGTTCCCAAGATTATATCTGGAGGGGTTTCCAATGATGGGGTCATTAACCTGTACCACGGGATCCCTGCAGACCTCATATGAGCTGAGAAAACCATATACTAACAGCATCTTGGTTCTGGTGTATTGTCATTTATTTTGTTAAATATTTCTCAATTACATTCATTCTTTCTTTTTTAAATCCTTACCTTCCATCTTAGAATCAATACTGTGTATTAGTTCTGAGTCAAGGGCTAAGCAATGGGGGCTAAGTGACTTGCCCAGGGTCACACAGCTAGGAAGTGTCTTGAGGCCAAATTTGAACCTAGGACCTCCTATCTATAGGTCTGCCTCCCAACTACATTCTTAATCTGTTTCTGGCCTGAGACTTGGCACCTCTGGCAGAGTGGAGAGTCTTCAGGATATCCAAGTTTAAATCCTAACTCAAACACTTGCCTGCTATGTGACTCTCAGACCTTTATAACCTCAGTTTCCTCATTTGTAAAATGGAGATAATAATTGCCCCTCCTTCACAGGTTGAGAACCAGATGAGATAACAGATGTGGAATGCTTTGCAAACCTTCAGGCACTGAGACTGAGCCTTGTGATTTGTTTGGTACAGGGACCTTCCAGGTGAGGAAGCTCCCCCTCCCAATGCAGGTCTCCATCTGCTTTGTAGCCCCTAGTCTCAGAGTACTTCCCGGAGCACTGAGAAATCAAGGGACCTGCTTAGGATCATAGCCAGGATGTTTTTGAGTCTACACTTGGACCCAGGTCTTCTGATTCCACATCTGGCTACCTAGATCTAATTATGACCTCCTTAGGAGCAGAGCTGGTTGGAAGACTACTAGAGCTGGTGTGGTGGAGAAAGGAAGAAAGATACAGCTCTAGTAGGTGCTTTAGCCATGATTCTGGGGAAGCCTTAAAACACCATGTATTAATTATGATTATTATTTTTATTATCTCAGGTCCCAGTGATTCAGAAGGGCTGTGGGAACAGAGAACTCTCCCCTTTATTTTTTGCTGCCCTTCCCACCCTTCTCCCATTCATCTGAGTGTCTTACCCACAAACTTCTGTGGTGTGGAACGCTTGCGTTTGGTTAGGCTGTTGGCCAGGCGGTCAATAAAAGTTGGCCGCTCGGAGGACGAGTGTAGTAGCATGGAATCTGGCACCATCTCTAGGTCACGCATGTCATCACCTGGTGGAGAAGTAGCAGTAGAGTGAGAGGAGAGAGGGTCAGTCTGGGACAGCATCGTAGGAACAAGCCAGGGGCAGCAAACTCCAGCCAGCTTTTAGGCCCAGCAAATAGTGAGGCAGTGACCAAGGCAGATTATACACACTCCATGTTCCTCAGGGTTTAAGCTTAGCCTACCTAACCTCCCCTGAAATCCACTCTAGCAATATTTCTAATACTTCCATACATAAATTATATGCTTTTATATAGAGGAGCATGGATTCAGTGAGGAAAGGGACATTAGAGGTCATCTTGTCCAAAGCCCATCTTCTATCTGGATCTTCTCTATCTCTCTCATTAGATGGAGGGTAAGGATTGTGTCTCCTTTTCTACTTCAAGGATTCTTTAACGGGAAATCTAGGATCTTGTTTTTAAAGAAATTCTGATCAACGAATTTCATTAGAATTGGTTTCCTTTGTAATCCTATGTTATTTTGTATATTTAAAAGGGGTTTGTGGGCTTAATCAAATACTATCTAAAGGGTACAGGGCACAAAACAGGTATCCTGCTCTAGACCTCCCCATCACACCTAATACATAGAAGGTTCTGCACACAAGGGGCAAAGCTGGTCACCCTGCATCTACCCTGCTGAGGTGATCACCTCTCACTTTGGAGATATTGACCAGTACCCCCCTTTCTCTCTAGTATGTTTTTTTAAATCCTTACCTTCTGTCTTAGAATCACTACTAAGTATTGATTCCAAGGTAAAAGAGCATTAAGGACTGGGCAATTGAGATTAAGTGACTTGCCCAGGGTCCCATAACTAGAAGTATATGAGGTCAAATTGAACCCAGGACCTCCCGCCTTCAGACCTGGCACTCTATCCACTGTGCTACCAGGCTGCCCCTCTCCCCAACATTCTTAGCCTTCCCTGTGGCCCCACCTGGCGGTCCAGTCAGGGCCTGGGCTTCAGTACTGAGAGACTGCAGGTAGTTATGACACCGCTCCTTGTGTTCCTCCAGTGTACTCTGCTGCTTGTAGCTCCGGCCACAGTAGTTGCACTTGTAGGGCTTGCCCACCGTTGGGGAGGAGACTAGAGTTGGGGTTGGGGGTGGGATGGGGAAGAAACAGTACTTGGGTCACTTATGCTCCCCAGACACTCCCCATCTGGCATAGAGAAGACCCTAAATTTGACTTCTTCCTACCTTCCCTTTCTCCCCCTGCTAGAGGCAAACATATACCGAGAGAGCTAGGATGATCTAGGAGAGCTGGAGGACCCTTTTACCAGTTAGCACAGGAGCAGCTCCAATGGCCAGATGCTGCAGTTGGGAGGATGGGGACAAAGAGCCTTGGCAGCCAGGCTAGCCACACCCCAGGGCATCAGAGCCTGGGCCCCAAGCTGTGGTTTAACCTTTCTGTGGGGCGGATGGATGAGAGCAGTGTTTATCAGAAAAGGGGATTTCTTGCTTACGCATTTTTTCTTTCGTTGGGGGGAAAATGTTGGGCCAGTGGCAGTGAACCAAGAGCTCTCAGAACGTATGTGGGGTCAAGGGGGAGTGAACTCCCACTGGACTCCATTCCTAGTCTGGCTTCCATTTCTAGCCTGAGCTTCCTGCACATGATTTCTCTATCCCTAGATTCCAATCCCCTCCTAAACTATCAAGGGCATCAAGAAGATGTGTCCTTTGTGGATACTCAGGTTGAACTGGGAGAGAAGAGAAAAAGAGAATGAGGGTTTAAAAGAAAAGGAAGGCATAAAGAAGAAAAGGAATGTGAAAAAAAGCACATGATTCCTTACCCCATAAGAAAGAACACAGTTCTTTTGGTCAGTTTGCTTTATAAAGGCATTAACATTATTCTAGGAGAGGCAAAAGGAAGATTGAGAATATAAAGCTTCCTTTAAAGAGGCAGCATGGGATAGTAGATAGAAAGCTGACCTCAGATCAAGAAGACCCGAGTTCAAGTCCACCACTGCTACACATAGCTGGTCACTTAACCCCCTCAAAGCTCTAGGCAGCTCTCTGCTCTAGACTACTGAGGATGGGTCAGCTTGCACTGGTATAGGGAGCTTCCTTACCTGAGATTTTCCTATGTCACGGAAATCGCAGGTCCAGGCCCTGTCCTTAAAGGGGGACCCTTGGAGGCCTGGAGCTGAAGGGTGGGGTGTGAGCAGTGGGGAGGGTTGTTAGATAAGAAACTGTGAGCCTATGTCAGCAAGTGTAATGGAAGTGAAAAACAATGAACAGGAAGAATGCAGGGAAACATGGAAAGCCTTATATGAACAGATCCAGAGCCAGGAAAGCAATGCACACAACTACAGCATTGAAACCGGGAACCACTGCCAGCACAGAAGAGGGCACAAGATGGTGTTTTGCTGATCAGCCTTTAAAGGTCCATGTATAGGAAGCAGGAGAAAGCATCCCTAGGAAGCTGGGTCTCCTCCATAGCCAGGGAAGGTGGCTCTCTCGTGTCTCACTCTAGAAATGTTGGCACTTGAGGGGTGAGATGAAAACCATCCCTGAATGGCTAATTTCACCAGGCCAGTGGCAAAGTGCTCAGGCCTTAGGGAGGGCCACCCTCTTGGCTGTTGTGAAGAACATGCTGGCACAGTCCCAGAGAGGTTGGACCCCTTTCAGCATCTCTTTCTACTTTTGCTCTCCAGTCACCCATCTCCCACCCCTTACCCATCCCATCCCACTCCTGCAGTGAGCAGTCCCTAAGCCTAGAGCCCAAACAACCTGTTTCAAACCAGCAGGGGGAGGCTCCCCACTCCTCCTCCTTCCCATTTCAAGTCTAAGCCCCACTCACTGCTAAGAGGCAGCAGATTTCACTGGGTGGGGGAAACAAACAGGTTCTAAAGGGGGGCTGTAAGTGGCTTTGTATCTGTGTAGAGGAAGGATCAGAAAGTTGGGGAAGGGAGTATTTTGTCTATTTCTGCTGCTCCAACCCTGGAGTGGAAGGGTCCCACCCAGCTCTGAAGGAGAGCTATGAAGAGTCAGAGGCCTGGAGAAAGAACAAGGAAGAAGGGTTTGGGGTGGCGAAATGGCAAATGGGTTTCTCTCCTATCCCCCTGGCCCCATGAATTTTAGAGGATCAAACAACACCAAGAAGAGTTCTCGGAGAGAAGCTTCCCAGAACCTTCTCCACAGCTCTTTTTCTGCCCTGTGCCCGAGCCACGAGTCCCATGCTGAATGAGGAAGCTGGCAAGCACTGCCTGCCCACCAGACTCACTCAGTGCTGAGCATCTGTCCAGGCTGGGCTGGGCAATCTGATCCAGATCCTGAGCCCTTGCCACCCTCTGGCCCTGCACTTGCCCTAAGAAGAGGAAAGGAGGTAGAACCTTATGGGTGGATCACCTGCTCTCTTTCCCTTCCAGACTAGGAGGACCTTTATGGAAAATAGGAAAGAATGGGGGGGGGGTGTGGAGATCTAGGAATCAGCAACCCTGGAGAAGCAAAGGCTGGGGCCTCTTTGCACCTGTGGGGCTTAGAGTTGGAACAGGTGGGGTGGGAAGAGGGCTCAGAAGTGGGGATGTAATGGGGAATAGATGGCTCTGGCACCAGAGAAATTTACAAAAACAGAAGTCAGGGAGGATGACAGCTAAGAGACACCACCACTGCCTCAGATCCCCCTTGTTTCTCGGCATAATTCATGGTGGATATTAAATGTCTTGTCAGATATCCCCTGCAATTTCCCACAAAGGTTCTGTGGATCAGGAAGTAGGGGCAAAGATACAAGGCACCATCAACTTTGTAGGATTTTTTTTCAAGCTTTTCTGCTACCTTTTGCCTACAACTGAATGATCAGCTCTCTGATACAAAGAGCATCCTTCCTTTCTTCTGCAAGACTGGGATTCCAGAGGGCCTTGGGTGGACTGGGATTGGGGCTGGAGGAGAGTGGGTAGTTCCAAGGTACAACCCTCCCTCCCTTTTACTCCCCTCTCTGTGGCTCACTGACCGGAGTGGGTGCGGAGGTGGCCAGTGAGAGCGTCTCGCCGGCGGCAGGCATAGTTGCAGAAGGGGCATTTGAAGGGCTTCTCCCCTGAGTGCAGCTTGATGTGGCGCAGCAGGTTCCCCTTCTGGGTGAATGAGGCACCACACTGGTTGCAGTGGAAGGGCCTCTCACCTGCAAGGGAGACAGACCCCAGAGGGGAGGGGAGGGAGAGGGTTTTTAAGGCCAGACTCGACCCCCACCTAACTGGCTCAGAACACCTCCCTATTAGGCAAGGTGGGTCTATGGTGCCAGGCAGGACTGTGCCTTAGGAATTCCTGCTTTATTTAGTTACTCCTTGGGGTAGTCTCACTCAGGGCAGTAATAATGTAATGGTTTGGGGGTAGGTGCCAGGCATTTGTGGGGTGGAGGGAAAAGACAGTCCAGTGTCTCTCTCCAAGGGCAATGGCACAAGATGGCCTTTTGGCTTTAATCGAAATCTGAACTCCAAATTACCTCCTCTGTCCTAGAAGCTGGGGGAAGCACTGAAGTGAAAGCATCTGTCCATTTTTGGAGAAGAGATTAATGGAGGTGGGAGAGGGGAAATAGAGGGGGAAAGGGGAGAACTGAGACCCTAGGAGGGGTTGTAAGAACCAGAAACAGTCCCCAGGAATCCCAATCTTAGCTTACCCTAGGACGATTCTTGAGTCCTTAACATGGTACCTTCCCCAAACCTCCTGGGAACAATTCCTGTCATCACCTCCTCATTGTGATGAATGAGAGAGGTGCTGAGAAGGAGCAGGTGAGGCTGGGAGCCCAAGTTCCCCTTTCTGCCAGTTTGAAATAAGTCATGGGAGAGCTCGTTCTTTTCCTACCTCCACCTTGCCCCTCAATGTGGCGTCCTCTAAAACCCTCCCCGCTCAATGCTTTTCTGCTAGTAACTCCTGCCCTACATTCCTGCCCAAATATCCCAAGAAACACTTTCCTTTTCCCACTCACAGCCCCATCCCAAAGCCTTCCCCGAGCCCTGTTTCTGCTTACCCGTGTGACTGCGCTTATGTACCATAAGCACATTGGGCCCGATGCAGACCATACCACAGATGTCACACTTGAGCTTGCCGTTGGGCAGTCGGATGCCACCAGGGGAGTGAGGCTCTGGGCCACTCCCATCACAATAGCCCAGGGGCTCAGACAATGAGTCTTCTACAATCACACTGTCCTCCTTCTCCAGAAGCCGATCATCTGGCCCCAGCAGTCGGCTCGACTCTTCATCACTGTACATCTCCACCTTGATGGAATTACCTGGGAGGCAAATGCTTTGTAAGTTAGGACAAGAAAAGATGGGGAACATTTTAGGGCCAGTATAGAAAAGTGGGCCAGACTTGAGAATTCAAGAGGAGCCAGTATCCAAGATGCAGTAGCCATGGTGAGGGGCGCCAGGTCCTGCTGAGGTCTGGAATATCTTTTTCTATCCAACCCACTCACTGGGTAAGCAGGCTTCAAGATGGAAAAGATTGAGAGTTGGTAGGGTGTCATCTTTTACTAGGATGAGAAAATGTGTGTGTGTGTGTGTGTGTGGCAAGATGGTCTTGGGTTTGGTAGGGGCTGGGAAAGGTATAGGTGGGCTGGAGAGCAAGGGAGGAAAGGAACACAGGTGGGGGGGACATACATGACCCAGTTTATCCTCCCACCCTCTACTCAATAAAGCTAATGGTGGGGAGGGTGAAAGAAAGAGTTGTCTGTGGGAGAGAGAGCTTTGACTTTAGCTCTGACCTACATTCCTGACTATTCCAATCATCTAGAGAATGTCAGGGATCCAAGCCCAGCTGGAGAGGGGCAGGCACAAGGCCCCCACCTGAGCAGGACAGTTAGGGTGAAATAAGGAGGGTTCTCTACCTTCTGCCAACTTCTTCACCCAACACCCCATCACCTAGAAGCTTCTTCAGCAATTGAACTTGTTTAGCTCCTATTTCCCTGCTCATACTGCATGACCCCAACCCCCACCACCCAGACCTATTTTAACTTCTTCCAGAAACCAGGGGAACCTTGGTCACTGGCATCCCCAGTGCTCTTAAAGGGTTCTGGAAGCCAGCTACAGATAATGACAGGGAAACGGTCTGTAGGTCTGTAGATAAACAGGGAACTGAAGGCAAACAGGAATGCCTGACACAGGAATAAGGCTCAAGCTGAAGGTGGGAATGGGGGATTGATACTTACCACTAAGAGAGCAGATGGGTGAAGAGTGCTGACTATTTGGGGTGCTCACAGAGGGCCCCACTGGGGCCCCACTGAAATCCTTCTCCAAAGATGAGTCCCCGCTACCTTGGGGAGACAAAGCGGAAGAAGGTTAGAGGTGAAGTTGGAGAGCCCAGCCCTGTGTCCTCTTGTCCCCTCAGCACTGAGAAGAAGGCCCCACGTGCCCCACTGAGACCTCAGGAAAACAGGGTGGCTGGGGCCCTCTCCCTCCCTTTATAAGGTTGAGGGGAAGAACAGCATCAGTGATTGACGCCCACAGGAAGCAAAGAAGGCCTGGGGCCTGGAGAGTCGGGGAAAAGAGATGAACAGGGGGCCTCAGGAGGACCCGTTTTCCTGGGGAAAGTAGCCCTCAGTGGATCCCAAAGGTACCTCTGGGATCTTTGGGGAAGACCAGCTCTAGTGTTCTCTAGGTACTACTACATATCTCACCCAATCATCGGGATTCATCTCAGAGATAATGGGCAGGCCATCTCATAGGCACGGACTGGAGCAAAGTCTGTCTTTTTTTTTAAACCCTTGCCTTTCATCTTAGAATTGACACTAAGTATTGGTTCCAAGGCAGACGAGCAAAGGGGTTAAGTGACTTGCCCAGTGGCACACAGCTAAAAAGTGTGTCTGAGGCCAGATTTGCCCTAGGCCTGACTCTCCATCCACTGAGCCACCCAGCTGCCCAAAAATTCTGTCTCAAGTGACAGATTCAATCTTGGTTGTCTAAACCCAAACTCTTCAACTTGCCTCTTCCAGGTCGTCTTCCTTCTGTGACCCTGAGCTACCTGATGGTACACTCCTCTATTTAGTGTCCCTTAAGCCCTTGCACACTCAGTTTGCACTTGGTGACTGAAATGTTGCTTTATATGTGTGTTCTTTGGTTGTATTGTAGGTGTTTTCCACCAAATTATATGGTTCCCTGAGGAGAAGGCTCATGTCAATTGTGGGGCAATGCTACACTACACATCGGAAATAGTTAATAAATGGCTGCTAACCCATTCAGAGATACCCAGATCACAAACACAAACAGAGAGACATACTCAGACAGGCAAGAGTGGACCTAGCCTCATGCTCACACTGATGTTCCTAGACGCTGTTCCTCAGACATGCGTACGGAACTTATACTATCCCCAGGCTGGAAATTCACCTATGGCTTTATCCAGATCTCGTGAAGAGACCTGTTCTCACAAGATGAAGTCTGAATTCTAAAGAGGATGTAATTTGTAACATCCACCCATGCTCATAAGGTAAGAAATTCGAGGACCATCCCAGTGATCCTTCTGTTGCTCTGGTCAAAGAAGAGAAAATAATCCCTCAGGAAGCATGCCCCCCCCTCCTTTTTCTACTTAACTTTTGGAGGCCCCCAGGCTTTAACTTACTTCACAGAGTTGTTGTGAGCCAAAAGCTTTACAAACCTTAAAATAAACAAACATGAATTCTTTTCTCCTCCATCTTTAGAAAAATGCCTCAAAGCCCCAAGAGCTGTGGGCTGATGGGTCCTTATTCCATCCTAAGACTCCCTAATCTAATTGGGGGATTATACAGAATTGGGGGACAGGAATGATGGAAAAAGGATCTGTAGGGGACTAGGTGGCTCAGTGGATTCAGAGCCAGGCCTAGAGATAGGAGGTTCTAGGTTCATATCCAGCCTCAGATATTTCATCGCTGTGTGACCCTGGGCAAATCACTTATTCCTCATTGCCTAAACCTTACCACTCTTCTGCCTTAGGTAAGGGGTTTTTTTAATTAAAAATTTAAAAAAAAGGAACTATATTACCCTTTTAAATTAATTAAGAAGCATTTATTAAGCACTTACTGCATGGCCAGGCACAGAGCTAAATGGTGGAGACAAAAGTAAAATCAGTTCCTCTACTCAAAGAAAACATGTCTAACAAATTATTTATTTACTTAACATGGAATTGTCCTAAATGACCTGATAGGGCAAGAAGGGAGGGAGATATAAGCCTTAACGCCACAAAGATTAGTTAACTTTCTGGGAAACGGCACTGGATTCTTTGTGAAAAGTGATTGGCTCTGCCTCTGTTCCTCTTAGATAAAGTTGTTTCCTGGGGAGAGGGATGTTGGAAGCATGAGAAAGAGCATTCTCTTAATAGCCAAGTACTGCCAGTTCATGAAACCCTTGGATAGGGCTGCTCTCTCTAGGATAAAGGTAAGGGAAAGAATATTCTCATTCACTTCTTCCCTGGTGAGTACTAGAAGATTATACTCAAATTAACTTCAAAATAAAACAAAACAAAAACCCTTACCTTCTGTCTTAGGAACAATACTACTGATTCCAAGGCAGGAGAGTGGAAAGGACTAGGCAAACGGGGTTAAGTGACTTGCCCAGGGTCACACAACTAGGAAGTGCCTGAGGCCAGATTGGAACCTAAGACTTCTGGTTTCAGTGCCTAGCTCTCTAGCCACTTAGTCACCTAGCTGCTCCTCAAATTAACTTCTGAAGAGGTAATATATGAAATATTAAGTTTCACAAGTCAGAAATCAATCTAGGAAAGCCATGGACTTTGAATCCTAGTCAAAAAAAAAAAATAGGAAAAATAGGAGCTAGCCTTGGGAAATCCATCAGATCAACTCTAGGCTTCGAGAACTCCAGAGAGGGATTTTCAAATCCTAAATTTCTGGGAAATCTCCAAACCAATCAAGCTGAAACTACTTTAATGTCCCAGAGAAACATTCCTGACCAAGGTTATCACAACTTCTTACCATTAGAACCATACCATTAGGACCAGGGGAAGGAGGAGATAACCCCCAGGTTATATCTGTTTTACATTCTGGGAAGGCTAGTGCTCTGCTCTTGCCTTCCTCTCCCTGATCCCCCTCCAATGGTATCTGTTCTTAAGAAGCAGTCAGGAAATTCAGGAGAACCTTGAATCTCCACACTTTTCTGCCAGGGCCTTGACTTTAGCAGATCTCTCTTTCTTAGCAACGGAGCTCTGAGATACAGGGCAATTGGTCTATTCCAAAGAAGCGAGGTAGATGCAAAGTAAGGCCCTGGCTACCCACACCCACACCCACTGTAGGGACCTGGCTGGGAAGAGGAAGAAGCCTCCTTGACCTCTTTGAAGCTAAGGCATCTGCTTCTGAGTGCCCATTCTCTCTAACCAGCTTCCTTCTCTTCTCCCCTTGTCCCAACCAGGCCTGCTTTGGCATTTTTCCCCTGGCAGCTCCATCTGGGTCCCCAAGGCCTAATCGAGATGTCACCACTAGCTCAGGCGGCTCAAGCCGTTGTCTTTGCTTAGCAACGCCAAACGCCCTCTCCCATCCTTGGCAAGCATAGCAAGGAACGCCCCCTCCCCCTTCCCTCCTCCCTTCTCTACACCCCTCTCCCTTTCCTCAGGCTCGGGAGTTGTTTCTGAATTGGCTCCCTGGCCCAAGCAACCCCCTTCCCCCTCCCTCTGTCCACTTCCTGCCTGAACTTACATTATCCTTCCCTTGCTGGTGAGACCCCAGGGTGCAAGCGCAAGCCACCGCCTTGGAAACGGTGCTGGAGTGCGGGTGGTGTGTGCATGTCTGCGTCTGGGTGGCAGGCAGGGGTGAGCCCAGCCACTCACCTTCCAGGAAGCATGGATTCCTGGAAGTGAGGGGAACCGCCGTCATTTCATAGGCACCAGCAGCAAGCAGCCGGGTGAGCAGGGGCCCACAGCTGCAGCTGGCAAGAAATGCTCAGCTTGGAGGGGTATCTGTGTGATCGGGGAAAGGGCTTGAGAGAGAATGGCGGGGAGGGGGCACTGAGGCTAAAGCATCTCTTTCCTAAGGCAGTGAGGAGGGCTAAGAA
>NC_058134.1:283554733-283568419 GCF_016433145.1 Gracilinanus agilis
GGGGGGAGGGGGAAGGCAGATGCCCTCGTGCCCAGCAGACAAAGAACAACTACTCAACAAATACCTGAGAATCCAGGGAGTGTGTGCAAGAGAGACGGAAGAAAGGGGGTTGCTGGGCTGGAGGGGGCCACAAGGGGCAGGCCAGTCACCCCATTACTAGCGCAGGAAGCAAAGGCCCCAGATGCCATAGGGCCTAGGACACAGAGCAGCTGCTGAGTCTCCAGGACAGGGCCAAAACCACTCCCTGCAACAAATAGCCCTGTCCCTATTTTTCCTCTGGCAGAAGGGAGATCTTTCTCTTTAGGACTGGTGGAGACAAAGCCTTCTTTCCCAACAGCTGAGGGGACCAAGTACATGCTGGCTCCTGGCATGTCTGCTCTGCTATCCTATGCCCTTTTAGGGACCCAACTACTTTTGTGAGTTCATGAAGCCCCTGGGCCCAGCCAAGTCCATCTGTACCATTCCTCCTTGCCTTCCCTCCTCCACCCTGCCCTCTGAGGCCTCTTGGGCCATCCCCCACCCCAAGGAATCAGCCTTCTAGCAGGATGAGGCCTCTGCTCTGCTTCCTTCCAAAGGAGCTGCTCACTTTAGAGCTGACCCACTTTGAAAGACTCCATTCTCTGATTCTGAGATCTTGGGGGTAGAAGGGCCTGGGAATCTGAAAGATGGTGTCCATTGCATTAGAAAAGTAACTGTACTGCCTCTCCCTGGATCCCTTCCTACTGAGATTTCCCAAGCATTCTGCTATTCCAGAAGGCTTGAAGTAATAACTGTTCCTGATATTCATGGACTGAGTTTGAGATATTCAATTTCCTCCTAAATGGGAGTGGAGCCTGTGTGGAATAGCAATGGATTCTCCTTATCCAGAAGAAGTCATTTGTATGCAGTGAAAGACAGAAGGTAGAGAGAAAAAACTTCCGGAGAGTTAGACACTAAGTTCCTTCTGGAGAACATTAAGGATAGTCATGAGACATCATGCTATTTCCTTATCAACCAACCAGGCTAGGGAAAGTTCATTTGGCTCAGACACATAAGGATAAAATAATGATTGTTAAAGGTGAGTTTGGTATCAAACAATGGCACAGTCAATCTCCCCACTGCTGCCACACCACCTCTAGGAAAGAAGGATTGATGATAGGCCCCCAAACATTTTCTAGGCAGAGAAGTCTCCCAATTCCTACTGTCAGGGGACATCTTTGAGGTCCATTATGCTCTCCTATCAGCTGTTAGCCCCCTTTCCCTTTGAATCCCATTCCATAGCAGCTAACACTCAGAAATGCCAGATGAATAGTCTCAATTCACAGCTGAGCTGCCTTTGGCCTGTCCATTTCCTTTTCAATAATCATTTGGAATAGGAATCTTTTTTTTTTTTTTTTTTTTTTTGCTCCAGAAGGAAATCTCAACCTGTTTGGAAGCAAGAAAAGCTTGCTTTTATAGAAGAATAGTGAAAGAGTCTTATATATCTGTAGCTACTAGAGGTTCCACTAGGAACTAAAAGGAGTTCTGGGAGACAGACTTAAAAAAATTTTTTTTCTAAATTATTTATTTTATTTTTTATTTTAATTTTATTTTACCTCTTATTTTTAAATATTTTTTCATGTTTACATGACTCATTTTCTTTCCCTCTCCCTTCACAGAGCTGACAAGCAATTTCATTGGTTTTATAAGTGTTATCACTTGATACCAATGATACCCTATTGATACCTATAAAAATATTCATTTTTATAATAGAGTAATCTTGTAAAACCAAAACCTCAAATCATATTGGAAGGTAGACTTTTTGAAGGTCACCTTGTTAACTTCTCCTTTTGTTACTCTGAGGGGAGGAATAGGTAGCAGTGATGAAGCTAGATGCTGGATGCCCAAGGAGAAGCAAGCATTTGTATTGTGAGGGTATTTGCCTTCATGGAACAGAAGGCTAGAAGATTCATGGCCATTTGTGGAGGACAAAGGGTTTAGGCTCAAACTAGGTCTGTTCTATCTAAAGAAGTCTACCCCTTTTCTGTTACTCAGTCCATGGAAATAGCTATTATCAATTGAGTCTCCATCATGTTAGGTCTTCCCTTCTTTAAATATTAATCCAGAATGTAAAGAAATAAGAAAAGCTAAGATTAAAGATATATTCAATCTCACTTCACTGCTCCAAGTGAATCTCAGATAGGTCCCTTGATTCATCTCATCATTTCCTACACTAACGCCTTTTGGAATGAAGAGGAAGTATAGATTTCTTTCTACACTGTAGCCCAAATTCCTGAGGGGACCAACTAGTGACTCTAAAACTTGCTCTTAGGTTTATTGCTCTTTAATTAAATTTTTCCTAGTTATTCCAGTGATTCAATATCATGAATCATAAAGATAAAAATCAGTTTTCAGCACCTTTATGCTCATCTTTTAAAAAAAGAGGCTGAAGAAAGGTCCCTATTTCCCACCCACAGTGTCTGAATCTGGGAAGTCTGTGGTTATTTCAACATCACTGAAAATCTCACTAAAAGCAAAGCCTCTCTAACCTAGTTAGAATGTCTTCTGGCAAGAAAAGCCACATTTCTTTAGGATTATGGGTGGAGCTTGTGATCAGGCTCTCTTGTCCAAATTCTCTGATAAAAGGGGATACATTTCTTGTCTGGCTCACTAGCACCATTCAACATTTTGTATTTGTATCCCTAGTACTCCACCTGACACACAGTAGGTGTTAAATAAATTCTTATTGATGGATTGACTCAAGTGGCAACAAAAGAAGCTCAATGTTATATCCAAAGAGATAAAAACCACAAAGGGAAAGGACTTATATGAACAAAAATATTTAAAGCATCTCTTTTTGTGGGGGCAAAGGATTCGAAAGTGAGGGGATACCTGTCAATTAGGGAATGGCTGAGTAAGTTAATGCTACTATACAGTAAGAAATGACAAGCAAGAGGAGTTCAGAAAAATCTAAAAAGATTTACCAAGAACTGAAACAGAATGAAATGAGCAGAACCAGAAGAACATTATACATGGTGATAGGAATATACCTACACAATAAACAATTGTGAATAACTTAGCAATTCTCAACAATACAATGATTCAAAACAATCCCAAAAGATTCATGACAAAAAAATGCCATCTGCTTCCAGAGAAAGAACTGATGGAGTTTGAGTCCAGACCAAAGCAAACTTTTTTCATTCTGTTTGGTTTTTTGTTCAAGTTTCCTTCCATAAAAGGATTAATATGGAAAAATGTTTTACATGACTGCACATGTAAAATCTATGATTGCTTGCCATCTCAAGGGGAGGGGAGGTATGAAAAGCGAGGGAGGGAAAGAATTTGAGTCTCAAAATTCTTTGAAAAATGTTGGTTACTATTATTACATGTAATTGGGGAAAAAATAAAAGAAATTTTGAAAAAAAAAAAAAGAGCCCAGTGACCTCTGAACAGGCCAAAGGGAGCCTACAATCTCTTCCATCTATCTGCTTATAGGAGCCACCCTAAATAAGTGAGAATCATTCCTCTTCTCTTTTGCCCATATCCACAACCTGGACAGCGAGAACCTCTTCTCATCCTTTCCTTATACTTGCAGAAAACCTAGGGAGAGGAATTACTATTGATCTCAAAAATAAAATAATGAAGCAGTCACTGTCAGGCCAGACCTTTTGGCCAGCAGCTTTGAGAGTCCTGCTTTCCAGGGCAACTTCTCTAAGACAAAGGAGGGTTACTCCCAACTCTTGAAGCAGAACAAATTAGAGGACATACCAGACATATATGAGCGGCCATTGCAGTTCTCTATATCCATCTTAAAGAGACTTTGCTGCAAGAGAAAAGAAAAGTGCTATTAGAAGCTGAGTTCTGGGCAGTGGCAGAAGTGCCTTCCTATCATATTTGAATAAGAAGGAATTATGAAGGATGATCAAGGTTTTCTCCCTTATGTTGGGCCTAACCTGACACAACTCCAGAAAGAGTGAAAATTCATGTTCTGCCTGGGAAGAGGAGAAAGAGAGTATTTTGGATTACACCCTAAGAAGTATGTGAGCCTATAACCCATAAGCTTCAAATCATTCCAAAGCTGATCTAGTTGGGCTTCTTTCAGTGGCAGCAGAAACCCCAATGGCAACGGTCTTTCATATGGCAAAGGGAACACACACATCCCACCCACTGGCAGATAGCAGGGCTCTCCTAGGAAGCTCTATCTTCCTGCTAAGAGGGGAACAATGATATGGTAGTGATGCCTGAAGATAGTCATGCTAGGGATTTTGCCAGGCAGGGAGTGAATGGTGAGGGGGGGGTTGGGGAAGAGCAGCCACAGTAGAATTTCATGTTGGGTTTCCTACAGTGCTAATGAACATTTTATAAGTTTAAGTGGCTTTTTTCCCCTCTAGGCAATTACATTTACTGTGTTAAAAAACAAAACCTGAGCCTGGGCTTAAAACACAGGTTGGCCTGTTTAAGAAAGGCAGGCAATAATTGGCATCAGCATGTACTAAACAAGTTGTGCTGAGAACAATTAAAAGTGATAATTTGTTGCAATGAATTATCTCCTTAGGAGCTGAAAGGGAGGGAGGAAAATGAGTGTGATTTATAGGAAATTTGCATACATCCGTAATTGTCTTTGCCACATAACAATAAAAATCCTTCACAGAATGATTTGAAAGAGGAAGAGAAGCAATCCAGAAGTACTGAGGTTCTTGACCACTTTGAAGAATTTCATTCAAGCAAATCCCTGGATATTGGGTTGGTTGATCATACCAAAGCAGGGCAAAGATAAAAGAACCTATGTCTCTGTCTCTCCTCTGTTGTTTGGTAGTTCAGAGAGAGGTTTGAGAACAAAACATGAATTAAATCCCTAAATGAAGAGAATAGGAAAAGCTGAAACATGCAGAAACTGACTTCTGCTCAATTAGCAACTTTTGCCTAGATCACACTCAAGCTCCAGGTCCTCACCTTCTTCTCCAGAAATACTTAGCAAGTTCCCAAATCCAATAAAAAACAAACAACAAAAAAGCCAGCCCTTACTATGTATTGGTTCTAAGGCAGAAGAGCAGTAAGGACTAGGCAATGGGGGTTAAGTGACTTGCCTATATACCTAGGAAGGCCATATTTGAACCCAGGACCTCCCATCTCCAGGCCTGGCTCTCTATATCCACTAAGCCACCTAGCTGCCCCCTAAATCCATTGTTTCTTGATGTCCTTCCTCAGGTGAATTGAGAGACCACAACACAAGCCACAGATAAAAAGGAGCACCTCGGGTTCCTTCATTAATAATAACAGTAGCCATAGCCCACCTAAGTATTGCTCACATTATGAAACACACACAGTACTTGAGGCACAATTCCCTAAGGTGATCAAAACCAGAGAAAGTACACTCTGGAGAGCCATATAGACTTCATCCTTCCCAAACCATTTTCCTCGTAACACCATTTTGGGATTTACAAGAGCTCTGTAGAGCTCCTCAAAATGCTTTTGCATACATCTCTCTTGTACTCACAGTACCCAAGGGAGGTAAGAAAGGGAAAGTAGGAGTTTATCTTCTAGTTAGAGAAAATAAGCCCAGAAGAGATGAAGTCACTTGTCCAAAGTCACATGGGAAGAACCCAGAACCAGAGCCGAGAACACCTGCTGGTTTTTCCCCATTAAATTTCTTGAATCAAGTTGTTCCAGATCTTCCTGGTTCTTTCTGTTTTCAAGCACTAAAATCAATTAAAACAACTTTTTCTTTGGTATCACCCCACAGGAGAGTGCAGACTTGCTTCAAAAGTAGAACCGGTTGAGCCAACTTTCCAGGAAGAAACGTGCTAACTCAATGTTGGTTTCCTGAGCCAGGCAGCTAAACAAGAATTAGGTGGCCAAGAGGCATGCGAAAGATGCTCTCTAGTCCCTGGATTAGGAAGTACACCTGATTGTGCCTTGCCCAAATGATCCCTGGCAGATTTCTAAAGGAGTTTGGATGAGAGGAGTCAGTGCTACTGAGTATCAAACAGTTCTTCTGCCTTCTAATGCTTCAAACAGATACCCTTCAAATAGATACGACGACTTGGGTAAAAGCAGTCTTTAACTGACACCAATGGAGCTGGGTGCCAAGCTGATAACCTCAGAACTGAGAGGCTGGGGATTCAGTTACTACTTTAACCTTGGCACCCTTGAAGTGAATCTTAGCTCTTCTAAGAGAGGAATGAAGATGCCAGGTATCTCATTCCACCTAACTCCTCTAAGCTTCTCCTCCCTAATACCAATTCCATTTCTTCACAACCAGGCAGTCTAGTATCTCCCTGGGTAGAGGAACTGGGTCAAATCCTGTAAGTGCCAAGAGTCAAGACACTATTTTAGGTAAGGGGTAAAGATAGGAGAAGTTTTGGTTACATGAGACAGCTTTGGATAAAAGATCCTGGGAAGGAATTGACTTAATGGCAACAACAAATCTCTCCACTGACACAGACAACGCACAGAGCTAAATCCAGCTCAATTAGCAATTAGGACGAACTGGACAAAAACCACTCTCCTACCCTTCAGAGGAGACATCAGGGCAGCAAATGTGTTGAAGGTGCCACCTCATGTTCAAACCCTCCCTAAATCTCTAAGCTGTTAAGTGTTCTTTCCCCTTCTCAGATTACCTTGTAGTGCTTTTTCTGTGTACATGTATTTCTCTAGTAGAATGCAGGCTCTTTGAGAACAGAGACTATTTCATTTGAGTTCATGAACCTTTGCATAGAGTAAACAAACTACTTGCTGAATTAAACAGAAGGAAGATTGCTAGATACCGGAACCTGGACAAAATGGGTTCTCTTCCTTGTTTTTCTGACTGGAATGATAACTTTGGCTCATATGGTTCTTTTTCCACCCCGTCAGTACTATATTAATACAAATCAGTATTATCTGACTCAGAGATTTCCCACCAGGCCCAGTGATAGGGTGGGGTTTGTAGAAGTCAGAAACTTGGGTGGCCCAATCTAGTGTCTATCTTCCACAGTTCTGCCAATAGCTGTCACCTTCTATGTCTCCGAAACAGTATTCCCATAGCTCTAATTGTTAATGACAAAAATGACAGAAAGTTGAGTTTACCTAGCTGGGTATTACAAAACCTTGAAATGAGAGTGGTACTGGAAATAATTAAAGTACTTCAAATCCCCCAAAGAATACAACATGATTGAGATGCTCCCAAACTGGGATTTTTAAAAAGACATGTTGCCTAGATGAGGTAAACAGATTTTTGACTGGGCAAGGGGAGCTCCCTTTGTACTGTGGCTTTACTCAGTACCAATCAGGGTTCTGATTTGTTCCTAAGGAGAAAAATGGGGTAGGCTTTCCATTCTCTTGGTCAGATATATGTTTTTGTTGTTGTGTTTGTTTTTTTTTTTTTTACTTGAAAATTGGTTGCTTTGGATGATTTTGGGGACAAACAAATGTTCAAACATTTTGCCCCTTAATTCTCTTTAAAGTGATGGAAGTGACATAAAGGAAATGGGAGTGTGTGAGATAGATGTCATATTTTTTGTCACTCAGAACAAGAGGTACAAGAAATAGACAAGTAGAAACATCTACTCTCTCTTGAGATATGGGATCATGGGTATACTATGATTCACTAATGAGGCAGAACCTATTCTCCTCACCTCTCCAGTGTGTTTACAGTTCCAGTTCAAGAAGCAGACCCAAAGCACCACACTATTATTCACTACTGCCCCTGCCTTCTAAAACCAAAACTTGGGAGCTCATGGTTTGGGAATGACACTGCTGCCTTGTTTTATTTTGGTAAAGGAAACATATAGGGCGGAGTAAAATTGAGCAGGTTTCTCACAGAAAGATGGTTGTTAAAGGAAGTAGCATCTAGAGCTCCACAGAGCCTTCTAGGAAACAGATGAGCTTTGCAGCTCTGAAATGACCTTTAGGGTTAGCTTGTTTTCTCCAGGAGTTGACATCCTCAAGAGGAAACTTGACAGTCTTTTCTCAGTTCTTGTGGCTGTCTTTTATGCTTAAGGTGCCTCACTAATTTTCTCTTTAGACTTTAGCTAGTGACTTCATGTCTACAGATAACACAAGAAGCCATCACGCTCTCACTGTCTAAGTGTTTGGAGAATAATGTAGAGGGAAGAAATTTCCAGGACATCCTAAGAATGGCTAGTCTAAAAATAAGGGGCAATAAATGGGAAAATACCATAGTACCAAAGAGGAAGGAAAATATCATCTTACTTTCTTTTAGATCTCCTATGCCTACAGCTTTTCTCTTGTCCTTTCATCTTGCCTCTCTTCCTCATACATATTTTAGATAAGAAGAGGTGGCTGAGGTTTATAAGAAGAGAGTAGTAATTCCTTCTCTCCCATCCACACATATTCCCTTGCATTTCAGCACAGATGACACTGAAAAAGTTACCATACTTATTTCAGATGAGATGAGACTCTTGGTAAGTTATCTGAAGTTACTCCCATGTATACAGAAAGCCACCATAGTCATGGTTCCTTTGTCTGATGGGTAAGGAATATAAGTTTTAAGAGGCTTTCACCTTTAACTTCAAAGGAGGATGTCTAAAACAGTGCTATTCTTCAGAGGGGATGAGGTGAATTCTGCTTGGACAATAGAATCATAAAATTTTAACACTAAGAGGTACTTTTGAAATCATCTAGTTAAACCTTTTCATTGAGAAATGAGGAAACAATAGTAGAAAGACTAGATGATGTTAAATGATTCCTAGTCCAGTGTTTTGGTTTTTTTCTCCTAACTAAATCACAGTATTTGGAGCTGCCCCACAGAATTCCAGAGTTAGAATGAACCTCAGAAGTCATTCATTAAGTCCAACTCATATCTAAACAGAAGTCAAAGTGTTCACCAAGCTTCAGCTAGAAGGTGTCCAAAGAATGGAATCCATTACCTGCTAAAGCATTGTGCTTTGGTATACTTCTAATTATTAGGCAGTTTTCCCTTAAAGTAGAGTCCTACATCTGCCTCTTTGAACATCTCCCTATTTTCCCTCGTTCTGAATTTTGTAGTCAAATAGAAACAATTTAATCTGCCTCCATACAACAGACTTTAAAATACCCGGATAGCATCTATGTTCTCTCTCAAGTCTTTTCTTCCCTACACATGCCCAGGCCCTTCAATTAATTGATTGTAAGGCATTTTGCAAGGCATTATTTCTAGTTCTTTCACTATCCTGAGTTCCCTCTCTTGTTCATGCTCCATTTTCTCAATGTCCCTCTTGAAATGTAGTGTCCATAATCAAGTACGATATCCTAAATGTGGTCTGACTATGGCCAGGTACAGTGGGATTATCAATTTCATCATTATGGGACCAATGGCTCTGTTAAAATAATCTCCGTTTGGTTACCAATCATACTGGTGACTCATCTTGAATTTGCCATCTACTAAATACCCCAAAATCTTTTCATAGGCAATGCTGTCTAGCCATGCTTTCCCATACTTAAAGCGTTGATTATTTTGAATCCCAGTGTATATTTGTAAGTTTAAACTTATCAGATTTAACTCACTGTTCCACGGAATTCTCATCATCTTGTTCTTATTAGGACAGATTTTGTCAGTCATCAGGGATACTATACTTTGTTCACAGCATTTCCTTCAACTACCAATTGATCTCTTCACCTGAAAATTTTTTTCTGGCTGGCACAGGCCAGTAGTCCCAATTCCTGGGAGGTTGAGGGTGATGAATTGATTAAGTAGTTCTGCACTGTAGCATATCTAAAGCCAAATGTGTGTCCCAACTAAGTCTAGCACCAATAAGGGGAACTCTCAGGAGCAGGGAGCTACCAGGATACCTAGGGAGGGACAAAATGGCCTCGATTGGAAACTTCTATGCCAATCAGCAATGGTGAGAGACCTGAGAAGAGCCAATATGTTTCTGGTCTGGGCAAAACAGAGAGATGCACCTCCAAAAAAGGCTATCTTTGCATCAGGCCATTTTACTTCAGTGGCTAAGTCCGAGTGGGGAACACAGCTTATAAAGCTTTGCCTTATAATCTAGCTGTGTTGTTTCTAAATCTGATTTCCTGTAGGAAGCCAAGATCATTTCACATTTTGGATTAGAACTGGCCTTTCCCTTACAATACTTACACTGTGGCCCCTTGAGCCTACCTATTACTTTCAATCCAGAGTCCAAACCTTTGTATAAAAAAGGGAACAGACCTAATAGTCTGAAGTCAAGCATCCTAGAAATCATCAAGTATTCAGTATTCAGAAACCATCAAGACTCCCTGATCTGCTCTGCTCTCCGGAAACAGAAATAGTATTTGGAGGGGAAAAAAATGATCCAGCTTTACCAATGGTGAATATGAATCCTATCTCCTAGGAGAGAGGTGGTCAGACTAGTTGTAGCCTGAGGTATGCCTTTGCAGACATGGTCAGTATGATGATCTGTTTTGTCGGACCGTACTGATGTCTGTAGGGAGTTTTATGAGAGGGAGAGAAAAGTGTTCAGGAAAAAAAAGAGAGTGAGGAGAAACCAAAGGAAAGAGCATCAAATTAACTGAAGTTTTACCTCACACCTAGCAAACTGCCAAAGATGATAAAAAATTTTCTTGTTGGAGTGGCTAAAGAAAGATAGGCACACTAATACCCTATTGGTGTAGCTGTGAATCTATTCAATCATGCAGGAAAGCAATTTGGAATTATGTTAAGAAAGTGACTAAAATATTCACACCCTTTGAGTCAGAGATTGCACTCCTAGATGATATTCCCAAGGAGGTCAAAGGAAAAAAGAAAGGTATTATATGCACCAAAATATTCATAGTGACACTCTTTCTGACAGCAAGGAACTGGAAACAAAGTCAATTCCCATCATTTAAGGAACAGCTCTAAAAACTGTATTACAGGAATATCACTTAATTTGGGGGAGGAATTTAACACCAAATAAAACAAGCATTTCCATACACAAAATAGAAAACAATGTATGCAGCACCACAAATGATAAATATGAAAAATTCAGAGCACAGGAAGACATATGAACTGCTCCAGAATATAGAGAATAAGAAAAGTAATATGACTACCAAAGTATGAAGGAAAAGAATGAAAAAAGAAAGAAAACCCTGAATGACGTATAATTATAATGTCTAAGCTTGGCCCCAGAGAAGGGGTGAGAAAATGAACTTCCTTCCTTTAATTGCGTAAGTGCAAGACCATGGGTTCAGAAAATTGCATATACTGTCAGAAAGGTTAATATGTTTAATGATTTTTTAGATCTGATTTTCCTTCTCTTTTAATCCTTTTAAAACAATGTAAACGTTTTTCTCCTTTATATCTCCAAAAGCTTTTAGAAAGCATTAAAAATTTTCAACTTAACAAATACTAAATAAGATGAACAGTTTTACATATGAAAAAGACTTGTACAACAAAGACACGAGTCTGCCCTTGTATACCTTGCTTCTCTCTCCAAGTATACAAATTCAAAATGTTATTTTTAAAGCTGCCTTCCTTGCCTGTTTTCTATTGACTTTCCTTGTGCTTTCTGTACATTTATAATAAAATGTTTCAATGTCCCTTTCTTACTCTCCCCAAACCATTTTGGTGACTAACTCTCCTCCATTCCAAAACAATTTGAAAGGAAACTAAAACCCTACTATCAAAAATGCCAAATAAAGCAAAACATACCCACATTAGCCTTGCCTGAAAATGTCTTATTCTACACCTTGAGTTGATCACCTCCCTCAATGACAGGAGATGATAACATATTTCATCACTGGTCCTTGGAAACTTGAGCTGTTCCAAGAGTTCTTAAGTCTTAGCTATTTTCTCTCTGATGTTATTGTATAAGATTTTCTCTGGGTTCTGCTTATTTCAATTTGGATAGTTCACACAAGTTTTCCCAGGTTTAATTAAAATCCTTTCATCAGTTCTCATGGTACAATATTCCATTATATTCATATACCATAATTTGTCCAGCCATTCAACAATCACTGGGCCTCCCCACACACTTAGTTGCCAGTTCTTTACTATTACAGAAAGAGCTGCTATAAATATTTTTTTGTGCACAAAAGTCTTTTCCCACTTTCTTTGATCTCTTTGAGGGTATTAGTCTTAGGAGGGACTTCTGGAGTCTTAAGTCCAAATTGTTTTCCAGAATGGCAAGACCAATTCACAGCTCCATCAATAGTGCACTGGTGTTCCTGTTTCCCTTCAGTCCCTTCAGCAACTGTAATTTTCCTTTTTGGGTATTTCTGAAAATGTGATAGTAATATCTCAGTTGTTTAATTTGTATTTCTCTAATTATTAGTGATTTGGTACTTTTTTTCAAATGACTATTAATACTGTAGTATTTTTCCATTAGAACTGCTTGCTCATATCATTTGACTATTGACTCTTGTTCTTTCATATATATATATATATATATATATATATATATATATATATATAAGACCTTATCTGAGAAACTCCCTGCAAAGATTTTTTCACCCAGGTAAATACTTCTCATTTTAACTGTGTTGATTTTGTCTGGGCAAAAACATTTTGTTTTATGTAACCAAAATTCTCCATTTTATCTTCTGTGATCCTCTATATCCCTTATTGGTCATGAATTCTCCTAGCCATAGCTACAATAGGAATTTCTTTATTATCTCCTCTAACTTGTTTATGAGGTGATCTTTTATATCTCTACATCATGCATCCATTTGGAACTTTTCTTGATGTATGGTAAACCTCATTTCTGCCAAATTGTTTTCCAGTTTTTGTCAAATAGTGATTCACTGGCCCAGAAGTTGGGGATCTTTAAGCTTATTAAACACTATACTACTGTGTTTCCTTCTATTTGTTGTGTACCTATCTGTTCTGATGACCAACTTCTCTATTCCTTAAGTAATATCAAACAGTTTGGATAATTACTGCTTTCGTGTATACTATGAAATATGGCATTGCTAGCTCCTTTTCCTTCCCATTTTCCTCCCATTATTTCCCTTGAGAGTCTTGACCTTTAAAAAATTTTTTTTTGTTACAAGAAATGGCTTGAGAATAGGCCAAGGAGGAATTTAAAAATTAAGGTGATATTAAAATAAGGAATCAGCAAAAATACAATTTTAAAGAAGAAAAGACACTGAAAAATCCAACTTTTAAATGCTTTGCCTTTGTTTCTTCATGAGACTAAATGCTTAGATATTTCTCTGTGGATCTTACAGAGATGGAGAAAACTGGGAAAGAGAAGGCAATTGGTAAATGTTGGCACAAAAGCTAAAGATTTCAAACTGAAGAAACAAAAAGAACCATTAGTTTTTGGGAAAGTTTCAAGATTACCCTGTACCAATTCCTTTGAAACGTGCCTTGTCTTTGCCCCCTTCAGAGGATGTTGAAAACCAAGAGACAGTACTGAAGATTCTAATTCAGGGGATGTTTTCCCCATCTGTATAGCATATTCCAGAAGCTCCAGGGAGACTCCTATTTCATTTTACTAAAGCCTTTTATAAAACAATCAAACTTTTAAAGACCTATGTAAAGAATCATTTTTTGGATTTATTATTATTAATATTTTTAGATTTGGCATTTTTAAAATGAAAAAACCAGTCACTAAGTTATCTTTCTTCACTAACAAAACAAAACAAAACAAAACAAAAAGGCTAAAGAAAGGAAAGAGATGACAAAGGTCTCAGAAACTTTTTATATAAAATATGAACTTCATGGCAACTCTAAGACTTCTGGCAGTTGCAGAATAGTAATTTATTTGCCTTGGTAGGAGTTTCCTCATCAAGAGTTCCTTATACAAATGAAATCTCAGGTCAAGAAGAAAAACCAAG
>NC_058134.1:283572029-283653515 GCF_016433145.1 Gracilinanus agilis
CCCCCCCCATCACAGCCGTCCCCCCCTCCCCCGAACAACTTCCGGTCCCACTGCCAGGCGACAGGCTGCAAGGCCGAACGCCGAGAGCTCCGGCGCCGGGGAGGCTGCTGGGGGAAAGGAGCCAGGTGAGAGCAGCCGAGCACCGAAGGCATCGAGCAGAGCTGGGGGCCCCCTCCCTCTCCCCCCCAACCCCTCTTTTCCCCCCGCGGGGGGTGGCGGTGCGGAGAGTGAAGTATCCTCCGTAGCTACTCTAGTCATAGGTACCGTCCATGTTTCAGAGGTGGGATGCCCCTTCCCATCCCCCGGCTTTCCCCACTGGCCTCCTGTCTTCCTCCGTGGGATTCTCACTGCGGTGTCCAGTCTGACCCGGGGTCCTAAGTGATTGAGAAGACGGGGAGGGGTCCTTAGCTCTCTCCATTCGTTTCAGGTTTAAGTGCCTTCTAGGCACCAATAGCTGGGAGACTAAGATTAAACACGGCCCTCTCTTGCCCTCTAGGAGTTTGCATTTTATCCTGGGACGAGGGGTCGGGTCTTAGCTTGTTGGAAGAATGCCAGGGAACCTCCACCCCTGCTGCCCTGTGCTCAATCCTCAGGATCACAGGGTGCGAGGAGACGTTCGATAGCATTTATGTCAAGACCAACTGCAGCCGAAGGAACGTAAGCAAAGAGGGTGAGAATAGAGCGACTGGGGGAAAAAACCTTAAGGGACACTTTCTTTAGACTGTGTCTCTTGGTGAACAGTAGTCAGAATTTAAAACCCAGGTAAACTGACTCCAAATCCAGAAAGTATGAAAATTAAATGTTATTGAAATCTCTTGTTTTTAGGTCACGTACGTTTTACCTGAGTATGGGTAGTACCTCCCGTAGAGAGCCACTCATAACAAAGAAAAAGACAAAAAGCAAAACTAA
Organism: Gracilinanus agilis; assembly: GCF_016433145.1. Taxonomy (NCBI): domain Eukaryota; kingdom Metazoa; phylum Chordata; class Mammalia; order Didelphimorphia; family Didelphidae; genus Gracilinanus; species Gracilinanus agilis. The sequence continues at coordinate 283,572,939 of NC_058134.1, forward strand.
CGATTAAGAAAAATAATATACATTATATGCAATGTTCCTTACCCATAGCTTCCCACCTCCAAAAAAAGAAGAGTTGGAAGTGTCTTCTCTTCTGGGAGGGCGGGGTGTGGTGGTGGTGGTGGTCAAGCTTCCTATTTAAAACTATAGTTTTTGATTTGGATTGTTTTATTATTCTTTTCATTAACATTGTGTAATGATTATATTGTCTACTTGGTTCTGCTTTGTGGGGATTTAAAATGCCATGGCAGTAATTCTGGGTGATGAATTATTTTATTAATTGACCGGTGAAAACAAATTCATTTGGTCAAATGGTTCTCTCCTTAGTCAGAAGACCCCAGTTCCTTTTTATTTTGGTTTTATATGAATATTCTCTTACTAAAATGAACAATATGAAAATATGTTTTGCATGATAATACATGTATAACCCAGATAGAATTGCTTACCAGCTCTGAGAAGGGGGCAGGAAAGAGGAGGGAGACGATTTGGATCATATAACTTCAAAAAAATTGGGTGGAAAATTGTTATTACATGTAATTGGTAAAAATAAAATATCTTTACAAAAAAAAAAAAGACCTCAGTTTCCACACAAGGATCCATATAATCAGGGAGTTCATCCCTCAGTCCACCCTTAAACATTGGAGATATCTTTAATTGGTGAATAGCCCATGGCTAGATGGTCAAGAAGACTCCTAACTCCTTCTGGAAGTTAATCATGTACAGGTCTCCTGCTTCCCAACTACTTGGAAGAAAAAAGTTCTGCCTGGTTAAAATTGACCTTTGTGAAGATTCTCAATGAGAGACTGAAGGATTTGTTTATCTATGTGCCTACATCTAGTATAAACTAACCAGCTATTTACTGACATAGATTAAAACTCAAACTCTGAATTTTCTATCTGCTGATAGTAGAAGTTCTTTGGTTCAAGGCAATCCTTAAAGTTCTTAGGAACAGAGGAATGAATACAGAGATCAGGGAAATGATTTTTGAATCTTAAATTTAAAACCCAGGAATAGAAATAATTACATATATGTATAAAAGGGAGAAATCTTCTCAGCTTACTTCATTTTACATTAGCCCATAAGTCTTCCTTTGCTTTTCTGAATTCACCGTATTCATTGTTTCTTGCTGTACAGTGTAATTCCAATATATTCACGTGCCACAATTTGTTAGGCTTTTACTTTGCTCCCATTCTTTGATGTGATCATGCTGCTACCCCCTCATCATGTGTGCACAGTTCACATGTATGTATAGCCTCCCACCATATAGTTCTTTCCTACTCCCTTCCAGGTTCTTCTACCCAGGCAGCAGGCCCAAGAAACAATATTGACTAAACAGAAGCTTTATTGATATAATGAGAAAAATAAGAGGGGGTTACAATACCCCTTTTTTCTTTATAATACCCTTTACCCTGGGAGCTGGGAGCAGCCTGCACCCTTTTGTACAGATTATGCATAAAAAAATGGAAAAATATGACACCAGAGGTGACAGGGAAATTAAAAGCCTGGAGAGAAAAAAGGTGGTACAGGTATTATTACATTGATTGATACTTTTGTCCAGCTTTCAACTTAATCTCAGAGCAGAGTTTGGAGGACCACTGAGTTCGAGGTAGATATCACAATGAAATAAATATAGATATTTATCAGTATTAGTCCTTGAAGTTAGAAGGAAGGCATGAACAGAAATATGTATGTCCAGAGGTGGTTAGGGAAAGGGGATGTTTATTTATAGTTCTATTTATGAATGTACAAGGGGTGGGACTGCCCCAGGGATAGTGTCTGAGAAGTAGATCAAACCAGAGGGGAAAGGAGTTTTTGGATGTCTTTCTTATAGAAAGAAGAAGTGTCCAAAGGAGAAACAACTTGGAAAAGGAAGAGATTGAGAAGAATGTTTTATAGGTTGTCAAAGGCTACAGTAATTGTTCTTATGGGGCCACCTGAACATGAACACGGTGCCAAGCATTAGTGAGCACACCTCGAAGATTCCAGATAGGGGCCACAGTGTCAGGTTGCACATTGTAGCCATCATCCACAGCCTTGCAGATAATGTTCAATTCCTTCCACTCAGTAGGCACTGGTGCTGTCAGCTGCCATAGCCGCCATGCCCAGGCTCTCCTTGGTGCTTGTGCCTCCCCTTCCAGCTTTGCCTCTTGCCAGGTTAACCCACCATCCAGAGATACATCCACCCTGATTATAGCCCTGCCTCCCCCACTCCAAGCGTAGCCCTTCACAGTCACCTCACCAGGCTCTATTGTTTGCCCTTCCCTGGGCTCTGTGATGGCTGACTGCACAGGGAGCTCCTGAATGGCTGGGGCAGAGTCAAAATCTACATTGTCCCAGTCTACGGAGGGACAGAATCCTTTGTAATCACGGCGTTGCCAATGGCTAGGACTTTCTTCAGGGCTGATGCTCACCTTTCCTAGCCACTTGACATTTCGAGCGCCCACTATGCCGGGTACCACCACCCTCACTGGAAAGCCATGGTCAGGGGTCAGTGGCTGTCCATTCATCTCATAGGCCAGCAGAACATCACCTTCAGGGTCCATGGCCCGAGCTAGGGGGATGGAGGCTCCATAGGCTGTCCCTGTGGGGTCACAGTCCAGCCCTTCAAAACATACATGGGCTTCAGGGCCATAGGGTAAATGGCCAGCCTGGATGAGAACGTCTCTCAGCCGAGCACCACCCCACTGTGCTGTACTGATAGCCCCTGCCCCCCAGTTTAATCCTTTGACTGACTTAACTTGGGCCATCTCGCTTCGACGGTTCCCAGCACACTGCAGGGTGACTGTGACCTGGTGTTTAGGGAAGCGCTGGAGATCCTCTAAAGATAGGCTCAGCGACTGACGACCTGGGGGCCCTTCCACTTGCAGATGGTATGTGGCAGGGTCTATGATAGGTACAGGCAGGTGATTCCGTGTGAAAAAGAGAGAATTGGGCGTGATGTAGCTCTCACCCAAGAGCTCCAGGGGTGGTTCTGCATTAAAAGGTTTCTGGCTGTTGATCTGCAAAGCAGGGTGTCTGGGAGGGTCGCTGGCATAAGGATCAGTGGAAGCTAGGTCAGGAGATCTTTCTTCTTCAGGGCTTAGCTCCCCAATCTTATACTCAGCTAGGAGCTCACGCACATGTGGCTGGTTGTGAGCTGCATAGAGGGCCCAGAAAGGCTCCAGGGGGCCCCCTGCAGCAAGCAGTAATTTAGATGGTCCACCTGGGTGCATGGCCACAAAGTCTGTGACATCAAAGACCTCATGGCCCAAAGTTACCCAGACCCGTGTCTCAAGACTGTGATGACGGCTCACTTCTGCCTTTGTGTATACACGGAATGACTCTTGGGCAGCCTGTGGGGGAGAGTGGAGAAGATACAGAAGGAAAAAAATTATAAAAGGGGGATGCTATCAAACTTTTCTTCTCATTCAGCCTAATCTAAATAGTGCAGGGTAGCAGGGAGTCCTAAGACTTGGGTTTCAAATCCTGGCATACATTGTATTACTGGGTAAGTCACTTATTCTCTTTCTATAAGCCCCAGCTATAAAATGCACTACCTATCTTATGGGGTTGCCCTGAGCAAATACTCTGTAAACTTTAAAGCTATTAAGAGATGTGAGTAATTATTAGTCCTGGCAGCAGTTCCTTTTCTTCAGTGTGGTAGGTCAGTGGCACAGTGGATAGAATTCCAGGCCTGGAGTTGGGAAGAGCTGGGTTCAAATCTGGTCTCAGATACTCCCAAGCTATAGGACCCTGGGTAAGTCATTTAATCCCATTTGCTTCCCTCTTGTTCTTCCATCTTAGAGTTGTTACTAAGACAGAAAGTAAACGTTATTTTAAAAAATCAACAAACATTTATTACTCCCTTCAACTTAGCCACTTTTTCACACTACCTTTTCTCTGTGGTTTCCATAAGCCAGGACAGCCCCAAAGCCCAGCAGTGCTCCTGCAGCTGCCCAGTATCTTGAAGGAATGCTGCCATTAGAAAAGTCAGGTTTGGGGCTTTGGGGTTGGGAGGAGTCACTGGTAAAGCAGACATGGGGACGTAGCTTTGGGACAACAGACCTGAAAAAAGGAGAGAATCAGTAAGCCATTAGGCTCCCTACCATCCCTCTTCCAGAAGGAGCTACATGAAAGAGGTTTGGTGGGTTGATGCTATCCAGACCTATTTGAAGATGGAAGAATAAGGCCAAGTCATGATGTCAGCTACCTGGTTCTTTTCATTTCCTTAGCTAGAACTTGTTCCTGCTACTTGTTCTAGTTGTTCAAGTAGAATGAGTAGGATCTAGCTTCCCTTCTACCTTTTAAAAGCAGTTAACTTCCCCAAGTTGATAAGATAATACATCATAAAATATTGAAGCAGAGGAGATATGGAAGTGGGAAAGTACCCAGAGTAAGGCACACCTGTCCAACCTGGAAACTCGAAGGCCAGAGACTGCAACTCTTCGTAACAACAGCATCATAGACAGGGTCTAGGAAAGAGGGAAAGCAAAAAGAAGTGGGAGTGGGGAAGGGTTAAGGGAGCCTTCAGAAGTGAGACTTAAGAGATAAAGGGGCAATAAAAAGGCCACTGCTAACTACTTAGGAAAATGAAGTAAACCAAGGGACTCCTCAGCTCAGTCCTTCAAAGAACAGACTGGGTTAACCAAGGAGATGGCTAATTACATGGTTACATACATTACAAAGGGATGGATGTGATGGATTTCCTAAAAGAAATTCTCTTTGCCCTTTTCCTCTTTTGTTTCAGTTGAGTGCAAGCGAAAACAGGAAGAAATGAGAGGAAACAGACTCCCTCATTCTTCATAAAAAATATTAACTGATCCAGGACAATCCTGAGGACTTATGAGAAAGAATGCTATCCACATCCAGAGAAAGAACTGTGGGAGTAGAGACACAGAAGGAAAACAACTACTTGATCACATGGTTCATGGGGATATGATTGGGGGATGTTGACTTTGAATGTTCACTTTATTGCAAATAAGGAAATGGGTTTTGAACAATGATACATGAATAACCCAGTGGAATTGCTTGTCAGCTCCAGGAGAGGGGAGGGAGGAGGGGAGGGAAAGAGTATGAATCATATAACCTTGGAAAAATATTCTAAATAAAATTTTAAAATATATCATTAATTGAGGATCAGTATGCCCCAGGCCCCACCCCTTTCCTGGCCATTCCTGTCTTTCTGGGCTCAGCAAATCGAGGTTATTGTCCCAGGAGTCACAGATTGTCCTGAATTCCTCCCTAGGGCAGGCAAAAAGGGAACTTTACCCTTTTCTCTCCAGTGGTTCTTTCTGTCTTTAATCAGAATAAAAGTAATGAAGGAACAGGCACAGACATTAGGAAAATCTGGGCCTAAGCAGAGTTGAAGGAAAGAGTTGGGGTTTACCACTAAGAGATTGTCAGTTGGAATAAGAAGTCAGAAAAAGGAACCAGGGGATGCCAAAGTAGAGAAACCAATTGGGGAGATTTGTGACCTTGGAAAAGAGGGGGTGGAAGGACTGGATTCTACCCTCAGCCCCAGATTCACACCTTACATCTCACATCGGGCCCTCTGGGAGAAAGAACTACTTTTTCTCAGATGAGCCCTGTCAATGTCTTCTTGCCCTCATTGGGCCAAAGTGGCCTTCTAAGGGCCGCCATCCCGCCAATGAGCGTAACCTACAGTCTCGATCCTCTGGAATGGAGGGATCCTCTAAGGAGTGGTCCTCAGACAGGGGGCAGGGCTGCCCAGGACCAGGCCAGATACTTGGGAGGGAAGAAGAGACCCTTAATAAGGATTCGGGAACAGAACGCTGCACATCCCGCCCCATGACGCAGGCATAAGCCATCCTCGGAGCCCCAGACTCTAGCCTTCCCTATCCCCCCATAGGTGCCTTCAGGCCCAGCCCGGCCCCCTTCGTGGGTTCTCCTTCCAATCTCCTACCCCGAGCAGCTTTCTAGCGGCCGCAGCAGCGTCTTTTCCGATGGCTGGGTTCAGGCTGAGCCTCTGCGGGAGAGGGCGGGACCCCCGGAGGTGACGTCAGTGCAGGATTTAAAGCACTACGGTCGCCCCTCCAATGGTCCCCCGACTGCTGGCGGGATGAGGAATCCCACCGAAAGGTATTCTCAGCACCCTCGTTTCCCGGCGTGGCTGGCTGTAGAGGAGGGGGCGGACCAGTAACTGAGGGCTGCCAGCTGGGCTGCTCGCCTTCTCCGCGAGTCCTAGGCAGGGAGCCTAACTGGTTGGAGGAAATGACCAGAACAGGTGGAGTAACTAACTGTACCCGGGAACCTGGGCGAGAAAAGGTGGAAGGGACCTCGATGGCACGCCAAGGGGTGAGGCGATAGGGGCGGCACCCACCAGTAGCTCTAACCAATAGCCAACATTCAAGAGATATTTATTAAGCGTCTACCAGGTGCAGTGTGATGTTTGGCGCTGCGCATTCAAAAAAAGAAAAACAAGGGTCTCTGCCTCCCAGATGCTTACATTCTATCGGAAAGGACACGTGAGCTCCAAGACTAATCGATTTGAGTTTTTTTCTCCCAAAATGCTGATTCAGGCTCTCCGCCAAGTCCTCTCATAAATCTACCACAAGAGAATCCATCAAATGTGCCAAGGGGTCTTCCCGCGTTCCCTTGGTACGTCATACGCGTCAACTTACACATATATAAGTAGGGAGTGATGGAGGCAAAAGAGATCCAGTGTTCTAGGAAAGCACGATTCAGGGAAGGAGGTGAAGTCTGAGCTAAGGCTTGATGGATCTTAAAAGCGGGATGGATTGCAGTCCTGGGAGAATTCACAGAAGGCTGTGGTATGTCCAAGGGGAGGGGGCGCGCGGGGGGTGGGGAGGTGGGAACCGAAGTAGGGCTAGAAAGAGAAGCTGAAGCCAGATTTGAGCAGGGTAATGACCTGGTCACAGTTATGCCTCTGGAAGGTGTTTTGGGCAGCTATACTCCCTCTTTCAGAACCCAAGTTGAAAGTACTGAAATCCATCCAGAGAGCTTTTCCCGAATTGGAGACTAACTGGACATTGGAGTCTAAACAGGATTTCATTTTTGTCCTCGGAGCTGTTCCTTGCACTTGGGCATGGTGTGTGTAGAATAGAGGGAGTGATGTAGTAGGCTAACTGGCAACTTCAAAACACAGGTCTTCTGCTTTCTTGTTCCGACTCCTCCCCTTTGGTGCCCTTTTGTCCCTTGGGGATGTGGAACTGAGATCAAAATGCATTTCTCGTATCCCCAGTCCCTAGTAGAGGGAATAGAATGGAATCTATGGGCAAATTGCAGTTGGGGGTCTGTCTCACAACATTCCGACACCGCCCCCCAGTGACAGGACCACCCTACTGCATTAGTCAGACTCCTTCCATTACCCTCCTCTCCATTTTAACAAAGAATGGCAGGTGAAGGGAACAGGAGATAATGTGATTGTGAATAAGGGGGTCCTGGCGGTCCTTAACCTAGACTTGGGCACAAAGTAGTGGTCCAGGAGGCCTGATCAGCTCCCTACCTTACTGGTATACTAACTAAAGCAGCATATGGAGAATAACATGCTCCTGCTCTTCTACTTGCTATTCCTTGAGCATGTGGAAACCCCTGCCTTCCATTTTCTTTTCTTCTGGTATAGGGAATGACAAGTATAATAGAAGGGAAAGAAGAGACTTAAGTCTCCCAAGTGGCCCATGAACTTGGATGGGAAAAACTATAGTTTTATTTTTACCAAACTAACTGAAATTTAGCATTTCCCTCAATTCTGAGGAATAAGGCTATAGCTTTTGCCAGACTACAAAAGGGATTCATGACACAAGAAAGGTTAGAAGCTGACTGGAGAAACTCCAAGGGAGCTGATAACCTTATGAATGTTTTGGTTTTTTTTCCCTAAGCCTCTCGAAAGGGGCAAACTCTTAAGCCTTTGGCCCTTCTTGAAGCCTCCCTTCAGCGTCCTGAAGAAAATGGAATCAAACTAGCGGATTTGATTCAATGTAGCTGCCCCCTCCTTTCCGGACTTATAACTTTAGCTAGAAAAATAGCAGGAAAGAAACACTAATACACTTTTTTCCTCTTTTTTTTCCCTCTTTTCTTTTTTACTTACATTAAATACATTGGTAAATCAGCAGGTGCATTCTGTTACCACGATTGTTATTATATTTAGGGAAAGGGAGAAAAGACAAAATGGTTTTTTGGAAGCAAAAAAGTTTCAAAAAAAACCCCATAAAAACAATTCATCAGGAAAAAAAAAGGCAAAAAATTAAAAAACTCCCAAAGCTCAGTAAAGCTACAGTCTCACTGAGCCCAGAGGCAAGCAGAAAAAAGTTGGATGGGTGGGATTGGAAGTAGTGGGCAGTAGACAAGGCAGTAGACAAGCCAAAGCTAAGGCCAATCTTGTTCTGTGTATGTGTGTGTATAGAGGGAGAGGGGGATAAGGGGAGATGGGAGGTAGAGAAAAGAATCTTCTGGGAAACAGACCCCAATCCCAAGGCAAAGAGATACTTTCACCCTAAGGGAGAAACACATATATGTAGAGGCCTAGTGACTCCTCTTAGTTCCCTATATTCTGGGAAGAACAGTAGGTGTTTGGGTATTTGATGAGTTGATGGCAACCTAAGAGGAAAAAAAAAATCTACTAGGCCCCTAGGCAATTAAGGATGCCACTGGGAGAAGCTCAAGGCCCAAGATGGGCCAACCAGGTCTGGGGGTGGGGTGGGGGGGTGGGTTATAAATTTCATAGCTTTTTTGGTACGTGTATGTTTGAGGCAGGTAAGGCAGTTCAAGTGACTGTGGGCCTAGTAAACAGTTAGGACTCCAAAGTGTCTGTGGGACCCATTAGTCAGCCATGGTCCTGTATAGCTTTCTCCTGAATATCAGACCATCTTTCTAATAATGAACAAGAGGAAACCTGGAGCAACAATAATTTTCTACTTTCTTCTGGAATTTACTCCCTCCCTTGCCAATTTTCCCCAAATACTGTAGGCCCAGGCCCCTTTCCACCTACCTTCACCTCAGAAATATATACTCTGAATCCAGCAAGTGTTAATCCCTTTTGGTGGAGTAACACCATTGTGAAGAAACTCTTGACACCAGCCACTTCACTAGCCAGAAGAGCAGCTGGTATGGTATGTGCAGGGGCTACCCTAGGACTTTGTGGCTTGCAACACCCATGGAGGGAGTAGTGGTGCCAGAAGATCAGGGTACAATGGTGGGGAGATGGGGCTTTACAGGCCTTATCTCCTAGGAATATTATAAAAGACAGGGTAGAAAGAATGACTTGTCATCCCCCTCAGGAGTGAGGTATCCAGGAATAAACCAAATAAGTAGGGGTAGGAGGTTAAGGTTAGGGATCCTGACAGAAGAACCTGTGACATGACAGACCATACAGGGGGGAAGAGATCATCATACTTATTTACAGGGAAGTAGAAAAGACAAGAGGGGTAAGGGCATCAGAATGGGTGACTCCCCTTTGGGGGCAAAGTGGCCATCCCTCCCTCACCCCATACCCCAGCCTCTTGCCTGGGCGTGCCTTATTCTGTCTTGGTCTGTGCTTCCCTGAGCACTCTCCAATCTCAGTCTCCCCACCAGTTCTTCAGAGTGTCAAGCACAATGAAAGGTTGTGGAGTGGACAAGGTAGAAAGGAATAAGAATCTGGGGATAGGGCTGAAGAGGAGAGAAGGTTTGGCCTGGGTAGCTGTCACTGCCCTTTCTCACCCTCTACATACAACCTCTCTTTTCGTGGTGTGTTTAAAAACCTCATAAAATAAGCATCCCAAATAAAGCAACCATCAACTAAAGTGCAAACCGCAGTGAGACAGGCCCCACCCAGGGTTGGGAGAGGATGGGTGTCAGAAAACAATTCTATATGGATATCAATCAGAGGATGGGTATCAGAGACTGGTCCCTCCTCTAACTAGACCACAGCAGAGCCAAGAAAAAGGCACCCAATAACGGTTCTTTGGAAGACCCTGGGGTTGAATCACCGTGGGGGAAGAGCCCCCAAAGGGCGAGGGGAAATAAAGGCAGAGAAAGGACTACAAAGCTCCTGAGGAGCCTCAAGCCTCTTCCTCTGCCCAGGTTAACTAATTCCACATGACCCTGCACACTTTTCTCCCTATTTTCGACCTTCTCCAGAAGTTTCCCAATACCCGCCCAGGGGCAGGGGAAGAAGATCATGGACACTGCAGCTTTCTTCGAATGTGGGAAATCCCCATTAATATAATGACAAAAAGAAGCCATTTCCCTGCAAGGAACATCCCCCCCCCCGCCCCCCCAGGTTACCAATGTGGATATGCTGTTAACCTCCTTCTCAGATCTCAAGTTCACTTCTCCAACCCTGGGGAGATGGGAACATCAAGGTGGGGAAAGGGACCAAAACCAGTTATTGATGGAAAGCAGAAGGAGCAAGTGACAAAAATGTTATCTGAAGACATGGGGACAAAGGGTGGGAAGAGAAAGATAGATAAGTAGGTTATTGTCTTGCACCTATAATACAAAGTGAAGAAAGTTTGTTTTGGAAGGTAAGTTCCAGGGGGGAACAAACCACCCCCTTCAGCCCCAGGGTAGGGGGTGGGAGGCCGGTGGCAACAGCTGCCTGTTGTTGTTGGTTGCTGAAGCATTAACAAGTGCCATGATGGAGCTGTTGGGAGGCGGCCTTTGGGAGCCAGGGCTCGGGCTGTGTGCTGAGGGGTGGGGACTGAAGTTATGTCTTAGCTCTCGTGATTGCTCCACACTCATTTGCTGCCAGCCACCCATCAGTTGCTACAACACTGGCTCTTGTTCTGCTGCGACTGCTCATGGAGATCCACTCCCCGGCTTCGGCCTGCTGTACCCCCCATGCTCTGAGGTTCACTCTTGGGCAATTTCTTAGCTAAAGACAAGAGACAGAGAGACAGAAAATAGATGATTTCATTTAAAGTCTTAGGGAGGGAGGGGACAACAGTCAAATGTTCTATGGAAAATAAAGCCCAAAATACTCTACTATCACTACAGTCAGAGGGTAAGGAGAAGGGGGCTGAGACTATAATTAAAAAGGAGAGACCAGAAACCACAAAGGCCTGTCTCTCTATCTGGCAGTTTCTGTCAAAGGCTGACTAAGGAATTTCTTTACCTTGTATCTGGAGAATAAGAGCTACTGCCATCCATCTATCCTTGTATTTTAGGTTGGTGCTAATTGCCTTGGGACTAAGGAAAGGATACTAAGAAAGACTTTGGGTTATTTTGCCCTTACCTATTGCCAAGAAGAGGTCATTAACATTCATGGCGGTCTTGGCAGATGTCTCCATAAACAATAAGCTGTTGTCATCTGCATATGCCTGGGCCTCCTGCAAAGGATCAAGGTAAGGCATTTAGATACTCAGAAGATAAGAGAAAAAAAGCAAGGCTGCATTGCTGGACCATTTTATTGGTGACTCCAGCAGAGAAGAATGTCATCTACAGGATTCAAAATTCATATCCTTGGGCTGAGAGATATTTATGAAACCCAGTAAGTATGAGAGAGAATGGATAACAAATTGAGAGATTTGGGGAACCTCAGATATTCAATTACCTGCATTCTTTCTTTTCATATTGACACTCTTTATTTTCTCATTAACCCTCTGGTTCAGACACTTCCCAACAATTCATAAATCCCAATTCTTATAGGTATTAGTCTGCTATGTTTGGCTCAGTGCTAAAATGGGAAAAAGTGTCCAGAGACAGAAGAGACCTGAGCAAACTGTCTTGGGGGAAAGTGAAGCCCTTGGGAAGGAACCCTCTGGGCCCTCTTACTTCATATTCCACCATGCGCTTGTTGGCCAAATCAGCCTTGTTTCCTGCCAGGGCAATGACAATGCTGGGACTGGCCTGTCGTTGTAGTTCCTTCACCCATGTCTTTGCTCGGGCAAAGGTTTCCTGGGGAAACAGAGGGAAGGGGAAAGGGGTTGCATTCTGAATTCCTCTACCAATTCATGTCTCTCACCTTCCCAATTCCCCTCTTATATGAAGACTTTCTTCCCTGAAACCCATTTGTGATCATTCCTGGGTGTCTTCTCACAACTTATACAATCAATTTGTTTCATGGGATTTTGTAGTATCTGTAAACTACTTCAAACATGCATGTCTTATTTTCCCAAATAAATTGCAACCTCAAAAATAGAACAAAAGAAAGAACAATATACATCAGAATTCTGGTTCTGACATCTGCTAGCAACAAGGTTGGGCAAAGTCATTTAACCTTCCAAGTTTCCTAATCTGTGAAATGGAGATAATATTTGAGTATTAATTGTAAGCTGTAACCCATTTTTATTCTTTTATATTCTCCTATGGTACTTTATCCTAGACTCTGCCCATACAGATTAAAAAATCTCCCTATCCAATTCTCAGATTTCCAAAACTGGGAAACATTATCTTCAATCAATCACTCACCTGGTTGGTGATATCATAGACCACAATAGCAGCCTGGGCACCCCGATAGTACATAGGCGCCAAGCTGTGGTATCGTTCCTGTCCTGCTGTGTCCCAGATTTCAAACTTGACTGTTGTATCATCAAGACAGACGGACTGTGTGAGGAAGGCGGCTGTGGAGAAAGAATGAGGTGGGGGAGGAAGAATAGAAAAAGCAGTAAAGAAGGGTTGACTGGGAAACCCTCTGCCCCCATTCCTTACACTTAGCACTTGTAAGTGAAGGCACCATTTCAATACAAGGAAGACTGGGTTTTCTCTTCTCCAGCTTTGGAAAGTTTCTCTTAAGTTTCCTAAGTAAGGTTTTGGAGAGATAGCAACCCCTCAAGGATACGATTAAGTTCTTTCTGACCGGAAGTTTTTTCCTTTTTAAACCTTTATTGGCTCCCTGGTGGAAGAGTGGGAAGGATGGGCAATGGGGGGTCAAGTGACTTGCCCAGGGTCACAAAGCTGAGAAGTGTCTGAAGCCAGATTTGAACCTAGGACCTCCCATCTCTAGGCCTGATTCTCAATCCACTGAGCTACCCAGCTGCCCCCAGAAGTTTTAATAGATGGGAAAAGTAGCAATTCATGAACTACTAGGAGCAGTGGGGTGGGGAAGAAGATGAACTGAGATAGCTCTATTTACATACTATTTTCCTCACCAAATTGATGAGTAATGAGTACTTGTGTTAGTCCATAAGCATTTATTAATTATCTACTATGTGCCAGGGTCGTTGTTAAGTGTTCAAGATAGAAAAAAAGGCAAGTCAGTCCCTGTCCTCAAGGAGCTCCCAATCTAATGGAGGAAACACTAAACAACTATATTCAAACAGGCTATATACAGATTAAACTGGAAAGAATTACCAGAGGGAAGGCACTAGAATGAAGAGGGCTTGGGAAAAGGCTTCTTGTAGAATGTAGGATTTTAGCTGGGTCTTTTTGAAGGACGGGACAGAGAAAATGTAGGAGGAAAGGAAGAAGAGAGGAAAAGAAAAAATAAGAAAACTGGAAAGGGGGTAGGGGGGGGAGAGGGGTGGTGGTGGTAGTAAGAGTGAGGACCAGGTTATGATGAGCTATGAATGCTAGATCATTTTGTATTTGATCTTGGAAGAGAAAGAGAGCCACTGGCATTTTGAGTGTGTGTGGGTGTGGGGTGATCTTGTGTCAAGCCCCTCCTACTTCCAACCACAGATTACAGGTAGAAAGAAAAAAAAAAACACTTCTATTTTCTTCAAAGAACATCAAGCCTTAAGCCATAAATGGTTAATTAGATTTTTAAGCTGGAGAGCAGGCTCAGCTATCTCAAGATGTTTATTTAGTAAAGCACTTAATAAATGCTTTTACATGTATTCATTCATTCAACCCTATAGAGAGCTGGGGTGTGGCAGTTCAGCCTAGTCAGAAAGGGCCCTAGATATTCTACCAAGAGCCTCCACCTAACACTTACCTCCAATGGTGCTCTCCTGGTATTCATGGAATTGCCCCTTGACAAAGCGCAACACTAAGCTAGACTTGCCTACCGCAGACTCCCCCAGCAGGACAAGTTTGAATTGGCAGATCTTGCTGGCCTGGGGCTGGCCATTGGGCCGAGCTGTGCCTCTGCTTGTCATGGTCAAAGATTAGGGTAGGATGGGGTAGGGGTGGGAAAGGGGGGGGAGGGGAAGGGGTCTTCCCAGCTTCTCAGCAGTCCTGCAAAAGAAATTAGGTAGTTACAATGTAGACCCATTCTAATGACCCTCTCTAAGAAAAGGATAGACATCTTCTTTTACTTGTCACCAAAATTATAATGGCAATTCAAAATTATGCAGTATTTATTTATTATGTAAAGCAGTTCCTCCACAAATGTCCTGCAAAGTTGGTAGTAAAAATATTATTTCCATTTACATGTGAGAAAATTGAGTTTAAGTGACTTGTCAAAAGTTGCAAAGTTGGTAAGTAGTAGACATAGGACTCTGATTTTCTGACCATAAATCCAACACTTTTTCCAATATAGCACATTTCCTCTCTACCAATGAGAGAGTATCTGAAATCTGAGACCATGAGATGAACAAAAATATAACAAGAAATCTCTATATACTAAAACTCAATTAATCCTATGCCCCCTCAAGTCCCCAAAATAAATCCCTCCCAAAAAACATAACTCCTCCAACTTTGACATCTCTATTGACAAGAGAGTAGACATATAAAGGGTTAATAGGTTAGAGAAAATCCTTACCCCTTATTAATTTTTCCTGAGATTTTGTAATCTGCAAGAACCTTTTTTTGATTCCACATAAACCATTTTGGGCCCAAGTAACACCAAACCCTAATCAGTCTGGAGAAAACCCAATTCTACCCTGTCATATCCCCAGGTATTTCTTAGTACCTTTGTGCAGGCTTTTGAATTGCCCCCCAGGGATGGGGTGGAGCTTTCTCTGATGAGTAGTTATGACTCCTTAAACAGTATGGTACTAGTCCTAGGCCTCTCATACCTGTCCCGGTTTGTTTGTTTTTTAATAAAAGGTCATTTCTAAAAATCCCAACCAGTATTCATTTCCCAGACCACTGTCTTTTCCAGTTGTATTCTAAGTCTTCAAATATAGGTTAGAGAGAACTGTCGAATTACTCAGCAGAACAACTGCTTTTGGTGAAGTGGAAGAAGCAATGTAAAAATAATTGCACAGTTAAATTTTATCACACATGAGTCAGTAAACCCTCCCTACTGTGTCTCACTCATAGCTGTTTTCCTGGTGCCTAGGGACTGGATTACACTCTCCATTCCATGTGGGCCTGGCAACCACAACCCCAGGCTGAGGGTAGGGGGAAAGATATATCAAAGGGTTTACCTCTGGCTTCTGGCCACCTATATGTTAAGAGGTCACTTGGAAGGATAGAAAGGTTCCCTTCACTTACCCTCCAATCAAATCACACTATGTTCTACTCCCCAAATATATTTAGAGGTTTTCTAATTCTGAGACCCTAAATGCCTTCCCCCTCTCATTTCCATCTCCCAAATTCCTACCCATCCTTTAAGGCCCATCACAAGATCAATCAATATGCATCTGTTAAAGTGCCTACTATGTGCCAGCCAGTGTGCCAAGTATTCATCACAATAAAGACAAAAGTGAAAACAGTCCTTGCCTTCAAGAAGCTTACATCTAGATATCAATCAACAAGTCTCCTTTCCTTTAAGCATCTGAATAGTAGGCATTGTTCTAGCCTTGGGATTACCAAATTAGGAGTTTAACGGTCCCTGATCCCAAGCTCACAGGGGAAGACAACCTGTATGCATACATGCCTACAGAAAATATACAAGACAAATATAAGTAAGTTCTGAGAGGAAAGAAGGGAGGCAGGAAGGGCTCCAGAAGAGGAAGGAGGGTATAGGAAGGAGTGAGGAATAGCCAGCAAGTCAGTTCAGCTGTAGGGGAGTTTACTTGGCAAGGAATAATGAGTAAGAATAGAAAGGGCCAGGGTGTGAAGGACTTTAAATACTAAACATAAGAATTTATATTTGATTCTAGAGAGAAAAACTGAAGTCTGGTGGCTGTGTAGACAATAGCCTGGGTTGGAAAGGACTAGATGATAAGAAGTGACGAAAGCCTCCACTAGGATGGTGGATGTGTGAATGGACAGAAAGGGATGATTTACAAGAACTGTTCTGGAGACAGAAATGACAAGCTCTGGCAAATAACGAGCTATTTTGGGTAAAAGGAATGTGAGATTATGAATTCAATGACTGCAGTTACAAATCTGGGTGATTATAAGGACACTATTACCTTAGGTAGTAAAAGGGTACTTTGGAAGAGGGGTAGGTTTGAGAGGGAAATAAATCAAAAAACTCTCTAGGAGGAGTGCTCAACAGTGTTAGAGGCTGAAGTAAGGAAGGGTGAAGCTTGAGCAGTCATTAGATTTGGCGATGAAGAGATCTTTGGTGACAATGGAAAGAATAGTTTCAGTTGAGTGATGAGACTGGAGGCCCAAATATGGACAAACGTAGATGAAAATGAGAGAAGAGTAAAGTTGTGGCACCCAGTACATAGTCTTTTCAAGAAATTTGGCTAAGAAAGAAATGAGAGATAGAAGAAGATAGCTTTCAGGTAAGATGAGGGCTTTTTAAGGATCAAGACAACCTAAAATGTATCTTTAGATTTCTAAGTAGAAACCAGTAGATAGGGAAAGATTGGAGATGAGATACTGTGGGCAACATTATGGAGAAGATGGGAAGGCGTTCATATCAGAGACTAGAATAAAAGAGAAATTAGAATGAAGTAAAAAAATTGAAAGAACAGATACAAAAAATATATAGTCAATATAAAATGAATTTTTTTTTCAGGGGAGAAGCTGGAAAGAATCAGCAAAGGCTTCCTGGAGGAGGTAGGTAACAGTTAAGCTAAATTCTGAAGCAGGACGCTATTGATTTTAAGGGATCAGTGAGGAGAGAGGGCATGCTAGATGTGGGGGGGGGAGTTTGTGCAAAGGTACAGAGCTGAGAAATGGAATGTTATCTGTGAATTACAAGTAGAACAAATACTAACCACCCCTTAATGAAGCTTTCCCCATCTTTCCTTTGTAGGAAGTCTTCCAGATTCAGCATTTAACTCTCTCTAATGAACTGAAAACATTCAACTCTTTAAATTCCTTAAAGGTAGGAACAGTCCTATTCCTCTTCAATACTCAGGAATTAGTAGATGAGTACCGTTGAGTAATCAAGATTGACTCCAAACTCATACCCAGTCTTCTTGGAGTAATTGGGTAAGTCAGGCAGAGAGGCAGAATTTTGTCAACTCCCTCAAGTACTATTCCTGGCCCCAGGACAATGGTTTGGGAAATGATATGGCACACCAATGGCAATAGTAAAGAACCATTTATTCCCCCCTATTGAAGGTCAATCGGTTCCATTTATTCCTAAAGGATGAAAGCAATTCCACAACTATATTCTGTGAGGATACTAAGTTTGAGTGAATCTACTTTTTAAAAAGGAAAATCTAAATTTACCTCATTTGAGTGTCAAGAGAATTAGGAAAAGATGGAATTCATATGCTGTTAGGAAGAGAGGATGATATTCCATTTGTTCCTCTGAAGCCCAGTCTATGTATGACAATGAGATCTACTATCATTCAGAGATCAGCCCAACTATCTACACTTGATAAAAACCATACTGCTCAGATGGCAGAGAGCCCATTGACTTCTGATGAAAATGAACTTGGGCTCAGCAATGAAAAGGAAAAAAAAGGACTGAATTTTATTTTGGAAGTTTGCTGTGCTTTCAACTGTACTAATATTCTCTTTGTCACAGAGTCCTGGAGATGGAAGCAAGCTCAGAGGCCATCCAGTCCAACTAGTAATTGAATGAAGTAATGAAGCTATCTAGCTGCAAAGCAGAGAACAAGATTTTCAGAAGAATCAAAATTCCAGGTGACCTGAAAAGAATCAGGAATATCTGTGGAAGGTATAAGTAGGCTACAATGTCCAAAAAGAAAAGAAAAAAACCATTGAGGACATGTGTTCAGAAAAGGAGGGAGGAATAACATATAGTAGCAATAATAAGGGATAAATGGACAGCCTCAATGCTACATTAGAATCAGAGGAAAGCTTCTCTTCAGTTTGCTGAGTAGATGATCTATACAGGGAGATAAGTCTCACTGTTCCACCATTAATGAATATGCTTGGAGTTCTTGGATGAAAGGCTCAAGGCTGCATACAGTCAGGAAGAAAAGCTCATCATGAGGGGAAGGGAAGGAAGAAAGAGAATGGAACAAAATATCAGTACATGAGTGATGCTCCTTATTCTCTTCAAAAACTTAAGATGGGAATTTTCCAAGGTTCTGTCCTCCACCCTCTTATCTCTCTTCACACTCTCTTCTCTGGCAATCTTATTTGTTCCCAGAACTTAACCATCTGCAGATAATTCTCCCAAATCTTTTCCCATACCCTTACCCTCTCCTTTGGGCTCCAGGCTCCCATTTTCTATGTGTCTATTCTAAGAACACCTCCATATCAACATTATAACCACAGGCTGGATGACTACCTGGAGCTGTATTATAGTGGAGATTTCTCTTGGGTATAGGTTGCCCTAAAGATGGCTGCTAAGGTCTTTCTAACTCTAAAATTTGTGATATACAAAAAAAATAGCATTTTATCTTTTCCCCCAAAGTAGCTTCTTATTTTGAGTTTACTATTTTTTTCAGTGCTACCCATTCCCTCAAGCTTGAAACCATACTGTTATTTTTGACTGTTCTTCCTCCCTCGCTTGTCACGCTCAGTTATCTACCCCTGTCAATTCTACATAAATATCTCTTGGATCTGTCCTCCTTTCTCTACTCCACTGATACTACATGGGCTGGACTACCTTCAGTAGTTCCCTAACAAGTCTTTCTACTTCCATTCTCTACTCTACCGTCTTCCTCAATAATCTATCATTCACAAAAATGACAACACTACCAGCCAGTTGAACTGAATACTCCACAGATCTAGTTAGGTTACTCCTCTGCTCACTAATGCTTATGAGTCAGGTTCAAGCTCCTTTAAGTAACATCAAAAGGCCTCCACAATCTGGCACCATGTTACTTTTCTCTTATTTTCTAGTCTCTTTCTCTCTATAAATTCTAGGATCTTGATGAACTGGACTACTCAAAGTCCCAAGTACTTGCCCAATATTTCTGCCTTTGCTAAATTTCCCTATGCATTGAATTTCCTACCTCACCATTAATTCCTACTCATCCTTTAAAGTTTAATTCAGATTCTACTTTCTGTAGGAAGCCAATCATGACCTCCCAAATTCACTCAGAACTGTCTGTACCTTTTATATTAATTTATACATAATTTTCTATTATAGTCATTTGTGTGTGCTGTATGTGAATCTCCAAGGGTGAGGGCTGTATTATCTAAATTTTGGGGCTCATCTGGCATCTGCTTAGGATGCTCTGCCCTGAAGCTTCTCAACCTTCTCCCTCTCACTATGGAACCATTGAGAAGAACTCAATGCTAAGTGACAGCATCACTGTTCTGAGATAGGAAGACATGGAAGTCAAGTTGAACTAGGTCCATTGCTAGTCACATCATATGGGCCTGGGGAAAAAATAAGGG
Organism: Gracilinanus agilis; assembly: GCF_016433145.1. Lineage (NCBI taxonomy): Eukaryota > Metazoa > Chordata > Mammalia > Didelphimorphia > Didelphidae > Gracilinanus > Gracilinanus agilis. Next base: position 283,592,370 of record NC_058134.1, read on the forward strand.
GAATGGAGGTGAGAGACAGTAATGGGTACAATAGGCAAACCACCACAGACAGGAAGAAAAGATGGAGCCTCAGATACCTCCAAATCTCTCTCAGCTAAAGACCCCTATATATATGACTCCTAACTTCAAGGGAATGAGGAAGGGCTGGAATTTGACCAGTCAAGTCAATCAAAGGAGGAGGCTTGCTGAGTATTGGAAGATTCCCAAGCAGTATAGAAAAGGGTATATTACAGGAACATTTTCTTAACCTGCTCTAGCATCCAGTAAGGACAAGAATAATTTTGCACCTTAAGTATCTCTTCTACCTATCAACCATCTCATTTGTGGTTGTAGCTTCCCCAGCAAATAGCTGCTTCCCAAAGTTGGTCCAACCTAGTTCCAAAAGTTAACTGCACTGTAGAACACTCCCAATTTCCTTTCTTTCCTTTAAAAAACCCTTACTCTCTTGTCTTAGAATCAATATTACTGGTTCCAAGGGAGAAGAGCAGTAAGGGGTAGGCAACTGGGGGCAAGTGACTTTTCTAGAATCACAAAGCTAGGAAGTATCTGAGATCACATTTGAACCTAGGTCCTCCTAACTCCAGGCCTGGCTCTCTGTCCCCTGAGCCACCTGACTGCCCTCAGTCATGGGATTTTGACCCAGTCCTCCAACTCTAGCCAAACTCCTGTGAATACATCAGATAATATAATACAGTTCCCTTCATTTTACAAATGAGAAAATTGAGGAATAGATGCTATTTGACTTGCCCAAATCACAAAGGGACAGAGAGAAAGGAAAACCCAAGGTAAGTAAGATGCTCTTTCAACACCATGATCCTGCCTCTCAGAGTAGCTAAATTTGCTGATCTCTGGAGAGAACTCAAGGGATAAGAACAAAGTCAAAGCCTTAAATCCCATTTTGGCATAGACCTGTTCCACAATTGAGCTTAAGAAGACACTAATTTTCCCTAGGAACTGCTGAGACCAATCTTCTTATAAGAAACAGGGAATCACCTTCTTGGGAGTTTGTCTATCCAATCTGAACAGGAAGAGGCAACTATATGTACTAGGAAGAAATGATATGCCCCAGGTCATTTAATCATTCATTGGTTTAAATGGCATTTATACCACATCTACTTCTATCGATATATCCTCCAAAGATAAGCAACATCCTTATCTCTTATCTTCAAGGTGATGCAAACTTTCTAATGCTAACCTCGAAAGATTAGGGAGGGGAAAACAGAAGCAATCTTGCTTTCCTCTATCACCCTATTTATTATCCTCTCTTCCAGGAAGGTTAATGATATTGCTAAGATGGGCTCTTTCCTATCAGAGACCCCCAACTTTATTGTCTATATGCCTCAGGAGCCCTCTGGGATGGAACTCCCCCTCTTTCACCAGTCTGTGGGACTTGACCCACACAGCACATTACAGTAACTCACATGGGCTAACTGTGCTTCCTGTCACCCGTTATATGTCCTAATCATACCAAATATGTGGTCTTCTTAACCTCAGTACTAGGGTGATTATATAATTTTAAAAAATTCTTTCAATGAAAAAAAAAAACACAAAAAACAAGGTCTTTAAAAGTTCAAAAAACATTCTCAATTGCTACATGAATGGCCAGAAAGTTCTGAGTTATTACCCACTATGAATCCCTGAAGAGGTGTCAGACACAACTGTCATATAAGAGCCAGAAAGGACTCAAAAGAAAATTCTGGGCAGAAATCACAACTCAGCTCAAATATTAGTTATACACTTTCCTCACCTGGGCTGCCCTTTGCTCAGTTCAGTCACTGGTCATGCTCATGATCTCATCTTTTCTCAGATCCTGGGGGAAGGAGTTGGGAGGAGTGGGTTGTGGCATATGAAGACTTTAATAAATGTTAAGCAAATGAATTATGGCATCTGTCCTCCCACAGGGCTGCTCCATTTTCAACCTCTTTGAGACTCAGTTTCCTCATCTGCAAAAATGGAGATAACACTTATACAACCTACCTCAAAGGGTGGTTGTGAAGAAAGTGTTTGCAAAGAACTATATAAAAGTGAGTTATATTATTATGGCTCAACATGTAGCAGTTGACCAAAACATGGTTCTGAATCTGTCAGACTACACTCATAGCCCTCACCCCTGTGCCTAACCCTTAGGACCTAGACCCAAACAGAGAAGACAAAGGAAGAAAGAACAGGGCTAGCATCACCCAAAGGCAAATTAAGGAACATATAATATTTCCAAAGCCCCAGGAAAGACTTCTACCTACCAAAATACTTCTAGGATCAATGTTAAAATTTCTTCCTTTCCTTCTTTAGCTTAGTTTTGGCCCAATTATAAAACAAATGTTTGATGGCGCATGAGTGAGTATATATGTCTATGAGAAAGACAGGGAAAGAGAGTGAGAAATGGGGGGCGGGGGAGGAGCACAAAAACACTTTATGCTGCTGCTTAATCACAGAATCTCAAGAGTTGGAAAGAAACTTTGGAAACTATCTAGTCCAAATCACCTGTGAACAAGAATCCTTTACAATATTACTGTTAAGGATTCAAGATTCAGAATAAGATGTTCATTTTTGGATGTGACCAATGAGAGATTTTGTTTTGCTTGACAAAGCATATTTGTTATAAGGGTTTTGTTTTTCAATTTGGAGGAGATAGAGGAAGAGAAAACTAATGTTTACTCACTGAAAAAAGAGAAGCCTTTTAAAACCTCAGTATCAGCATCAAGTGGTCATCCAGCATCAGCTTGAAGACCACCAGCGAAAGGGAACATATTACTTCCTGATATATTTCTTAGTTCAGCTTTTTTTTTTACATTTTTTTTTAAACCCTTAACTTCTGTGTATTGACTTATAGGTGGAAGATGGGTAAGGGTAGGCAATGGGGGTCAAGTGACTTGCCCAGGGTCACACAGCTGGGAAGTGTCTGAGGCCAGATTTGTGATATATTTCTTAATAAAACTTTAGATTCTTTCCTGAAAGTATATTTCTAAGGGGAAGAATATAAGACATTTCTAAACATGTAAATATGAATTACAAAATGGACTTAGTTTTGAGCCCCTCAGAAGGAACTTTGTTCCATGACTTCTAGGAACCCAATTCTTCCCTATTCAGAAAGCATTTTATTTAATGTCACTGACATTCCTCATCTGGAGTACTGTGTTCAATTTGGATACCATGGTTTAAGGACAATGACAAGCTGAAGTATGTCCAAAAGCCAACTATGACAATAAAGAACCTTAGGTCCACGACTTAGGAGATCAGTTGAAGGAACTAGGAAATGTTTAGCTTAGAGAAGAGATGACTCAGAGGTAGACCGTTAAAAGAGCTATCATGTGGAGGAAAGATTACACTTGTTCTGATAGCTTAAGAGGATGGGATAGAGAGTATATGTCAAAGTTACAAAGAGGCAAAGTTGGGTTTGATTTCTGGAAGAACTTTCTAACAATTATAGCTATCTAAAAGTGGTATTGCCTGCCTCAAAAGGTGGTATTTATCCCTTGGAGGTATCCAAGCAGAGGCTACATAGCCTCTAGTTAGGTATTTCATAGTGGAGACTCCTTTTCCTGTGCAGGTTGAACTAGCCTGCCACTGAGGTCCCTTCTGTCTTGGATAATAATGAAATGATTTTCAAATGTGTAAATCACACAAATCTGCTTGGATGACAGAATCAGGAAAGAATAAAGACCTAGAGTGATGCGCTGGTTTTTTAATGTGATGAAATTTAATAGAGATCAAAATAAAATACCCAAAGCTGAGCCAGTGTAACAGAGTGGTAAGCTAACCTCAAAATAAGGAAATCCAGGGGTCAAGTCAAACCTCAGACACATACTGAATTGTATGCTCAAAGCAACTCACTTAACCTTCTCAGTACAACTTACTATGTTGCAGAATACCTGATTGGCATTAGTAAAGGCAATAAATTTCCTCACTAAATGTTCCCTATATGAATGAAATCACTTGTTCTAATTGTATAGGACAGGAAAACTGTGAATACAGAATACTTTATGTGAAAAAGATCTGGGTGTTTCAGAAGACTTTAAATTTAATGAGTTTACAATGTGTTATGGCAGCCAAAAAAGCTAATGGAATCTTATGTTTCCGATAATGTAAATCTATGTTCAAAGTGAGGAGGCAACATGCCCTAGTTGGAACAAAATCTGAAGTACTAGGTTCAGGTTCCCACAACACATTTTAGGAAAAAAGGTGGAACCAATTACAGCAGCCCAAGTAGGATGGAGAAAAGACCAAATTTTGCCTCAATAATAAGGAAACATTTCCTAACATGTCCAAAAATGGAGAAGACTTCCTCTAACAACAGTGAATTCCTCATCACTGGAGGTCTTTCAGCTGAGGCAGAATAACTTTTGGGGGTATTATCATGGAATATTTCTACTCAGGTACAAATTAAACTAGATGACCTCAGCAGTTCCTTCCAACCCAGATTCTATGTTTGTTTGTGTGATAATCTGTGGGCTGGTCCACAAAAGTAGAACCTTGAGGGAGAGAGAAAAGGATCAACATACCAACGATGAGAGATAAAATGAGGAAGAATAGCATATAAGAGACACTGGCTACCTCACAATTTTTTATAGAGCTGGTTCTTCAGGAGAGAGAATAGGAACTCTGGAAAGGCAAGGAACTAGGTATTAAAGGAATGCTGACCAGGAGCTTCCCAATATAAGTAAAACAAACTCAATTCACAAGCAAAGTAGCTCAAATAGTACTGTGGAATCTAGATGGAAATCAATTGTGGTGTCAGGGAGACTAAGAGACTTATTAAAGTCACTGGTGAAACTGTCAAGGTGTAAAACTTGAGTGAACTCATATACTGGAGTAAGGAAAAGGCAATTCTAAAGGCCATATGGCAATTAAGAGACCCCAAACCAAAAGATAAAAGGTCTCAGATTTCTCAATGGGGAATAAACGGCCCCCACAAGCCCCACCTAAACAAAGTACCATATTACATGGCCATTCCCAGTTTGAGAAGGCATTTTGTCAATCTGATTGGGAAGTATGTCCTAAATTGCCTAATTTCAATCTGCAGAAAGATATGTTGATGGGGAAATTATACCTAGAACATCAGGCAATGGGACCAGAGAAGCTATCTGCTTGAACAGCTGCAAAGGCAAAGTGAACAAAGTATCTACCCAAGGAGGCAAAAGGGACAGGGGTAAAAGGAAACATAACAGTGATGATCAATTACTGAAGAGTGACTAAAACAGGCATACATAAAAGAAAGATGATATATGGAACAGGTTAGATAGGAGAGGGTAGGCAAAGCTATCTTTGGTTCCCAACCTTCAAGTGATAGGGCTTTTGGAGTGATAGGCTTATGGAGAGAACCAATGTGATCTGAGGTGCTTTGACATCTTTCTTCTTTTTCAGGGTGAAACAGGGATGGGAAATGTGATAAAAGACAAATTAGGAATAATAAAAACAAAACACTCAAAGGGAAAAACCTGACAGTTTTCCAACCTTCAGCACTCTAGGTCAACTTCTCAGGAAGTCAATAATATAACTAGGGCTTTGCTAGGTTGGGGTCTTTGAGGGAATAACAGGGCCTCTCATTTCTGGCTCTGCAACCCATTTGCCCTGTCCTCCAAACACTACAGATGCTATAATAGTCCAATACCAGTTTCCAATAATAAAGAAACCAGGTCCATTAATGACAGGTAGCTAAGGACAGACAAGACAAACTCCTGAATAGAATTTTTCCACTCTAAGTCAAATTCTCTCAGAGTAACCTCATTCAAGTTTCTCTGAAAAGATTTGGTCTATCCAACTCTATCACTGGCTGAGAAAGCCCAGAGTTCCACAACTGAAAGATTCATCTAACTCTGATTGGTGAGGACTCCAAGCACCTTTCTAAGATGATTAATATTCCTGCATTCTCCAGTTTTCAGTGCAGGGGCAGAGTGCCAACCCTACCTTTTATTATACAGTTAGGTGGAAATGAAGCTAACAAAACTCCCCCCAAACTAACTTTCCAGCTTCCTCATAAATTAAATTCTCAGGGACACAGAAAACGGAAAAGACAAATAAGCATTCCACTCAACTATTCTTCATGCCAGGGGGGGGAAGAGGAGACTTGAGTGTGGAGCTGTCACCAACCAGAAAAACAAAACAAACAAACAAACAAAACTCCAAACCTCATAACACACTGATCTCTATTACTTCTGCTCTCTAACTTATGGATGTCAAGTATCTCTGACCTCACTCTCTCCAAAAGTGGGGTCACTCAAGAGAAGAATTTCTTACCTCTTGCAATCTACAGCCTCCCCAAAGCTCCTTAACTGAACCCAAAATCTGTGTCAAATTTCCTAACTTTTCCAGTCCTTCAGCTTAAATATAGCTTACTTTTTGACTGCAACTCTCTCTACTGAGTTCAAATCTCCCTCAGCTTAATTCCTTCAATTACTACTCAAAGTTCTATGCACTCCACCCCCACCCCATCCCCTTCTAGGACCTTCTTTTTCAAGTAAGTGCCAATATCACCCACCTAAGAATCCCTCAAGGATCGATCCTCACGACTCATCCTTATTCCCAACCACTAAGTGGCTCCCTCGCAGTTCACTCCCAATTACCCCCTCGCCTTTTCGTTGCAGCCCATTAGGCTGTCAGGTGTGACCCCTCCACCTCCATTGGAGCCCTACAAATAGGCTTATTTCATCTACTCCCGTAAGCCTTTTTCTCCAGGGCCTAGATCTAGTTCGCCCTCTTAGCCAACCCCCGCCCCAAACAAGCCCCTTTAGCCTGCGAGGCCCAGCCCCCCCCTGCACCCCTCAGCTTCAGAATGCGCGAGGCCCACCCCATCCCATCTCGATCAGAACCAGACCTAGCTAGATCTAGTCATCTCCTAGCCAGTCCTCCCTTCCTTTTCAAAAATCCCAGACCCCGACCTACCAACTTCGCTCTCCCTTCCTGCCCGTCCCCCCACTCGGGAGCTCCCCGTTAGGCCTGCCCAGCCCTGCCCCTTTTATCCCCAGTTCCTCCCTGGGCCCCGCGGGGGCTGAAGCCCAGTCCCCTTACCTCCCGCAAAGGAGGGCCTCCCTCCTCCCCAGTTCACCGGCGCCTCCCTCCGCCCCGGCCCCTCCGGCTCCACCAGCTCAAATACCTAAACCTCCGTCTACCCAATCGGGCCCGAGCCTGTGTCGAACAGACAAACAGCTGCAAGTCAACCAAACCCTTCTCCTCCTCCACCTCCTTCTCCTCACCCTGGGGCGGCGGCCTAGACCAATAGCAGCTTCCTCCACCCGCCGCCGGAGGCGGGGCTTACGTTGAAACCTTCGCCAATCGTCTTTGGGGAGGTGGGTTCTTCCGGCATTGTCGCCAACGGATACGAGACGGAGCCCTAACGGACGAAGGACGCAACCAATAGACAACGAAGCTCCATGCAAATGAGCAGCCATTAAAGAGCGAAGTTTCCGAGGAAGGGGGTGGGGCACTGTTAACGGATGTCTGTAGCAACCAATGGAATCTCGACACCCAACGAACCCCTCCACCGCCTCCTTTCGACTCATAAACATCTAATCAGGTGAGCAATGGGGGGGGTGTGGGAGGATCATGTCAGAGTACTGACCAATCGTGTTACAATTTAAGAGTTTGACTGGCAAACGAGGCGGGGCAAAGAGGGAGGCTTCTGTTAACCTTCGACCCCCAAGTTTGGGGTAGATCCCAGTTCCAACCTCCCGTGGGAAATTTGCAGATCAACCCTAAATATATCTTACCTAGGAAGATCCCCTCCCTAGATTGGACGGGAGAAGGGAGAGAGAATATTCACTTCCGGGGTTCGGGGCAAAGGTCATGACCTCCTTTGCTCGGTCCCTGCCTTCTGAACCTGAATCCTAACGTGGAGAGAGGGTTTATCCTGGGACTGGAAGGGTAGGAACATACAGATCTGTAAGATTTAAGCTCCGAGGGGGACAAACTCGAGAGTCTGTGTGACCCTACTTAGAGCAAAGGGGGGTGGGGGTGGCAAGGCGGGAAGAATTGTGCTCCGTTCCGGCTTCCTCCCGCCAGCTTCCAGCTCAGCTCTTTGGTCCTGCATGACTTCAGTCATTTATGTCCAAGGTTCAGTCCTGGTGAGGTCTGTTAGAGGAAGATCCCAGACCACCTCACCCATCACCCTCCATTCCCCTCAATACCAAGGATAAAAGAAGCAAACTATAAAACTAGGAACTTTGTTTTAATGAATTACAAACTAAATTACAAATAACATTAACAAGGATTGGTTGTGGGGATAGGGAGTGAGGGAGGACACACAAGACTCAAAGGAAGACAAAAATATTTTTTTTTTTAAGATTTCCCTTACAAAACCCCCAAAGGTGCGCATGGCAGCAAAATTCCTCCCCATTAAAAAAACAAACAAAAAACTACTACAACCTGGAATATAAATAGTATTGTCCTTCCTTCTTTCAAACAAATATTCTCTCATTCCCCATTGCCCAGGCACAACCTTCCCTTAAAAAGTGTCAGGCATTCTCAAAATGACTTCTAACCCTAACTCCTGCCCCAGTTTTGAGTTTCCTTCATTGGAGGATAGGAGGCAGAGAGGCCCAACAGTTAACTTAAAGAAACTAGAGGCCAATTCCACACGGGTGAAGTGAGTAGTCATAGATCAGAATGAAGAACAATTCTCCCTCTCTTCTCTCTTTGTTCCTATCCTTCACCCTAAGTTCAGTTTCTGCCAACTAAGCAGAGGGGTGGCAGACAAGGAAATTAGGGCCATTTTAGTTCTGTGGTGGCCCTTACTTGGACTAAGTTTTCATTCTTTCAGCCTGTGAAGGGAGAAGAGTGTGTTTGGGTACAAAATCTGGTTTTATCTCATTTTCTTTTTAAAAATTTCACAAGAAAAGCACACACACACACACACACACACACACACACACACACACCAAAAAAAAACAAAAATACACATTTAAAAGGGGCCCTGTGGAATGTTTTTTCAAAGCTTCCCACCTAGCCCTCTGCTTATAGTAGGTCCTATATAAACAGTAGCAGCAGGAGGATGGGAGGGGTATGATGAAAATCCTATGTGTCACTCCCAAACTCAGGAGACAATCATCACCAGACAGAAGTCCTAGGTAGGGGGGTGGTATATAAGACAGTAGGGAGCCCTGAGGTCCTGTCTTGTCCATCCCCCTCAGCATAGATCAGGAGCTGAGGCTGCAGGGTCTGTCTCACTGCTCATGCCCTAAAAGGGGGCAGTGGAAGGCAGAGGTTGGCTTAAGTGCACTGAATACTGAATCTCCCTTTCATTTCCTACCCCTCCCAATCCCCACCTATCCCTAAAATGGGTAGAGTGGGAAAAGATGAGAAGGTAAGCTGAGAGTTAGGGGCAGCCAAAAGTGGCTCTCCCCTGACCCCTATCTAAGTTCAAGCAGCCCAGAGCCAGGCCAGGGCTGGTCTACCCTAGAAGGTGAGGATAGGATTGGGGGGTAAGGGCACAGCATGGCTCAGAGTCGCAAGTGGGGTACAGGCTTAGTAACATCCATGAAGAAGGGATGAGTTAGAGCTGCCTTGGCTGAAACACGCTTGTTAGGGTCATAGTGCAGCATTTGCTGGAGGAAGAAAAGGAAATTATTATAAGAGATATGTCTGTGGATATGTGGAGGGCCTGAGGGACAAACTATAAGAACAGATCCCACCCACCTCCATCTTCCACCCAAATGGAATATTTCATAATTCACCATACCCTATCACTCAACTTAAATTCTTATCCCCACCTAAACTTTCCTGGGAAACCACCAGGGAAAGAGGAGGCACAGAAGCTTCTTCCTTAGGGAATCATAAGATCTTTGCATCCAAGAAACCTGAACTACTCCTGACTCTCCAGGTGAAAGATAGTTTCCCGGAGCAGGGACTCTATTCTAGGACCACGAGGTATAGAGAAAGAGATTGATTTTTCTTCCCTTCTTCCTAGCTTACCGATAGCAAGCTCCGTCCATCTTCATCTAATGGAGGCACCACCTTACTGAAATCTTGTCTCGCCCATTTAGGGAAGCTGGGCTTATAATCAGGCATAGAGGTCACTCCTGGCCAAGCTACCTCATCTGGTGTCCCCAGTGTCCGAAAAATCCGGAACAGCTGGTCAATTTCAGAGTCTCCAGGGAATAGGGCCCTACGAGTAATCTGGAAAGTAGAAGAGGGGGGCAGGATTGATAAAGGCGAACCTTCCCTGCACACAGAGGAGAGGTTCCCACAGGCAGTGAAAGGTCAATGGGACCCCATGACTCCCCCCAGGGCCCTTCATGGGGTCAGTCACACTGAGCCTGAGACAATAAAGCCCCTTTATTATCTCCATGCCTCCTCCTTCCCTCCCCCAACCATGGCTTTTCAGATCCCCCTAGGCTGGGGTGGGGGGGTTGGGATGGGGGTGAGTGGGGGCCACTGATGTGCAGCAAGGGGATCCCAAGCCACTCACGGGGTGTGGGGTGGGCATTGAAGTCATCCCCCCTCCTTGTGATGCAGCCACTTCTAGATAGGAGTACAGAGGGCAGGGACTGTGTCTTCCACTTCTTCTGTTATCCCCCACAGCACCTAGCACAGTGCTGGGCACACAGTAGGTGCTTAATAAATCCTTGTTGATTGATTGAAACAGGAATATGGGCAAGTGTAAGGTAATGCATTAAGGGACAAATAACCCATATTATATTGTTAAGATGATGGGTTCTGAGCCCTTAGCTCAGTTTCCTCATCTATAAAATGAGGGGGAGGGTAAACTAGATGACCTTCAAGGTCCCTTTTATGATCCTACAATCCAGGAAAGGGACCTGGGAATAAGTTCCCAATAAATATTTGTTGCCAATTGGAAAGCACTGGGCCAGTAAGTTGCCTTGGCCAAAAAAGGCCTACAAAAGGCTAGGAGTTGTCAGGGAAGGTATTGATAACAAAAGAGAAAACATTATCCTACCCTTGTCCAAAATCATGGTGCATCTGTACCTGGAATACTGGGTGCAGTTCAGGTTAATGCACCTCAAGAGAGATATCATTGAAACTGGAGAAGAGCCAGAAGGATAACTAAAAGAATCAAGGGTTTGGAGGGGAAGGGCTCCCATATGACTAAAAATATTAATTCTGTTCAAAAAGTCAAAAGTTGAGAGCACATACTCCAAGTCTATAAAATAAAAAAATGATATAAAGCTCCCTGGATTCTATGCTATTAAAACCAAGAGAGGTACCCTAGGAAGTTGAGGGAGGAAATTTTAGCTTCATTCCGGGAAGTACAACTTTCCCTAGCAGGTAGAAAAACTTTTGGATCACCTCAAATAGCTACAAAAATTGGTTTATTTATAAATGAATGGTGACAGAGCGACAGAGCTCATTTAAAAGAAATGAGGACTTTTAAGGGGCAGGAAACTATCCTACCATTTGAAGTCACCATCAGGGAAGAGAAGCAAACCCTCCCACCCCCATCCCACTTCCACAATTCTTCCCTTGCTGAAAGAAACTAATGGAGGGCTGATGGAGCATAGGTCTGAACCAGTGTGGCATTTCTTAGATGTTCTAGAGTCATGAGGTAGAAGGGGATGTGTGTGTGTGGCAGAGGGAGTGAGAAGGTGAGGGATTGGTGAGGGTTAGAAGGTCAGGGTCTACAACATACCATCTCAGCAAAGATACAACCCAGGCTCCATATATCTACAGCTGTTGAGTAGTATTTACAGCCCAAGAGGATTTCTGGTGCTCGATACCACAGGGTTACCACCTGAATGGAAAGGTTGAGGATGTTTACATAGTAGGAATCCAAGCGTCTTGACACCATTCTCTAAAAACTCCCATCCTTCTTAGGGTGGCTTTCCTCTCCCCATCCTGTTCTTCCCACTGATTCCCTTCCTTCCCTCCCTCCCTCCCGGGTAATCTTTCCTGATCCCAGATCAGTCAAACTTGTGGACCTTAACCCTTGACACACAATTTGTTTTATGTGTCCCCTCTGTGCTTCTATCCAACTATCCCAGCTTTGTGTCTAGTTAATCTGATTCCACAGTGAATGGGATTGAATTCTGAGATCTTCCTGGAATATCAGGGGTTCTTTCCCTCTAATTATTATTATAATTACTATTGTCAATTATAATAGGCTCTAGCATAATATACAGAGATGACATTTATATAGCATTTATAGCTTGCCACCATTTTCCATGAGATTTTCCATTTTATAGAGGAAGAAATTTCCAAACCCCCAAACTTACCCCCTTCTAAACTATCTCTAATCATGTTCCTTCCAATAACCCATACTCAATAACCTCAGTGTTATCCCTAATTTCTCACTCTCCCTCATCCCGAATATTTAATCAATTGCCAAATCTTATCGCTTCTAAATCTATACTATCTCTCCCATCTTTCCACTTACATAGCCACCATACTCTAGTTTGGGTCCTCATTACCTTCTGCCAAGATTACTGTAATAGGCTCCTACTTCGTCTCCTGCCTCAAGTTTTTCCCCATTCAAATCCATCCTCTACACAGCTGCCAAAGTGATTTTCCTAAAGCCAAATCTAACAATTTCAATTTAGAGGCAATTGGTGGCACAGAAGATAGAGTGCTAGGCCCACAGTCAGGAGTTCAGATCCGACCTCAAACACTAGCTATATGACCCCTAGGCAAGTCACTTAACCCTGGTTTGCCTCAGTTTTCTCAACTGTAAAATTGGCATAATCGATATTCCTGAAAGTTGTGGGAGCTTTCTTCCCTCAGATGAGATCATCTAAGACACCTTCCCCCACTTAAACTCTAGTAGCTCCTCACCTCTTCTGGGATCACATATCATCTCCTGTTTTGCTTTTAAAGCCCTTTACAACTTAGATTTCTAATCTTATTATAATTATTTCTTGTATTGGCCTTCTTGCTGTTCTTAACAGATGACATGTGATCTTTGCAATACCTCTACCCCATGCTGGGAATGTCCTCCTACTTCTCTCCACCTCTTAAACTCCTTTGTTTCCTTCAAAATCCTGCTTAAGTGACAATTGCAAGAAGCCTTTCTTGATCCTCCCACTCACCAGTGTCCTTCCCCCTCAAAAAGTTACCTCTTATTTATTTTCTAGATATTTCTCTATGTACATGTTGTCTCCCTGGGTTGAACGCAAACTCCTGTTTGTCTGTATCCCCAGTGGAGTGTCAAAGAAATAGTAGATTCTAAGTAAACACTTATTGATTGAGCAACTGAGAACCATAGACATCAGTGACTCCAAAGAAGATCATTAGAGGGGACCAGGAGCTAAGAGACTCACCTCATGAGTGTAGGTGCGAACAGGTACTCCAAAGGCCCTGGCTAGTCCAAAGTCGGCCAGCTTGATGGAGCCTTCAGCATTGATGAGGAGGTTCTGGGGCTTGAGATCTCGATGGAGGACTCTGTGAGAGTGGCAGAAGGCTAGACCCTGGAGGAGCTGAAACAGGTAGCTCTGGCAAGAGAGGTAAATGGAAGAAGACGGGATAGCATGATAGGACTTTGAGGCTCTCCTTCCTCATTTATAGTGTGTAGTCAATGAAAGGGGTTTTGACTGATGCGCTGAAAATAGCTTCCTAGGAGGAACCCTCAGTCCAGCCCTTCACATGCAGGCGGCCACTGGCCCTCCCAAGAAGGCAATTCCTGGCAGAAGATGGGGGGTAGTATTTAAGTAAACTCTGGACTTTGGGCTAAATGAGCCGGCCTACTTCCTTTAGCCCAAACTCTCTTGCCATCTACTTGAATGGTTAGTTAATAAGGAGTTGCTGACTCAGAGGAGTTTCAACTTTTTTGATTCCCCAGCCCAGCCCAGCCCTGCCCAGCCCAGCCCTGATTAATGAGCTACAAAATAAGGCACAAAGGAGATGGGGAAAGAGAAGGAACCTGAGTGACTTGTAAAAACTCTTTTATGTTTTAAATGCTCTATGGTTGGTAGAATCCCCTATCTGCTCAGAACACAAGGGAAAAAGGGATGGATATTACATAGATGTTATTATCAAAAAGGGTCCAGGCAAAGGCCAGATGGTAGTAGTAGAGAGGCAAGTTACCTTAATGAGGGGCAAAGGGATGCCTGTTAGCGCAGATGCATCCATGAACTTCTTCAGGTCCTGATGCAGAAATTCAAAAACCAGGTAGAGTTTGTTTTCTGTGTGGATCACATCCAGCAGCCTACAGAGGAGAGGTCAGGGTGACCGGAGGGAAGGAGGGAGGGAGGAAAAGGGATCATTCAAATGATGGTCTGAAAACAGGTTTGTGTCACTAGGAGAAGAGATGGGGGAATCAGAGGCCCACTCTCTGGGGATGAACAGATCAACATGACAGAGCCTTCTCGGAGCCATACTTACTTGACAATGTTGGGGTGATTAAGTTCCTTGAGTAGAGAGATCTCTCGAATAGCAGTACTGGGGACGCCCTCTGTCTCACTTGGAGAGGATGGGGGAGCAGAGAGGGGAGTTTAGCAAGAAGGTCACTCCCCAAAGCCCAGTCTCCCTAATTAGATCCCAATTGCTAACAGAAGCCCTTCCAAGCATCTCTGAGAATAAGATAGGGAGGAGACTTAAGGAGGGAATGCCACCCTACAAACTACTCCTGCCCATGCAGGGTGGGGCTCACAGGCCAGGGAGTGGCTTTTGGACACATAAAGGCCACCATTTCCTCCCTCCCACCAGAGTACAATAAGGTGCTGGAAGTCAGGCCTCTATCTGCCTCTTATGCTGGGGGAAACTGAGGCAAGGGCAGGCTACAGGGAAGAGGTTTGAGGGGGTGATCCTAACCTCCCCCAGTTGGGCCAGTGAAGGTTCAACTGTCATTCTTTTGAAAGAGCAGAGAGAATTCTAAGGTAGGGTAAGAAGGGGAAGACCTGTTGGCAGCTGCTTCCTACCAGTTGGGGTCTCTCTGCCACCCCTCTCCCGCCTTCATCCCTACAAAATCCAACTGCACTGGATCCCACAGGCCATTCTGGAGATTTCCCCCCATCTCCCTCAAGTAATCCCTACACGTTAAGGGCATTGTCAGGGGCAGTTTTAGGAGGGGGCTTTCCACCCTCTAAGCTCCCTTCTAGTGGGGCTGGGAGACCCCCTCCCAAACCACCCCCCAGAAAGCCACGCTACCCTGTCTCTCCAACCCAGAACCCCACTCCAGAAGAGCCGGCCCTTCCATCTTCCGGTCCCGCCGACCCTTATCTCGGGTGGGGGACACTCCGGGAAGCCTCGAGGTAGCAGGGTCTAGGGCAGGAGGGGGCCACTCACGTGTCCAGACGGATTTTCTTAAGGGCCACCACTTCTCCCGTCACCTTGTTCTTCGCCTTGTACACCACCCCGTAAGTGCCCTCTCCAATCTTCTCCACCTTTTGGAAATTATCCATGGAGAGCCGGGGAGCGGGGCCGCCACGGCCCAGGACTGGGAACTTGGGAACGGCTGGGAGTCCGAAGAAGAGGAGCCCGGCTCTGGGGGCAGAGTTGGAGGGCAGGGGGGCCGGCGCGGTGGCCCGAGCCCGGATGGAACGCGGTGTATCCTTAGCCCCTTGTCAGTCAGTTTCTACAACTTGCAACAATGTTGCCGCCTCCCCCCTCCCGCGCCCGGCCTCCTCCAGAAGCCCCGCCCCAGCTTCCCGCGTTTCACTCGCTCCGCCCCCAGGGCGTCTTATTGGTCGGCGTCATCACGAGGGTGGGGCTGAGAGCCCCGTCTTGTCCTACAGGCTCCAATAAAACGCTCGAAAGCCCTATCCCTTTCCTCCAGCCTGCCAATTCCTTACCTAGGCCAACTTTTCTTGCCTGAAAGACCTGAGGAATGGTTATTTGGGGGGATGACTCCTGTCAGCGTCCAGTGACCATTCACCCACCGCAGCCCGTCTTCCCTTCCCCTAGGCCGCGTTCCTCTCTCGGATCCGTCTCCCCTGCCCTTTGCAGCTTGTGTCCACAGAGCCTCCCTCGCCCCCTGCCCACCTTTCCTACTTTCACAAGTCTTGATTCAAGGAGTAGAATGAGAGCTGCTATTTCTATGGTCCTTTAAGATTTCCGAAGTGTTTTTCACTCGCACACTACAAGAAGCCCAACTCCACCACAATAAAACATACTTTGTTTCATCCCAGCCCAACAGCAACTGTGTCAGGCCTTTTGTGTTAGTTATTATCTCCGTTTTACAGCTGCGGATATTGAAGCCCGGTTAAGTGAGCAGGTACTAAGCACCCACCGTGTGCCACAGGACCAGGCATTGTTAGGCCTAGTTAGAGAAAGAATTCGAACTCAGGCCCCTCCTGACTCCTAGTCCAGGCTTGTTTTGGTTTTTGTTTTTTTTCACTGCCCTTCCTTCAGAGGGAGTCCTGAATAGAAGAAAATGACCTTGAACAGAGAAAACTATGACTCTAAATCTGGGAGATATCCAAGGGGGTGCTGGAGCCGGCTCAAACCAGCTTATGAGAATCAATTGTTAAATTATCTGTGTGAGAACTTACACTTCAAGGGTCAGCAAAAGCTACAAATGAGGGCTCAATTAATTACTTTGTTGATTGTCCAAATTTAAGAAAGTGATGGAGAAAATGGTAATAATACATGTTAAACTTAAAAGTGGCAGTCAGACTTTTTTCAAGGAGCTGGTTATTAAATATTTAGCAGCATACCACTGTGTATGACTATGTTTCTATTATAATAATGGAGGCAGACAGCACTGTGGATTAAAAGTTTCCTATATTGTAGTCAGGGTTCAGTTCCCTGAGTTCAAATTCCCCCTTGACCCCAGACTTTCAAGCCCTAAATAATTGCCTGTTTTTTGACTAATAATACTCTATTATTAGTGATAGCTTCATGACAGATATTTCTATAGCTCTCAAGATGTACAAAATAGCTTTTCCTCTTTGATTTTGTGTAATCCTCATAACAGCCCTGGGGTAAATGTAAATATAAATAGGATAAAATTAAATAAATTAAACATGGAGTAAATATAGTAGATGATGTCGATACAATACTTTACATTTACTGTTTCATTAGAAATCCTCAACAACTCTATCTAGTGGGTTTGTCTCCTTTTTCCAGATGGAGAATCTGACGAGAATGCAGGTGGCTTGCCCAGGGTCATGCAGCAAGTAAGTATGGGAACAAATCAACTGGCCTAAAGATCAATAATCAATATCAAGATCAATTTCTACCATAACAGAACTAGAACTCTAACATTCTCACCTGGGGAGGGGTCCCAAATCCCCTCTAACTCCATTGATCTTTCCATCCACTACCTTTGCCTTTTTTTTTTTTTTTTAAACCCTCACCTTCCATTTTAGAATCAACACAGTGTATTGGTTCCAAGGCAGAAGAGCAGTAAGGGCTAGGCAATTGGGGATTAAGTGACTTGCCCAGGGTCACACAGCTAGGAAGTATCTGAGGTCAGATTTGAACCCAGGACTTCCCATCTCTGAACTTGGCTCTCAATACACTGAGCCACCCATCTGCCCCTTTACCTTTGTCTTTAAATCTCTTCCTGTCTGTCTCCCCTGGTCTTCATAGGAATGGGCTTTGTCTTCATCTTTTTGTTCATCTTTGTCTTCCTCAAGTGAAGTCCCTCATCTGATGTCACCGATTCTTAGGCTGAATCTCTCATGCTAAACTATTTGTGTAGGGATGGAGGAAATGGTGGGATGAAGAGATAGACAGAAATTCTTTGATTCTTGCTTGACTCCTGTGCAGCCCAGGGATTCAGGCTACCATTGAATTAACAATGAGCTGAGGTATTTTTGAGAGACAGTGGGGCTCGGAGAAGCATCTAAAAACCTAGTGGGGCTCAGGACACCTAGCATTTTGAGATAGGGAAAAGAAAAGCTTTCAAAGCATTTTCCTACATTCCTGTTTTATTGTAAGAGGAGATGTTGAGTTTCAGCTAGGTTTTGATCCTACAACCAGTAATTGGTAGTAGGAATAGAGAGAAGGAGAACCCACCTTTTCTACGGTCTGCTTGAATATATCATGCCATTGTCAGCCACATCCACTTCTCCTCAGTCCTTCCTTTCTTTCTTGGGAATCTGAAGGGAGGAGAAGATAGGCAGGGCTATGCAAATGAGCGGTACCCCCTTCTTATATAGTAGCTAGCTAGCACCAAGCCTCTGGACTATGGCTTTTGGACTGGCAGAAAGAATGAGAGGAGGCCAGATGATCTGGTTTTATAAGATGGCCATGACCTGCGCCCTGCTGGCTATGATAGCTGCCGATGGTGAGTCTGAGAATAAGGATGGATGTGGGGATGGGCAGTTTGAGTTGGGACTGAGTATCTTCTAGGCTTGGCTGCCCTAGCCACTTCCCCAGGCCTCTTCTACCTCCCTGCCTCTATCTATTCAGGAGGACTTGAACATTTAGACTAGATATCCTTTTCCTTGTGTGGGAAAGTTGAGCAGAAGCATCTCTTTAAGCATCTTTTAAAGAAGGGAATTTTGGAGTGCTTGTTGCTTAAGTTTTAAGGCTCCAAAGATCAAATTGGGGTTTTTGAAGGAAAGCTGGTAGATCAATTGTTCCTCTCTCTTCTGGTACCTGGCATTTTAAGGGCATAGATGGGAAGGCGGCAATTCTCTGGGAAAAGAAGGATGAGTCTGGGACCTAAAGATGGTTAAAGAGGAAACTTCTAATTCTTTTGGTTGTGGGACTAGGGCCTGTTGGCTTTGCCTGCTATTCTGGGGCCAGGGATAGGAAGGCATAGGGGTCTCAGCTGAGAATCACATGAAAAGGATCTGCCTGGGGATTGGAACCTCGTGACTAGGAAGGGGGGGTTGGCCTGGCATATCAGAGGCAGCAGTAAGGAAAGAGAGTAGGGAGGAGAAAAAAGAAGGGGAGATCTTATTACTCCTTTTATCTTTACAATGAGATACTCAATAAGCTTATTCTAGGGTCCTTCTCTCTACTTATTAAGTCCCCAGGTCCATTTCCTGCCCCTGTTGCCCCTCTAAATCTTGGAAACTGAGGAGACTCCATTTCCTCTAAGGTCTTACCCAGTAGTTCTCCATCTTTTTTTTTTTATATATAAGGATAGATTTTTAAAAATAATATTATTAGGGGTAGCTG
Source organism: Gracilinanus agilis (assembly GCF_016433145.1). Classification (NCBI taxonomy): domain Eukaryota; kingdom Metazoa; phylum Chordata; class Mammalia; order Didelphimorphia; family Didelphidae; genus Gracilinanus; species Gracilinanus agilis. The sequence continues at coordinate 283,611,324 of NC_058134.1, forward strand.
GGTATCTCAGTGGATTGAGAGCCAGGCCTAGAGATGGGAGGTCCTAAGTTCACTTCCTAGCTGTGTGACCCTGGGCAAGTCACTTAACCTCCATTGGCTAGCCCTTACTACTCTTCTGCCTTGGAACCAATATACAATATTGATTCTAAGACAGAAGTTAAAGGTTAAAAATATATATGTTTTATTAATATCTTTTTTCATTACCTAACTTTTCCCGTGTTCAACTCCTTTCCAGAGAGCCCTCCCTATAGCAAAGAATTTTTTCATAGAAAAAAAAGGAGGAAAAAATGAGCACAATGGATATGTACAAACACACATGTGTCTGCATAAACATTTTACACATACATGTGTAATATTCTACATCTGTGCTCTCTACAAAGGAGTAGGAAAAGATGTCTTCTGTTTTTTCTTTGGGGCCACGCTTGATCTTCATAATTTTGAAACACTCATTTATGATTGTTCTTTCCATTTCCATTTCCATTGTTGTAATCATTATATTTTCTCTAATTCATTTTGTGTTAATTCATATGTCTTTCCACTCTTCCCTGTGTCATCATGTAGGCCATTTCTTAAATACCCCAATATTCCATTTATGTGCCACCCTTTATCATTCCTTAATCATTCCCCAATTGATTGATCCATCCTTGGTTTCAGCTCTTCACTACCACAAAATATTCTGCTATAGATATTTGGTGAATATGGGGTCTTTTTTTTTCTCGGTGACCTCCGTGGTGAGTATGCCTAGTTGTGGAATCTCTGGAACGAGGGCGAGGGACATTTTATTCACATGATTCCTAATTACTTTCCAAAAGATTTGTCCTAATTCAGAACTCTGCCAGCAATGCATTTAGAGTGCTTACCTTTTCACCAGCCTTTCAACACAAGATTAATCCTATATTTCATCCCCTATTTCCATTTGTTGGATGTGATGTGACACCCCTGTGTTGTTTTGTTTTGCATTTCTCTTATTATTAGTGACTCCAAGCATTCTTTAATATAGTTTTTAGTAGTTTGAAATCTTTCTTTTGAAGGAAGTGGCTGCTTATTTATTAGGGATCATTTTTTTTTGGCCTGATATATTTCTTTCCTTCTTTCTTTCTTTTTTTTTTTTTTAAACATGTAGAACATTTCACAACTGCCTCATATGGTAGCAGTTGTACTATTAGTATCCATTGACTGGCAGAAAAAAGAAAAAAGCTACTATGAATTCAGTAACACTTTCCAATTATTTTATGTGTAACAGCATCTGTATACAGTTGAAATGTAGTGATACATAAATTCATGCAACATTATTTCATTGGGTTGTAGCTTTAGAGCTGGAAAGAAACTCAGAGTCAATCTAGTCTAATCCCCTCATTTTTTTCAGATGGGGAAAGTGAGGTCTAAGCTCACAAAGGTAGTATCAGAGGAAGGATTTAAACCCAGCTCCATGGAATGTTTATTTAGTCTATAAAAGGTATATTTGAGCCTTTTTAATATCTCCACTGAGCAGGAGTTAGAAACCACTGACTGGGCTCACCTATTTGGGGCTGTTTCAGCCCTATGACTTTGTTCTCCATCAAGATTTAAGACAGAAGTAAATTGGATTTATCCAGCCAAGCACACTACCTTTCCTTCAGCTTTCTTCCCTAGAGCATATATTCTCTTACTTATCTTCTCTTTCTGGCTTCTGGCCCTTTTCTTTTCTTTTTTCTTTTCTTTTCTTTTTTTTAAACCCTTACCTTCTGTCTTAGTGTCAGTTCTAAGACAGAAGAGCAGTATAGGGTTAGGTAGCTGGGGGGTTAAGTGACTTGCCTAGGATCACATAGCTAGGAAGTGTCCAGGCTCAGGTTTGAGCCCAGGGCCTCCTAATGCTAGGCTTGTGCTCCATACACTGTGCTAGGTAGCCACCCTCAATGCCCTTTTCTAAGATCTTCTGAGATTTCTCATCCTTCCTAAATTAGAGGATCACCTTCCTAGATACTGTGCCCCACCCCTCATGGTGTTCTTTTTAACCTGTTGTGATATGGCTTCATCACCTAAAAGGATTAAGGCGTGGTAGAGACAGGGGCTGATCTTAGAATCTGGAAAAAGGGTTCAGATCCTGTTTTTTTGTTTGTTTGTTTGTTTGTTTTTTTACACATACAGGCTATGTGACCATGGGCTAATTATTTAATTTGGTAGTTTCTTACTCAAATATGAGTTGTAGGTCTATCAAACAAACAAAATATACATATATAAATAATACATATAAAACCACCATCACTACTACTACAACTACTACTACCACCACTACCACCACTACCACTACCACCACTACTACTACTACTACTACTACTACTACTACTACTACTACTACTACTACTACTACTACTACTACTACTACCACTTACTACTACTGCTGCTACTGCTGTTGCTACTCCTACCACTACCACTACCACCACACTACCAACATTGTTTCTTGTGTTTCTTTTTAGGGTCAAGTAAACCAGGCTGGATAGGTGTTAGGAAGCAATCCCAGGCTGATGTCTGGGACTCAAAGCTATATCCAGAGTGGATGGAGGCTGGAATTCAGGACCCCAACTGCTGGAGAGGTAAGAAAGAGGTGGGGTGGGGGTGGAATTAGGAGAATGGTGAACAGTGAAGCACAATTAGAGGTGGGAATGATAAAGGCCGGGGTTGGGATCCCCAATTAATGCTCTTTCCATATCCAGGAGGCCAGGTGACCCTGGAGGTCAGTAATGATGCCCCGACTCTGACTGGTGCCCACGTTTCCTTCTCTGTCATCTTGCACTTCCCCCCAAGTCAGCGAGTCTTGCCAGATGGGCATGTTATCTGGGCCAGCAATGGTACTATCAATGGTAAGGAACCCCTCTTTGTGCCTGGGTATGTCTCCCAATAGCCTCTCTATATACTCCTCCAAGATTCTCACTGAATTCATAAAACGCCCCCTGTGGCTGGAATGCTGCCTCACTGAACCTCTGGCTTCACTTTACTCAGACAATGCTTATAACCCCTGGGTTGGGGTAAAGAAGACATTAGGGTTCATATATGACCATTTTTTCTTTCAGGGAGCCAGGTATGGGATGGGCAACCTGTCTACCCTCAACGTTCTGATGCTGCCTGTGTCTTCCCTGATGGACAACCCTGCCCATCTGAGGCTGGACCTCATAGGAACTTTGTCTATGTCTGGAAGACTTGGGGTAAAAACTATCTTCTCTGAACCTGTCAGTATATTTCAAATCTTTCCACTTATCACTAAGGACTCTCTTTACCTCTGGGATCATCTTAATCCTGGGCGCTCTTCCCTTGCACCCTATTCTGCTCTTTCAAGCCTAGGATTCCCCCTCCTTTGATCACACTCCAATATGTACCTCTGGCTTTCTCTCTGGGCCATATCCCTGACAGTCCTTGAGCCTCCTTTTTACCTTACAATTGCAGGACAATATTGGCAAGTTTTGGGAGGCCCAGTGTCCAAACTGAGCATTGAAACACTTGGGGTAGCTACAGGTCCCCATATCATGGAGGTGACGGTTTATCATCATCGAGGACCTCGGAGCTATGTGCCCATTGCCAGAGGCTCGTCTGCCTTCGCCCTCACTGGTAGGAGCAAAGGATAAAGGATGTGGAGATGATAGACAAGAAGTCTGGAAAGGGAAGGGATTGGGTCCAAGAGCCAAGGGGCTAGAAATGAGTTTGAGAAGTATTCTGTTGTGGGGTCTGAGTCAGAGAATGTGTATGATCATAGAAAATTCAGAGGTTGGGGGCAGCTGGGTAGCTCAGTGGATTGAGAGCCAGGCCTAGAGACAGGAGATCCTAGGTTCAAATCTGGCCTCAGACACGTCCCAGCTGTGTGACCCTGGGCAAGTCACTTGACCCCATTGCCTACCCTTACCACTCTTCCACCTAGGAGCCAATACACAGTATTGATTCCAAGACGGAAGGTAAGAGTTTNGGGGGCAGCTGGGTAGCTCAGTGGATTGAGAGCCAGGCCTAGAGACAGGAGATCCTAGGTTCAAATCTGGCCTCAGACACGTCCCAGCTGTGTGACTCTGGGCAAGTCACTTGACCCCATTGCCTACCCTTACCACTCTTCCACCTAGGAGCCAATACACAGTATTGATTCCAAGACGGAAGGTAAGAGTTTAAAAAAAAAGAAAAGAAAAGAAAATTCAGAGGTGTAGGACTAGTGAAATCAGTGTGGATGGGGAAAAGAAATAGGCTTGGAAATGGAGTCTCCCATAACTGCAGCTGTCCAGGGCCCAAGAATGTGGGGGGTAAGTGGGAGGAGCCAGTCTTTGGCCCTGCATTTTACCCCTTCTGACCCCACTTCCAGACCAGGTTCCATTCTCTGTGAGCGTGTCACAGCTTCAGGCCCTGGATGGGGCAGAGAGACGCTTTTTGAGGAACCAGCCCTTGATCTTCAACCTGCAGCTCCATGATCCCAGCAGCTATCTGTCCCAGGCTGACTTATCCTACACTTGGAATTTTGGAGATGGGAGTGGGACGCTCATCTCTCGGGTACCCACTGTCACTCACACTTACCTGGTGCCTGGCCCAGTCATTGCCCAGGTGGTTTTGGAGGCTGCCATCCCCCTACCATCCTGTGGGACTTCTCCTGCCCCAGGCACTGATCTCCCAAGTACCCAACCCTTGGGCACCACACCTGGAGGGAGAATTTCAGAAGCCCCTAGTACCCCAGCTGGAGAGGTGCCAACTGCAGTGGCCTCTACTACCACAGCCACAGAGGTGCCCACTGCAGTGGCCTCTACTACCACAGCCACAGAGGTGCCCACTGCAGTGGCCTCTACTACTACAGCCACAGAGGTGCCCACTGCAGTGGCCTCTACTTACACAGCCACAGAGGTGCCCACTGTAGTGGCCCCTGGCACCACTGCTCGGGAAGCACCAGCTACAGAGGTCCCTGGGACCACAGTTAAAGAGGTACCAACTGTAGCGTTTACAGGCACCACAGCTGGGAGAGTGCCAAGTGCAGCACCATTGGATAACCCAGACGAGGTGATTTCAATTGTAGACGTAATAGAGAACACAACAGGAGCAGGCCAGACTTCGGAGTCTCTGGATATGCCTGATACAGTTGTGATAAACCCAGGCACCCGCCCGGCTGTTCCTGCAGAGGGCACCTCAGAGGTGTCCACTGGCCCTTCTCTAAGACCAGAAGCCACCAATCTCCCTGGAATAACAGGTAGGTATAGTTGGGAATCAGGAAGCCTGGGTCCTTGCCCTATCCCTGCTAAGAGAAGTAACAGCTTGTCCTTAGAATTAAAATGGAGAAGGGAGGGATAGGTGGAAGACTATAATCTGCAGGAAGTGTGCCTTTTGCGAGTATGCCATTGATTTGTACTAAATATGTAGGAATCCCCCAGCCCTGGATATCACACCCCAATTGTCTCAAATATCCATCCTCTTCAACTAGTTCATGTATTCGGTTGAGCTGGTCTGCCTAAAAAAGCCCTAGAACTCTTCCTACCCATTTCTCCCCATAACCTTTTCCCCCTACAATACGTATCTTAAAGGCGCTTCAGCCCTCCCCTCCACTGGCACAGCTGTCCTAGCACTGGTGAAGCGCCAGACCCCCCTGGACTGCATCCTGTATCGATTTGGCTCCTTTGCTCTCACCCTTGACATTGTCCGTGAGTCCTGTCTGCTTCATTCAGGGGGGTTGGGATGGGACAGGAGGGAGCCAAGTCTCTTAAAGCCTCAGGAGGGAAAGGCATGTTGGCAAGATCTCCACAAAAATTCTGGGGCTCGGAGCCAGTTCTGGCATTGAGGGGACATTCAGACAATGGATCCTTATTTGGAGGAATCAGCAGTTTCTCTCCAGTCTAGATAGAGTTGGGGGAGTAGCCTGACTCTGTGAGCCTCAGTTTCCTTGGAGGTTGGAGATGGCCTCCAAAGGCCTTTCCAATGTGAATCTTAAGAATTCCCATGTAACTGTCTGTCTCCATAGAGGGCATCGAGAGTGCTGAAATCTTACAGGCTGTGCCCGTCAGTGAGGGAGATGCAGTGGAGCTCACTGTGTCCTGCCAAGGAGGGTGAGTGGTCATGAAGGGAATACCAACTCTTGGAAATATTTCGTTCCAAAAGACTCACCAGTCCTGGCAAATAGCACCGACTTCTCTTTGCTGTTTCTCTCCAGTTCCCTGGAATAAACTGACTCCCTTCTCTCCCACCCCTTCCTCCATCTGCAAATTTAGGCTGCCCGAGGAAGTTTGCACAGAGATCTCATCCCCAGGGTGCCAGCTCCCTGCCCAGAAAGTGTGCCAGCCTGTAGTATCCAGTCCAGACTGTCAGCTAGTGCTACACCAAGTTCTGGAGGGAGGTGCAGGGGTCTATTGCCTAAATGTATCTCTGGCTGATACCAACAGTATAGTTCTGGCCAGCACTCAGCTCATAGTTCCAAGTAGGTATTTGAGGGAAGGGCATGGAGATGGTGGTGGCGGTGGTTGGTAGCTTTCAAGGAGAGAGCAGTATTAACAGTAAGGACACCGGGGCTGTGTTCACAGGACAGGAGGCAGGTACCCAGAAGGCTCCCCTGCTGGTAGGCATTATGCTAGCTATCGTGGCAATAGCTCTGGCGACTCTAGTGTACAGGTAAGATGTTTCCCTTTCCACCTATTGGCCTCTCTGCTCTAGCGTCTGCTCTTCCCCACTCACTCTGGCCTCCAGAGAGGTTTGGAACCAAGAAGCAGGTATCCGGATCCACCCACCCTTCCTGCCATTGTTTAAGGGGCTCTGCACTTGGGGTTAGAAGACCCAATGTTTCCAGGCTTGCCACTTGGGAGCTGTGTGACCCTGGGCACACAGAGTCTATTTTCCCCTTCTACAATATTAGGAAGCATGATGTTGTAGCAAGCATTTATATCCTGGACCTGCCACTTATTAGTCATATGTCCTTGGGCATAAGTCACTTCCCTTCCTTCAAGGGCTCTTCACATTTTGTGTGTCCTGGAATTGGTGACACCTCCTTTTCAGAATGCACAAAATACAGAAGTCTACAAAAAAAAAATCTCTTATTGCCAAATAGCTTCCAAAATATATTTTTAAATTAAGTTTAAGAGCCTCTAAACTAACTGAACTCTAAGGTTCCTTCCAGTTCGGAATTCTCATTCAAAAATGAGAATTAACATCTTTTTTTAAATAGAGGCAAACAGGATTAAGTGCCTTGCCCAAGGTCACACAGCTAGCAAGTTACTGGGGCTGCATTTGAACTCAGGTCTTCCTGATGTCAGGCTGGTGTTCTATCCACTGAGCCAAACTAGCTGCCCTAAAATTAACAACTTGTATTACCTTCTTCATGGGGCCATTGTGAGGATCAGGTGAGAAAGTATATAAAGCACTTTATGACATAAAGTACTATACAAATGTGTTCTTATATTAGGATCTACCATCCCTCCTCCCCCTTCCCCCTACAGATATCTTCCCTATCAAAGGGGAAATATTTTGAGGGAGAAATAAAACAAGGAAAAGGCTGGGTAGAGTAAGATTTCCCAGAGGACTGTGGGCTCTGAACATTCAGGCATTAGAGACAGGAGAATTGTTCTCATGTAGGTGAGGCAGAATGAAAAGAAATGGCCTCAAGACCTACGTGGAACTTTATAGTGGTCAGACATCTTGAAAATGGGTGACAGCTCCCTTTCTTTGGGATGAGTACACAAGAAAATGCCATGTGGGTGGGCCAGAGCAACTTCCATCCCTGCTCATCACTGTTTCTCTTCTTGTCACTCTAGGAGGGTGAAACAGGGCTCAGCTCTCCCACAGTCCTGGCTGCCTCAATGTACCGTTCACTGGCTGAGACTGCCCCCTTCCTTCCATCCAGGACTTAGTGGAGAAAGTAGTCCCCTCCTCAGCGGGCAACAGGTCTGAGAGCCCATGGCATCTCAGGACTACAGTCGAGGAGGAACTCGGATCCTCTCTTCCCTTCTCTTCCCCATAGCTGCCCTGCCATTGCCTGAATTAAAAACTTTGAACACAACACTGACTCTGTATTCGCCTGCCAAGAACCCAAAGCAGGTTCAGAGAGGAGAATGGGAGTAGAACAAACCTGCGATTTCCTTAATTAACACAAGCCGGTCCAGTGAAAAACCAAACTTTTTTTTTTCTTCAGATGAGGCACTTTCAATGTGTGTGTTTTGGGCAGGAAGGGAAGCAGAGTGGGACAATAAATACTGTGAGAGGAGGGAGGCCACCCGAGCTCATAGAGGGAGGAGCAGGGTGGTAGCATAGATTTAGAGGGAAAGCCCAGGGAAGTAGAGTGGAGGGACTGAGGGTGCCTCCCCTCAGGACCCTCCGCCTCAGGACCAAAGACCGAAGAAGTTGGATGACCGAGGTGGTGGGCCCATGAGCATGGGCATCTGATTCTTGTGGGTGATCTGGATCTGAAAGGTAAAAAGCCCAGGTTCAGGAGAAAGAAAGCTGGCAGAGGTCCTAGAAGCCCAAGGCCTGAGGCAATGAGAGCTCAGGGGAGACGCTCTGTAGGGTCTGGGTATGTACATGGCCAACCAGTGATGTTAGGGAACTGCTCATCTCAGAAAGGCTGGGATAGGGGACTTGGGTTGGGAGCTCAGAGAAGCCTCAGGGACCATGTTCCCCATGTGCTGGGCCTATAAGTCCAAGATCTAAATGACCTTCTGGTGAGAGTCCAAGAGCTTTATGGAGTTAGGTTTGGGAAAGAACTCACAGTACACGGTGCCTGCATCCAGGGTTCCCCGTCGATCTGCATGGGAAGGGCTTTTCTAGTCCTGTGGGAGCCCAGAGCAGATTGATGTTGGAGGAGAGGGGAAGGAAGAGAGGCTACCTTACATGCAGATCTCCCCCGATTTACTTTGGGCCCCATCCCACCGAGAAGGCTCTCTGAGCTCTTGGAATCATTCCATTTTCATGTATCCTCTACATCTCCTGCATCCTTGCCATCTTCCCCTGCAGCTAAGCTATAAGCCTTCCTTACCGAAAAGTAATTTGAGAGCATTTAGCAATCCGGTGTCCAGCATTCTTCAGCCCAGTATAGATCTGACCCATCTCAATGGCTCCCTCTAGTCCCACCACTTCCAGGCGCTTGTCACTCAGATCTGGGGGGAGGTGATAGGCGAGCATAAGAAGAAATCCGTTCATCCTCATCTGCTCTGGCCATTAAAAGGCCATTGAACTCCACCCCCAATTTGGCCAGGTGACCCATAAGCTTCCCAAGGTCCCTTTACCTTGCACACAGGTTTTCAGGGCCTCAGGGTTGGTGATTGCTTCAGGAGGCACAGAATCCAAATTTAAACCCTGGGTGTCTTTGGAGGGTCGCTTTGTGTCCCCCCAGAGGTTGGAGCCTCCATGCATGCTGGGAATATTTAGTACTGCAATGCCCTCCAAGGAGAGATCACTCAGTTTCAAAGGTGTCCCACAGATCTGGGGTAGGTGAAGGAATGAGAGACCGTGGAGCTCACATTTCCACTCCCCAAAAAGGTAGCCATGCCTCCTCCTTTTAATGCCCCTGGTTCCTTCCCAACCACTCCCCATGACTGGGTACCATCCCACCCTTGCCTTGGGTACTGAGTACCTTGGCAGGGGCAGGAAGAGCTTGGTTGGAAGACTGGGTGGTCAGGGGCTTGGGAGTCTGGGGAAAATATCAAGTCTGGGCAATGTGTGGCACTTGGGAGTCAGAGAATTGGTCTGTATATCCAAAAGTGAAACAAATATGGATGGGATTGGTTGGGATATGTCCTTTGGGTGTGAGAGCCAGACAAAGTAGGCAAAGTATCCCAGGCTCACCTCCACAGACACAGACTCTTCCAGCTTTTTGCATGTGGAGAAGATGGACTCAGATGTGGCGAATTCCAAGTACCACAGCTTGTTCTTCATCCTGCCTCAGCCCCATACCCCAGGCCCAGGGGGGAGGGGGCAGGTTACATAGGCCAGGTTACATAAGCCCTGTGGGAGGGCAAGGGGGCAGAGGAGGCGAGAGCACTCCATTTCCAGTCTTTAGAGGTACAAAGGGAGCTTGGGGTGGGAGGATGTTTGGCCCATGAACACAGACAGTAGCCAAAGCCTGGCCCCCTCCATTGCTCTGCCCGCCTACCCCATCCCAAGATTCCCACTTGCTGCTGAATTCCCTCACCTGCTGTTGAACTTCTCAGGATATTTCTCCCTCATGTTATGAAATCGGTGAGCGATAGAAGCATCCTGGGTGAGGATGATTGAAGGTCACAGTCGAGTCCTGCCATCTTAATAAGCAGAGACTCACTCCACCCTTCCAACCAGCTCAGCATCCAAAGAAACCATATCTAGGGACATTTTTCTTCTTTATGTGTTGCTGGGGGTAGCAGAGGGGAGGAGGAGGTTCTGCACAATGGTCTAGATCTTGGATGCTAATGAGCCCAGTAACTTGAGTGTCTATGAAATCAGTCTCATTCCTTGAAAGATTTCAGTGGGCTCTAGAATTTCTCTCAGCCTTCTCATTCCCTTTCTCTTGCCTTCCTTCATAATGATTTGAGCACCCACATATTCTCTGATCTAGCTCTTTCAAAAAACAAGCAAAGCCCACTGACCACACCAATGGAGAAGTAGTTGTTGATGATATTGTAGGGGACCGGATCACTCTTCTCATTGGGGTCCAGAGGAATCACCTCCACAGACCATCGATCCATATATACGGTAGCACTTAACTCCAGGTCCTTGAGTATCTTTCCCAGATTTTCACCATCATAGCCTGAAGAAAGGAAGGGAAAGGGAAGAGGGGTTTGAAGAGGAGGAGAAATGGGTCTTTAGGAACTTCACAGGCCTTCAGGTTCAGCCAATTACCAGGGAATGTCTTACCTTGATTCTTCAGGACCTCATGGCCCATTATGTTCGTATGTATGTAGATGTGGGGTCAGCAGAGGAGTAGGTGGTTTTTTCTGGTTATCACATTCCAGTTCCCTCCTATTTCCTTCCCCCAAGGATTTAGCTTAGCTCTGAACCTTTCTCCTCTCAAACACAGCAGAGTTTCTCTTTTTATTTTATCTCAACACCTACCTGAATCCTAATCTCTGTGAACCTCAAGAATGGTGGTTCACATGGGCAGGAGAGCAAGTGAACAGAAAAGGGTGGCTCTTCCAGCCCTTTAAAATCTAACTCCCAATAATATTTATTAATTGTAAGCTTGTCTCCTACATCTCAATTTTTCAAGATCCTCTCAGTTTGCTAGGCTCTTTTTCCCTTTAGGCTCTCTTTGCTACCTCGTTCTGCCCACCGCTAACATTGGCACTCACCTCCTCCCCATCTTAGGCATCGAGCAAGGTCATTTCCTGTGCCTAGGGGAAGCACAGCCACTGGCGGTGGGCTGGGAAAGCTGGCCTTGTCTGGGGATGGGAGAGACAGGAGTGGAGTCAACTCAAGAAGGTCCCTACTCCCCTGGCCCCCAGGAGCTCATCCTTCTGCTCTGACACTGACCAATGGCATCCAGGATCCAGCCTACTGTGCCATCTCCACCGCATACCAGCACTCGGAAATCTGGGAGGTCCCTGAAGAGCTTGAGCCTGAGAGAGAGGAAGGAAGGGAGGAGGGGGTCACAATGGTGAATAAAGTTGGAAGAACCCTAATTCTTTGACCCCCACACTTAGTGAGACTCTTCCTTGCTGCTCCCCTCCTTCACCATCCCACTCCAGGGTTTTGTTTATAACAAGGAGACCTGAAGTCAGACTGATGGTGGAGAATTGGAAGAATCTCGAGTTGCAGAAAAAAAACAGACTTCAAGAGGGGATTGTTGACAGCCAGGGAAACAAAGGATCTTCGATGGGGATCTCATATTACAGGAAAAAGTATTGATTTGTGTTTCTGAAGGTATGGAGGCAGGAGAAAAGAAGATAGTTCTGAAGGTAGATATTCTGAATTCCAGCTCCTCAGGCTTAACATGGGTACCCCATCTCTCCATATACTCCTCCCTGCTCCTCATAACACACAGAGAGATTCAGACCAAGCTCAAAATATTTCTCTCTACATATGCCCTTCAATCAGGGAATAGCTGAACAAATTGTGGTATCTGTTGGTGATGGAATACTATTGTGCTCAAAGGAATAATAACTGGAGGAATTTCATGTGAACTGGAAAGACCTCCAGGAATTGATGCAGAGTGAAAGGAGCAGATCCAGGAGAACATTGTATGCAGAGACTGATACACTGTGGTACAACTGAACATAATGGACTTCTCTACTAGCAGCAATGCCACGACCCAGGACAATTTTGAGGGACTTATAAGAAAAGAATGCTATGCACATTCAGAGGAAGAACTGAGGGAGTAGAAACACAGAAGAAAAACAACTGCTTGAACACATGGATTGATGGGGATATGATTGGGGATGGAGATGCTAAACGATCATCCTAGTGCAACTATCAATAATATGGAAATAGGTCTTGATCAATGATACATGTAAAACCCAGTGGAATTGCGCATTGGCTACAGGAAGGGGAGGGGGGCGGTTCGGAGGAGAGGGAAAGAACATGAAGCATGTAACCATGGAAAAATATTCTAAATTTAAAAAATATTTAAAAAAAAAAGCCTACTCACCCTGGCTCAGGACCTCCCTTTGCAAGGTTGTAAACTTGTCTCGGGTTCAGCAGGTACTGGAACTTTCGAAGCACCCTAGGTATGTAAGGGGTAGGAGTGTTGGAGCTCATGGAATAATTTTCTTTCTTTTTTTTCCTCCCTCCTAAAACCCTTATCTTCTGTCTAAGAATCAAAACTAAGTATTGTTTCCAAGGAAGAAGAATGGTAAGGGCTAGATAACTGGGGTTAAATGACTTTCCCAGGGTCACATAGCTAGGAAAAGCTCAAGGCCAGATTTGAACCCAGGACTTTCTGTCTCTATCCACTGAGCAACCAACCTCCCTTCCCTGGAAGGCTTTTCAGCTTGCTTCCCTCCCCATCTTATCTCTAATCTCTGGGAAGACTCCTTCTACCTTTCTTCTAGCAGCTATCCCATGTGAATCTACCTCCCTCCTATATCTACTTACCTCTCCCCCTGCTTCCCACCACTCTTGGGGTTCACAAAGACGAGAAGTGGGTGGGTATTGGGAATAGGGATAATCTGTTGAGAGGGAGGAGAAGCAAAATAAATAGGGTCAGGGATATTATGTAAGAACCATATTGGGCCTCCAAAGTTAAGAGTGCTAACAATAAGAATTCACATTGATATTGAACTTTACGGTTTATAAAATACTTGAAGGGGTTGTGGAGGCAGAAGGCAGGGTCTGGGACTTCGCTCAGAGATGCCTTCTTTCCCCCTGTGCCTTTTACTATTAGGGATGAGAATCTGGGGGCCAGGTGGTATTCCCTGGGTTTCCCCCAACTTATCCCTCCAGTTCAGAGCATGGTGATCCTAGTACCCCAACCTTTCCCCCACCATGATGCCCAGGCACTGCTGTCTGTACCCGCAGGGCCTGCCCATCAGGGACCAAATGCTGTAATTCGTCGACATTCCTGGTGCTCAAGGTCTGGCGGTCCTGTTCAGAGGCAGAGGTAAACAGAAGGGAGGAAGGCTGAATCTTGTGAATGGGTATTTGTGTCCCTGTTGAGTCCACTCTGTGGGGCCTTCACTATCTCTCAGCCACAGATAGGTATCAGTCTGGCCTGAACCCTAAAGAAATGGTAAGAGTAATAGGCTCTCCATGAGATCTATGGGTACTCCCTAGGAGGGCTATGAGGTTTGTGGGAAGTCTATGGGATCTCTACAGGGTTTGTGGAGGTTCTAGAGGTTCTCTTCCTATTATATCTCTCCTCTTCTCCCTGACCCAAATACTCACCAGGATGCAAGGGTAGATTGCTGAGGGAGGCAGGATGTGGTCACGGAGAGGCCCACAGTCACATTGAGAGCTCATGGCCGAGAGGCAATCCTCATGGATCTAGGAAGTCAGAGGGGCCATGAAAGGGAGAATTACCCTTATGGCTTTCCAACTCATGGAGGAAAAAAGAGGTAGGAGAATATTTTGTGATTTAGAGGGACTTTTCTGGAGTTTATTATAGTAATATAGGAAAGGTCTAAGGAGAGGGACTAAGGGAGGTGGTTACTTTAGGAAGGGAGCCTGGGGACAAGAAGTTGAGGAGAATTCAAGAGGGCTTGGGAGGGTTGGGGAGGTCTGGAGTCAAGGGTCTGTTCCTGACCTGGAGATGGCACCACACACAATGCAGTCCTGTCAGGCTCTGGAAATTCCGGATTTTCTTTTGGCAGCTGTCACAGCGCCCAGAGTCACAGCCTCCACGAACCCACACGTGGGTCTGGGCCTTGAGGGAGTGAGGAATACCTGATGGCTCAAGGGACCTGAATAACACCTGGGTTAAGTTACCCCTGCTTCCTAGGAAGGGGAAGAGCAAACACCCTTATCCCCAGAGAAATCTAGAGAATGGACTGTGATGGGATAATGAAAATATGAAGATTGAGGTCAGGGGTCACTCACACCAGTGTCTTTCTTGGACTTGGCATAGGTGCTGACTTCACAAGGTGAGGCCTTCTTGGCACAGCGCTCATGGACTGTGAACTTACAAACTGAAAAAGAAAGAAGAAAAAAAAAAAGGAAGGTGAGGGGAAGGTTAGTTGGAAGAAAGCCTTGGTTGGAGAATCCAATCTATGCTCTGGGTTCTCTTTTAGAGTCACTCACTCATCACAAGTGCAAATCTCTGTTCACCACCATTCAAAGATTTTTCCCTCTTCCCACCCTGTTTCCCAATACACTCACAGGTACAGGACAGCCCCCGTTTGGTTATCCCGAGCAGCATTGTCTCACACACATTGCAATAAGCAGGACGGGAGAATTGTTTCAGCCGCCACATATGCTGCCCATCATCCTTCAAGCTCTGGGAAGGATAACATGATTAATATGGAATGAAGGGCACCTAAGTCCTTCCCTAATCACTTCTTGAATAAGAGTCACGATCCTCCCCAGCAGAGCTCCAAGACAGAAGGGGACAAATGGCCGCCCATATTCCATTTCTCTTTGACATACCACTTCCAGTCCCAGTAGCACCAGCAGAGGCACAGTGGTGGATCCACCCCGTACCCACTCTGCCAGAGAGACTGTCCCACTGCCATCATAGTCAATCTCTTTCATCATCTCCTGCAGAATCTGAATATTGGAGAAAGGGGCCAAGAAAAAAGATGTCATGTATACATGGCCCAATCAGTTAGATTCCCAACTTAAGGAGCCTCAGCCCAAACCATTTATTCAGGATATTCACCAGAGTTAAGGTACAAAGTCTATGGAGAGGTGGTAGAAAACAGTATACATGGAGGGGCCAGAAAGCTAAGGGGGAAGAAAAAAGTGCCTTACTGGTCTCAGCTCAGTTACATCCCAATCCAGGTATTTGGCCACTCGTATCATCTGGGTGATAATTCTGTCCACTTCCTAGGGAGAGCCAGAATCCAATTTCTCTTCTCCCTCCTAGTTAAGTCCCTTTCCAGGGACCATAAGCATGAAGTCTCTAGCTCTAGTTCTGCCTCCCCCATAGTCTTGTTCACCTCTGGAAATTTTGTGGGATTGTACAAAGGGATGTTAGGTGTGAGGACAACTCCTCTTTCTTGCCCCATGCTCCTTCTGACTTCTCTCTGGGTCTGAGGACCCACTCCCCCACCCTGCCCAGAAAACTGGACTTTGTTCCCTGGCATCATCTGCACCTGGGGATGCTGCAAGGGATGGGGACTCAAGGGAAGGACACCCCACCCCCTTCCTCAGGCTTCAGAACTTACCGAGCTGTCCAGGAGTCCATTTCTGTCTGTATCGTATAGCTTGAAGGTAACTGTGGATTGGGTGAAGGGGTGGAGCTAGGGTCAGTTTGGGGAGGCCAATCCCATATCCTAAACCCCGCTGAGTGAAGGGTTCTGGTTGAGGGAGAATGGGGTAAGAGGCCTAAACTCTGCCCTCAGAAAGTCTGCTGTGGGAGTCAAGACATTTCTTAGTATATAACTAAGGACAAGAGTAAGTTCAGTTCTCTACCTGAAAAGGGCGATGTGAGAGAGAGCTTAAGGACACCGGGTAAGAAGGTTCCACCTCTTTCTGTGGACCCATTGGCAACTAAGGATATGGAAGGGTTGGGGGAAGATGGCTGGAAATACCTTTTCCCTCTACCCCAAGGTGCCCCACAATCTTTCTCTTGCTCTAATGACTCACACTCTAGCTTGTCTTCTGGCCGTCCACCCTCCAGTAAGGAGAAGTAGCAGGAGACATCATTAAGACAGATCAGGGCTACTTCTGGTTGAGAAGAGTTCATCAAGGTCAGAGGTCTCCTCTGATCCAGCTCATCAGCTCCCTTTTGATCCCATCACCACCATTACCTTTGCCCTCTCCAGTCATATAACAGTATAAATCACCCCTCCCTTCTCCAAACAGTCTGAGCAAGGACTCTCAGCTGAATTAATTAGTCCAGAGCCAACACTGATTTGATTTTGCTTCCAAGGCTCAGCACTAGCTAACTCCCAGTTCCATACCTTGTTCGTCGCCCTGTCTCTGAGAATCCATGGTCTGGAAGGATCGAAAAAGGGCTTGGCTCAGTTGTGGGGGGACACTATTCACCTCCAGGTAGGCTTTCAGAAAGAGCTGAAACCCTTCGTACCCTATGGACTAGGGTAGGAAAGGGAACCGGTTTAGTGATAGAGAATAAGAAAATGAAGGGCAAGGGAGAAAGGAAAAGCTGGGGGTATCTTAGGGAGGGCTCTGATCATCTGGGCCATCCTTCCACCCTTAATGTTATGGGAGTCAAAGAAAAGTCTAGGGATGAAGTTGAGATCAGAAGCTCTATGGGAAATGAGGGGCCCAGAGGAGTAAGACAATAAGATATTCTGGGAGGTAGGGACACCAAACAGGGGGATAGGAAGTGATCCCTGGAAGTTGAGGGACTTGAAGGAACATCAGGAATTCCAGAGGGAAGGTGCTAAGAGCAGGGAGAAGGTTTTACAGATGCCTCTCACATCTCCCTGGAGATACTGAGCCAATTCTCCATCTTCATTGAACAGAGCTAGGACATCACTGACTTTCTTGGTTGAGTCTGGGGGAGGCAATAGGTATATTCAGGGCAGGATTCCCCAGTAAAAGATCATCTTGAAATCATAGATCTAGAGACCGCTAAGATTGCAGGGCACCTTAAAGAGACTCTAGTCCTGAGGGCATCTAGGTGGTCCAGTGGATTGAGAGCCAGGCCCAGAGATGAGAGGTCCTGGGTTCAAATTTGACCTCAGATACTTCCTAGCTGTGTGACCCCAGGGCAAATCACTTAACCCCCATTGTCTAGTCTTTACAGCTCTCCTGCCTTGGAATCCGAGATAGAAGGTAAGGGTTTCTTAAAAAATAGTAATAAAAAAAAGAATTTAAGAAAAGAAAATCTAGTCCAACCACTCCATTTTACAGATAAGGAAAAATGAACCCCAAGAAGGGGAATTAACATCCCCAAAGGCAGTCTATAGAGAAACAAACTCTGCTACTCAAAATGAGCAAGATAAGGAGAAAGACATGGAAATCAAGAAAAAGGAAGATGGGGAAGATATAAACTCTTTCAAGGTCTTGGAGAGAGGGTGGAAATTGAGGCACTAAACAGGAGAGCAGTAATTTGAAACTCCAGTCATTTGCTTCTTTCCCCATATCCTGAGCATCCTTTGAGGATAGCTCAAAGTTTCTCAGAAGACTGAGGGGCAAGCTGGGGTGGAGAGTCCTGAGGAAAAAGGATTTCTGGAAATGCAGGTCCTGTAGGGTGGGGGAAGACTCACATTCCATATATTCCTGCAGCTGAGCAAAGTCCTTGGGGCTTAAGGGGCCCCAGTTCTTCAGCATCTTTTCTGCTGCTTCCTAAGTTGGCAGAAGAATCTAAGATTGTGTTTCCTGCAGAGGAGTGTGGAGAGGAAGGATGTGAGTGTGGAGATGGAGGATACTGAAGAAAAGATGTACAAAGTATGGGTTAGTCAGGGGCGAGATGTTGGTACCTATGTCTCTTTCCATCTCTTTCTGCCTCTCCCAGACCCCACTCTAGGAAACCACTCTCTCTTTTGCCCTCATTTCTCTGTTTAGTTATTTCTCTCCCATTCCTCTTGTGTACTCCCCAGCCTGATGTTTCTCCTGGAGTGGGGTATCTTTCCAAGGATTTTCCAACAGCAATGGAGCCCAGCCTGTCCACACCTCAGCTGAGGTGTCTCCTTCTCCTAGCTGCTGCTCCTATCCTAAGTTTGGCAGTACAATTACCTCAAGCATCCCTGAATCCCAAGGTGACCCCACATAGATCTCTCTCAGCCCCCTGTTCTATCCCTGGCTGTGGGGAGCAGGGGTGGCATTGGACCCTAAGTGGACAGGGCAGGAAGACACTTCACTGGTGTCCCCAAACTTTAGGAAAAAGGAGCCAGGAAGCAGTAGAGATTGGTGGGAGGCTTTAACTCTCACTCGCCCAACACATCTTCCAAAGCCCTCATCTTAGTCTCACCAACTCTGGATTTTGGCACTTGGAAAGAAGAGGGGGTGAATTGAGGGCCCAGCCTGTTTTCATTTTTGTTATTGTATCTCTGGCGCCCAGCTCCATTATGCCTGGAGTGGAATAAACGCTTATGGAATTGAATTGGATTGCTGAGGCGGCAGCAGACATAAGGGACTAGTTTGGGTTTCCTGCCAAAGAATCCCTGAGGGAACGGTTCTGGGACCTTATACTCCAACTGTAAGGCAAGTTGGGCAAAGGAAGGAGGGGGCAGTGCCCCAGAAAGGCAGTTGAAGTCTGCAAGGGTGTTCCTAGCTCTTTTCTTTCCTGTGGCAGCAAGAAATTTGTACTCATTCACCTCTCTGCTTCCCCTTCTTGCCCCTTCCTAGTCTTTCCCTAGCATTTTTTCTTTCTTCACATTAGCTTATATCTTCCAGCCTGCCCCTCTCCCTGTCCCTAAGTCTCATTCTCTTCCCCATCCTATCTGGAATTGAAGCCCTCCAAGGGTCCTTGGCAGTCCCAGGACCGAAAGTCTCCTTTTGCTGTGAAGAAAAAGGGTTCTTCTCAACAGGGACCCTGGTACACCCAGTCTTGGAGCCCTTGTTTCCATCTCTAATGGGCGTCAGTCACTACTAAGACATCATGTTATAGCTAATAAGGTTTGCTAAGTTAATGAGCTTCCCTTCCAGAAACTCCAACCCTCCTCCTTCCACTGAGGATGATATAAGGCTCCATTTCTGTGTGCCCAGTGTATTCCCACCCCTTCCCTTTCATGTCCAGGGAGTGGCATCTGAAGGGAGAGGGGGGTGAGGGGTTGGTGTGCCAGGAAAGGTGAATACTTTTCTTCCCTACCCTTTTCTTTTTGGTTCCAGCGCCCAAAAGTGCCCTCAGTTCAGAAGTAAAACTGAGGCAAAAGGGTGGAAAGAACCTGTATGGGGACAGGAGAATGGGAAGAATGAAACTGGAGGAAATCCCAGCACTGGTGAAGTTCTTGACTGTCATTATCACCCCACAACAGCCTAAAAGCAGGCTCTTCTCAATTTCCCCCCTCGTCCCTTCTTCAGCTCCCCAACTATCCCACCTCCCCAAATCTTTGTTTCTGAGAGCTACTTCCCATGTCCCAGAGGGTGGAAGGACCTAGATGGATTCAATTCGAATCCATCTCCCGGGGCTATCCAACTGGCAAGCTGAGCAAGAGATCTATGTCAGGGAAGGGTGAGAAGGGGGGACAGCTCCCCGAGTGGACAAGGGCATCTAGTTGCCTGAATCTCCTAAAGTCAAGGTCCATGGCCTAGGTAACCCAGTTCCCAGAAAATCTCATCTAGCTTCTCTTATAAAGAAGGGTTGGTAGTCTTCAGTTGGGCCAGAACTAGTCCCTGGAAGTGGAAATTTGCAGGAGCTGGTTGAGGCACCAGAATATCTGGCCCCTGAGTTTTTTTGTTGTTATTGTTTGTTTGCTTGCTTGTTTTTTGGTAAGTAGAGGGGAAGGCATGAAAGAGGGCATGGGAGGCGGGTATGCACACTGGGAATAGTCAGTAGTCCTGGATCTGGCAAGAATCCACCAAGAGCTATGAGGAATCTAGGTAGATGGGCTCCTCTGGCCCTGCCTGGTTACAATGTCCCAATACAGCCTGAGTCTTTCTTTCCTTGGCCCAAGTTTCCTAGGCCCATGGACAGCGAATTCCAGGAAAGAAGGGCTCAGACTGATAGAAAAAATTGAACTTTTCCCTCCTATCCCTCGGGGCCTGTAAGCTGGGCTAGTCCAAGCAAAAGCTTGGGTAGGGGCAGGGCAAGTCTTCGGCCCTCATGGCGCTGTGACTCATCCTTCCCTCCCCTCCCCCTTTCCCAGGTTCAGCAGGGTAAGGAAGGGAGGCAGGCAGTCATGATGAAAGATGAGACTTTGACTATCACTTCGTCTAATTCCCCCTTCCCCTTCTTTAGAACAGAGAAAACTGAGGCTCAGAGGTTAAGTGACTTGTGTTCAAGGTCATTCATTTTCCAACTGATTAGTGGAGAGACTAGAACCCATGTCTTGGGGCTCCCAGGTGGGGTGTTTACTCTCCTCTACTATGCTGCCTCTATGTTTGAACTTATTTTGCCTTGGGCGACTGGCTTTAAAAGAAATCCAGACTAGGTTAACATCCTGTTCACATTTCATATTTTTCATTAAAAACATTCAAGATTCAAAAACTAAACTGTTCTATGAAACAATGTCTTCTCCTTTAAGGGAGGTCTCCCTCCCCGTCACCCCCCAACGCCCCAAAGCCACGGAGGCTTTGGACTCTGAAGTCAGTCTTGCAGAAGGGGCTGGAAAAGGAATGGCTGGGAATTAGGACTCCTGGTTTGCTCGAATGATGGCTTGGGGAAGAGCAGGTACTTAGATACAGGTCCCTAGGCCACCCACTGGGCTTACACTGATCTAGGCTTTGTCAAATGGGGAGCCACAGATAGGCTTAAGGATTCCTCAGTCACTTCTTCCTCAAGGAACTTTGGGATTGGGGTGGGATGACTTGCCTAGCCCCTTAAAAAGAGGAGGAAATAGAATACAGACCCAGAAGAGAAAGGAATGCCGCTGCAAGGGGAGAAGGGTGGAGAGGGGTGGTGGCCTGCCTGAAGGCAGAGGGTCAAAATGGAGCTAGATCTAGGAGGGAAGGGTCCAGGGAAGAATAATAGCCCCTTCTCCCACTTCTGGAACTTCTGGAGCCATCCAAGCTTTCCCTCCAGGGAAGCAGGTGTCCAGGTTCACTCCTCCCTGCCAGCCACTTCTGTTCCCCAGCCAGAGTCGCTCTTCACTCCCTTCCCCCAAACATCTCCAGCCTTTAGTCCTTTCCCCCTCCCCTCTCGAGCCTACGATTCTTTCCAGTCCTCCGGGCTTTTCTCCACCAATCCTGCTGTGCCAATTGGGGACATTGTAGGCCTTCAATCTGGGGCCCTCCCCCGGGGAGGTGAGGGGGTAGTTAATGTGGGTTTTATGGAGTTTACCTTAGGCAGAGCAGGGCGGGCGGGTGCTGTGGCGCCGGCGCTGGAGCTGGGAGCCAGAGCCAGAACTAGAGCTGGAGCTGGGCTGGGGGAGCCGGGCAGGGCAGGGCGGGCTCTGCCTCTAGAGGGCCGCCCCGAGGCTGACGACAGAGCCCCTAGCTCCCGCCCTTCAGCCTAGCGGGGACTCGCCCCCACTCCCCACCCCTTCGTTCTCTCCCTTTTCCCCAGCCTAGGTCAGGGCCCCAGCAGTATCCCTCCTGCCAAACCACTAGACTCCCCCATCGTTCCTTTATTCATTCTTACAGCCCAAGCCCCAGACCGTAGGAAATCCTTCAATTTCTCTTCCCCATTCCTTTTCTTTTTAATTCTCGATACTCCAAAGGTGTTCCTTCCCATTTTCTGACACTGAAGGTCTGAAGATTGGAGGAAGAGCTGGGGGGCTGAGAAGAAATCGCTCCCCTCTTCCTCCCTTGTCCTTTTCCCTAAAGTCTTGTAACAGAAATGGGTAGGCAGAGGGGCTTGTGTTCAAATCTTACCTGGATGACTTGGAGCACTGAATCTCTCTGGGCCTCAGTTTTCTCATCAGTGAAATGGGAGTCGAACTAGATGCCTCTTAAGTTCCCTTCTAGCTTTAAATCATTTTGTGATAGCAGTGGCCACCTCCTCCCTTCCCCTAGGTAATTTTCAAGCTTTCTCAGAGTCTGTGGATTTCAGACACCCTTGAAATCACAGCAGATTTAGCAAGCTCAGACCTAGACACCTCAGCTGACCACAGTTTCAGAGAATCCCTAGGGACCCTTATGGTACATACCTCATATTCTTCAGATAGCCCAAACCCAGATTTCTAATATCCCAAGAGCCACCATACCAGCTCCCTATTCTGGGAGCATTTTCATCCTTCAATTTCATTCTGTGAAGAGATTGAGGTGTGTGTGTGTGTGTGTGTGTGTGTGTGTGTGTGTGTGTGTGTGTGTATATGTGTGTGTGTGTGTGTGTGTGTGTGTGTGTGCTTCTCTTTTATCTTTTCGTTCTGTTCTCTGAATGACCACCTAGGCTTCAGAAGGAGGGACTTCAGCAGAGAAGACAGTTGGGATCCCAGGAGACAGATGGGGCTAGAAGACTGGAAAAAGACCCCAAAGCCTTTGGATTTGATCCAAGGATGTAAGTGTCTTTTCCAGCCCCATTCTATCTCAGATTACCAGAATTCCCTTCTTTTATTATAGTAAAATAGTGATCACTGCTCCCTAGAATCTCTTTTCTGGAGTGGGAGAGTTGTATAGATCAACCTCTTCAAATGGGACCTCTTTTACTTAAATTGAGGATTGGAAAAAGGGGTATCTAAGTAGCTTCTGTTTAGCCTCAAGACAGAAACATTTGGGGGATCCTCCCTTATGTTCCCCAGAAAGGAAGCTGCTAAGTAAAAAGTTTCTGGTAAGAAGAGGTTGCTGCTGGTTATCTTAGCTAGAGATCTGGGGCAGGTGTTTTGAGAGGCAAGAGTATGTATATAGTCTCTATTTCCTCCCACCTTTGGAGAGAATAAAAAATCATTAATATTTCCATAGCAGTTTAAGGTTTTTTAAACCCTTGCCTTCTGTCTTAGAACCAATACTATTGATTTTAAGCTTAATAAGGAATAAGCAATTGGGATTAAGTGACCTGCCCTGGGACACACAGCTAGGAAGTGACTGAGGCCAGATTTGAATGTAGGTCCACCCTGATTTGAGGCCTGGTGCTCTAACAACTAGCAACCTAACTGCTCCAAAGTTAAAGTTTTGAAAAATACTTTCCTTACAATATCCCAGTGAGGCAGGAAACATGATTGTAGTTTATAGATGAAAAAATGGAGACTCAGAGGTAAAGTGAATTATGTGTGGTCATACAGCTGGGGGAACTGAGAATAGTTTTGGCCCTCTTCTTTATTCTTAGTTTCCTACCTACAAAATAGTATACATATGTATTTTTACAATAGTATAAAAGGAAGTAGAGTAGCAAAATGGATATAAAGTCAACCTAGGAATTAAGAAGACTTGGGTTCAAGTGTTGTCCTTGAGATTTCAATCCCCTCCACAACAATGGGCAAGTCATTTCACTTTCAGTGTGTAACGCAGGTGTATAAATTAGAAACCAACTGTCACATTTGCATGGATGGTGAGGCTTCCCAAATTCGAGTTTCCTGCTGCAATAAAATGAAAGATCAAAAAACAATCCCCAGAACTTTCTCTTCTTTCCTACTCCTTAGCGACCTCNGTTAAAAAAAAAAAACAAAAACAAAAACAAAAACAAAAAATACACAGAGGAGGGGGCAGCTGAGTGGCTCAGTGGATTGAGAGCCAGGCTTAGAGTTGGGAGCTCCTGGAGGCAAATTTGGCCTCAGACACTTCTAAGCTGTATGACCCTGAGTAAGTCACTTAACCCTCATTGCCTAGCCCTTACTGCTCTTCTGCCTTAGAACCAATACATAGTATTGATTCTGAGACATAAGTTAAGGGTCTAAAAAAAAAGTACATGGTTGGGAGGACATCTAGGTGGCTCAATAGATTGAGACTTAGAAGCTTAGAGATCAGAGGTCCTGGGTTCAAATGTGATTCAGATACCTCCTACCTGTATGACCCTGGGCAAGTCACTTGCCTAGCTCTTTACTGCTCTTCTGTCTTAGAACCAATACATAGTATTGATTCTAAGATGGAAGGTAAAGGTTTAAAAAAAAATACATCAAGGTCACAACACATTGATGAACTTATCGCTGGATATCAGCAAGGTTTCAAGGTGGGCCAGCTTTTTATAATATAACTTTTTTAAAGGGATAGAAACAATTCTGGTAGGTTTACATCAGCAGAAGAGGTTGGGCCAGGTGGGTCCTATGATCTGTTTCCACATAGGTAGGGGCATGTGATTTACCTACATGAGAAATTTCAGAATACTGAGTCCGGCTGGGAACAATGGGTTACTGAGTCAACATTGCTTTTAATAGGGCCTTGAATCCCCAAAGTTTTTGAGATACATTGGTTTAGAGCCAAACCCTTTTGAAGGCATTAGGGTACCAATGGAAAGGTGAAAGCTCTGGATTACTTCCTGTTGCCTGTGATCTACTGGATGGAGAGCACTTGAGGGAAATGGTCAAAGAAGGATTCAGTGATTTTAGAAAAAGAAGTCTCCTGGGGCTTTTCAAAAGATTAAGTGACTATTCCATTGGAACAACATTAGAACTAAACTGTGTAATTATGTTTTATCATCTTGTGAAAATGTCCTTGTTAAAGATTCTTATAAATATAACTTCAAAATGTCTTGTTTTACAAGACATAGAGAACATTATGAAAACTGAAATGAATGATTTTGATCATATCAAATTAAAAAGGTTTTTACAAAGAAAACCAATGCCACCAAGATTAGAAGGGAAATATCAAATTTGGAAAACATTTTATAACAAGTATCTCTGACAAAGGCCTCATTTCTCAATTATATAGGGAATTGAGTCAAATTTATAAGAATACAAAGAATTCCCCAGTTGAAAAATAGTCAATGGATACAAATAGGCATTTCTCAGTGGAAGAAATTAAAACTACCCATCATCATATGAAAAAATGGTCAAAATCACTATTGAATAGAGAAATGCAAATTAAAACAACTTTGAGATATCACCTCACATCTATCAGATTGGCTAACATGACCAAAAAGGAAAATGATAAGTGTTGGAGGGGATGTGAGAAAATTGGGGTACTAATATTCAAGTGAAACTGTGAACTGATACAACCATTTTGGAGAGCAATATGGGTCCATGCTCAAAGGGTCATATCCTTTGACCCAGCAATACCATTACTGGTTCTGTATCCAAAGAGATCAGAGATAAGGAAAAAGCCCTACCTGTACCAAAATATTTTTAGCAGCTCTTTTTTTGTAGAGGCATAGAATTGGAAACTGAGGAGTAGTCCATCACTTGGGGTATGGATTAACAAGTTGTGGTATATGTTTGTAATGGAATATTATTGCCCCATAAGAAATGACAAACACGATTAGTTCAGAAAAACCTGGAAAGACTTATATGAACTGATGCAAAATAAATTGAACAGAACTAGAAGAACAATGTATACAGAAAAAAAATACTAATATGATGATCAACTGTGAAGAACCAAACTATTATCAGTAAAGAAAGAGCCCAAGATATCTAGAAGGAATACATGACGAATAATACTATCCACAGCCAAAGAAGGAACTGTTGAAATCTGGTTGTAGAGCAAAGCATGCCATCTTTCATTTTAAATACCTTCAATGAGTTTTTATATTGCATGTATTATATGTCTTCTGACACTGAATGAGCAATATGGAAATACGGATTGCATGAAAGCACTGGTATAACCTATATTACATTATTTACCATCTTGGAGAGGGGGCATGGTGGAAAGGAGGGAAGGAGAAAATATGAATCAAGAAATGTCAGAAAACAATCGTCAAGAATTGTTTCTATATGTAAATGAAAAAAATGTCTTGTTTTGGAGCAATGAGGGGTGCTTAACCCAATTCCATGATCTTGCCTTTTCAGAATATTTTGATCACTGTATTTCAGTTCTGTAATTCTAGCTGTTTCATTTTATGTATTTCAAAACATTGTTTGGAAGGAATCCACAGAGTTCACCAAATTACTCAGGGTTCCATGATACACAAAAAGGTTAAGAACACATTTGGGAAAAATGTTTGAAGGCTTGAGGAGATGGCTATATCAGTTTGGATATTTCTCTTAATCAAATCAATGCTTCAATTTAGAATAATGATAAATTAATAAAACTTTACCAACAGAGCAGTTTACAGTATTTATATGGTTCTTTGACACTAGATAACATAGACTTTTCAATCATTTGCTAACATCTAGACAAGCCTCATCTGTTGCTACTCATTGTGCTGATACCAGTCTGATAACCCTGTCAAATAAGAAAATTAAGATACTCTGGCATGACCTGTTTTTGATGAAGCCACAGATTCTTTTTTTCTAAATGTTTACTAACCATGTAATAATGTGTTCTGGAATTTTGACAGGAATTAAGTGAGTTCCACTCACTGGCCTCTAGGATGCAGAATTCATTTTCCATTTTTTGAAACTGGCACATTTGCCCTTGTCTTATCCAGTGGCACTTTCCCTTTTTTTTCCCCCAAAGATCATGGACAGTCACTCTGCAATCACACCTACTAATTCTTTTAGTACCCTGGAATATAGTTTTGGTGGCTTGAACCCATTAAGGGTGGCTAAGTTCTCTCTCACTATCTCGCTTATCTAGGGCATCCACTCCCAATTAGTTATTAGGTCCTGTCCTTTATTGTCCAAAGATCATTCTTTTTGACAGAGAAAAAAGAAGGAAAACAAAAGCTGAACAACTCACTCTCTTCTGTCTTGTTTTTGTACATTTATACTGAATAGCAAGTTGTATCTTCCATCTTTTTTTTTAAACCCTTGCCTTCTGTTCCAAGTTATTATCTAAGTTACTTATCAGTTCTAAGACAGAAGAGTGCTGATATATATAAAAAACGTGCTCTATCTAGCCAGTGTCTATACTCTAGTCTAAAACCATGCTTTCACATCCCACCCAGTCACACATGTATCCTCATCCATGTCTTTGCCATTTACTCTACTGAGTATCCCTTCCCCTACTTCCTGCTCTGGGAACAGTAATCCAATCATCACTACCATTGCTTCTGGGAAAGGTCTGTCACTTGGTTTCCCAGTGGCTCAGCTCACCATCCCTGTGACTTCCTAAACTAAAATGCTCTTGCCTGGCCACCACTCTCTCATGGATGTGGTCTCCCCAGACTAGAATTTAATAAGCTCCTTACTGACAGGAACTGTCATGTTTTTATTCTTTACATCCCTAGGGCTTAGTATGGTATTTTACTTATTTTATGAGTTTACTAAGTCCTTTTATTTGTTCATTTAGCACTCCTGCACTATTATTATATCATCACGTGGGATAGGTGTTTCAGCTGTCTTCGGCTTGACTGTACCTATTTTACCAGAGAGGAAAATGGCCATCCTGCCATAGTGGACAGAAGGGTTGATTCGGAGGCAGATAATCTAGGTTCGGGTTCAGGATTTGCCTCTTCCTACGTGGCCATGGGCAAGCAATAATTATGTTAATAGTGATGCTAATAATAATTGCTATTATTATTATGACATGCTGTTCAGCTTTCATTTCAAAGAGGACCAGTGACAACACAGGGTGATATCTTGACTTGATCATGAATTGGATTTAAGTGAAGCAGAGTTGCACAAAGTCTTTATCCTCGATGTCTCTTCCAGAGTCATCCAAGTCCAAGGGCAAGACAAAAGTCAGGAAGACTATAGCAGTGGCCCTGGATGCAGTGGGAGACCTTGGCATCTTCAATGTCTGATCAAGTTCTCAGTGCTCTGCAGCTCCTGCTTCAGCTGCCTTAATGGTTGTTGGAACAAATTGTTCTCATCCTTCCGCTCCATCAAGGAAAGTCTGTATGTGCTTGGTGAAGACACCTCCCCCCACCACCCCAATTCACCAACAGGTTTGGACCTGTCAGTTACCCACTACCTGGTTTAGCCTGTCTGCCAAGACAATTTTACCAGGGTGTGCCCTCTCTATATGCTACAGCTTCTTGGTGCTACAGGTGAGAGTTGGGAGAAAGGTGGACACCAAAGGTGGATGGGCAGCCCGGAAAGGGGAATGGCAAGCCTTCACATCAGAGGTTCTAGCCCTCCCTGAACATCCCATATATTCCATTATGCTTGTAGTGGAAAGAAGGCTAGATTAAGAGATATGTAACCTGTGTTGTTTCCTCTAATGTTTCCTCAAAGTGACTTACTCAGGGTTACAATGAGTCAATTTCTGAGTCATGATTGGAATTCAGATTTGCCTGATTCTAAATCTAGCTTTCTTCTATCCCTACCCTAAACTGGGGTATCCTGGAACAAAGTTCTGATCACTCTACCTTAGTTATGCCTCTGTTTTCATGGGCAGCAATGATGAAAACACTATCTGTGCCTGTGTGGTCTTCAACTTACTACCCAAGATTTTGTCATCTTTAGTAATGTTTCTCTCTATATAGCTATATCATATGTGCTTCCGTGAATTACTGTAAGTCAATATTAACCATTTGGTTTGACGTCTTAGGAGTCTGTCACATCTTAGATATATGTCACAGGAAGAGAGCCATCTCTCTGTGATTGTTACCAGATTGACACTTGCCTCAGCACTTCTGAAGTAAGAAGTAACCAGCCACTCCAATTTACAGAATAACAGAAATACAGAATTTGAGAGTGTCAATCTTGTCCAACCCATACACAAAAGGAATCTATACAAGAATATACCTGACAAATATCCCTCTAACTTCTGCTTGAAGTCCTCCAGAAACAGGAACTCCGTATTTCTCTGAGCAGCCAATTTCATTTTAGGACAACTCTAATTCTAAGCAAATTTTTCCTGTATCACATCTAACTTTGCTTTTCTGAAACTCCCACCCATTATTCCTGGTTTTGTTCTCTGGGATCAAACAGAACGAGCCTAATTTTCTCCTCCACATGATAGCCTTCAATTTTTTTTAATTCAAAGAAATCAGAATTTATTAAGCAGCTACTGTGCCATTCACTGTACTAGGCACTAGATATAAACATAAGAAAGATAATCATCTCTGCCCTTCAATTTTTAGGCTTTCTAATTTGGTATTTAGTTGAAGATTTTTAATTTGTTCTTTTTCTAATTTTTAAAATTTTGTCTCCAATTCATTGATCTTTTCCTCCTTTTATTTATTAATAAAGCATTTAGAGAAATAAATTTTCCTCTAATTATGCTTTTGCTGTATTCCATAGGTTTTGGTATATTGTCTCATTATTCTCATTCTCTTTAATGACATTATCGTTTTAATAATTTGTTCTTTAACTCACTAATTCTTTGAGATTAGGTTATCAGGGGCAGCTGGGTAGCTCAGTGGAGTGAGAGTCAGGCCTAGAGATGGGAGGTCCTAGGTTCAAACCCGACCTCAGCCACTTCCCAGCTGTGTGACCCTGGGCAAGTCACTTGACCCCCATTGCCCACCCTTACCAATCTTCCACCTATGAGACAATACACCGAAGTACAAGGGTTTAAAAAAAAAAAAGATTAGGTTATCTAGTGTCCAATTGGTTTTTACTTTTTGGTTATTTTTTGTGAAGGTACCATCTACTGCTGAGAAAGTATACTCTTTTCCCATTCAATTCTCTCTGGATAGTGATTATAATGAACTCATCTAGGATTCTATTTATCTCTTTTTAACTTCTCTCTTATTTATTTTTTAGTTAGATTTATCTAGTTCTGAGAGGAGGAAATTCAAGTCCCCCACTATTATTGTTTTGTTATCTATTTGCTTCTGTATCCATTTAATTTTTCCTTTAAACATTTAGATGTTATAACATTTGGTTCATATAGATTTAAAATGGATAATGCTTCATTATCTATGGTGCCTTTTAACATAATGTTGTTTCTTTGTTTATCTCTTTTAATTATTTCTATTTTAGCTTTACTTTGTCAGATATTATGATTGCTACCCCTGCTTTCTTTGTATCATCTGAGGCATAATAGATTCTGCTCCAGTCCTTTATTTTACTGTATGTGTCTCATTTTTTGTGTGTGCTTCTTATAAACAATATATGGTCAGGTTTTGATTTTTGATCCATTCTGCTATCTATTTTTGATTTATGGGTGAATTCATTCTATTCACATCCAATGTCATAATTACCAGTTGTATATTTTTCTCTATTTTGTTTTTCTTTATCCTCCTACTTCTTTTTGTTATATCCCTCTTCAGACATCTTATCCTGAGTCCCTCCTTATCCCCTTACCTTACTTCCTTACTTCCTTAATTCTTTTTTTTTTTCTAACCCTTACCTTCTGTCTTAGAATCAAACTGCTTGTTGGTTCCAAGGCAGAAGAGCAGTAAGGGCTGGGCAATGAGGCTTAAGTGATTTGCCCAGGGTCATACAGCTAGGAAGCATATGAAGCCAGATTTGAACCTAAATCCTCCTGTCTCTAGGCTAGGCTCTCAACCTACTGAGCCACCCAGCTGTCCCACTTCCCTAATTCTTGATATGTATTCCCTTCTCAGTATCACTCCCTTTTCTTATCCCCTTGCCCCCTTTTCTATTAATCTACTGACTTTTAGCTCCCTTAAGGGGCTTCCTCTGCTTGACTTCTCCTTTATCCTAATCTAGGCCCTCTCCTATCTGCAGTCCTGCCCTTCCTGTTTCTCTATATGTTAAGAAGTTATCCTTCTAATTGCATATGTTTTCTCTTTACCCCAGATGTGATGAAAGTAGGGTTTTAGTACTACCAGCCCTCCACATCTTCCTCCCCTTTACAGTGGCAGAGTTTTCTCACTCATTCCTCCTCTATATGAAATAGCTGTTCCTCCCAAACTCTTCCTTGTATTCACTTTGACCTCAAGTTTTCTATCCATATTACATCCCTTCAAAATACCAAGGCAAGAATGCCATTCCCAGGGGCCCTAGATAACATTTTCCTATCCAAGAATCAAATATTCTGACCTTTGGTTTGCTTATAATTAATTTTTCATAACCTTTGTATGTTTCTAATAGATCAAATTTTGAATTCTGTATTTCCCCCCAGGAATAGTTGAGGCTTCTTTAGTTCATTAAATAAATATTTTTTTACCCATTATAATTATACTCAGTTTTACTTCATTGTCCTCTGAGTTTGAACTGATGTCTTCTTTGATCCCATAGTAGCTATCAATAGTTGGGTTCTTTTTTCCTTTGGTTGCTCATTAAAAAATAAAATTATCAGTCAGGTCAATAGACTTAATTATTGGCTTTTTGCTGGACTCCCAGGGTTTCTACAGCATTGGGGTATGCTGTCTCAGGTTTCAGGAATTTTTTATGTGTTTGTTTCTTCCTAAGTCTTATTTAGTAATTTTGTTTTTTTAGTCCAGAGTCTGATGCATTCCCCAGGTCCCTGATTCGAGCTGCAAGTCTGTGATCCAACCAGAGCCAGAGGGCAGCTTTGCCCCTGCAACTACCAGCAGACAACCATTTTCCCCAGTTGTGGACAACTAGAGACCCCACTCTCCTGGGAGCAGTCACAGTGGACAGGGCCCCAGTCTTTCAGCAACCACACTCACCCTTACATATTTCTTACTCTCCAACTGGTATAGCCCCCAAAAGAACCTTCAAAGTCCCTTGGGAAGCTTGAGGTCCTGCCTTAGGGTCCAGTGCCTGCCAGATCTATGGTATCTGCTTCCTCAATTCCTGTTTGTGTGCCAACAGAGATCCTCAGAGAGGAGACCTGCTGTGGTGGCAGCAGTTACTGCTACCAATACAGCTACTCCCTTGCCCTTCCCCTGTAGTAAGCTCCTTAGGTCAGCAAACCAGGTGAGGTTGTTAATCCTGCCCTCAGGGGATGTCTTGTTGATTCCACTGTTTGTTTCATTCCTGCCCCCAGGGCCTGAGGTGGTGGGAATGAGACCAGGGAAATCAGAAGGTTGTTACTGGATTCTCAGCTTCCCGCTCAACTCCTGTCTGCTTCTGCTGCTTTTAGAGTTGATTCTGCAGAGTTATTTTTGGTTGTTTGTGGGGAGTTTTAGGAGGGTAAGGAAGCTTCACACTCTACTCTGCCATCTTCCCACAGTACATCATCAGCCCTCAAATATTTGAAGAAAGCTATTGACTAGCTACACAGTAGTCTTCTCTTCTCCTACTGAAATAGTATCAGTTCCTTCAGCTAATTGTATAATGGCTTAAAGCTTTCCAACTAACCTAGTTGCCCTGCTCTAGACACTTGCCAGTTTATCAGTGACTTTCTTAAACTATGGCATATGTAGAACTGAACACCATACACCAGATGTAGTCTGAGGGGACAGGATAAAGTGAGACTATCACTTCCCTCTTTTCCAGCCGGAGATTCAATTAGCTTTTTTTTGGTTACCACATCATGCTATTGACTCATCTTGAGCTTATAGTCCACTAAAATCCCTTTGGCCCTTTCTTCCACTCTCTTTTGTGCATTAAAAATGTATCAATAACCATTTTTCTTTCCTTCTTTTTATTTTTTGGCTATTTATCCCTAGTACCCCTTCTCCCTGTCACTCCATCCCCGCCAACTGAAAGAAAAAAACTCAACTCTTGTAAATACTGTATATAACCAAGCAAGGGAAATTCCTATGTTGGTTATGTTGGAAAACATATGTCTTATTTTGCATCTTGAATCTGTCACTTCTCAATCTGGAGGTGGATAGCATGATTCCTCTGGAAGCATGGTTGATCATCAATCGCATTGACCAGAATTCTTAAGAAGGACCTCTTGTTCTATCTCATAGGATAATATTAAGGACCAAGAAGGACATCAGAGATTAAGTGGTTCAGTTCCTTCAATCTATAGATGAGGAGGGCAGCTGGGTAGCTCAGTGGAGTGAGAGCCAGGCCTAGAGACAGGAGGTCCTAGGTTCAAACCCGGCCTCAGCCACTTCCCAGCTGTGTGACCCTGGGCAAGTCACTTGACCCCCATTGCCCACCCTTACCAATCTTCCACCTATGAGACAATACACCGAAGTACAAGGGTGTAAAAAACAAAACAAAAAAAACAAACAAACAATCTATAGATGAGGAGCCTGAAATCAAGAAAGGTTAATTAGTGACTTCCTAGAGTTCATCCAGGTAGCAGTGGATAGCAGAACTGGTATCTGAAGCCAGGTCTACAGATTCTAAATCTACTATGCCCTATTGTCTATTCCCAAGACTCCTTTCTCTCAAAATCCAGGACTGGACATACACGCACTTCCCAGGCAATGTTGGAAAAAATATTTTCCCCTCTGCACCTGCTTTGCTGCGCTTTATTTCCCTGCTTTCCCCAGTATCAGGTTCCTTCTGTGGATCAGGAGAGGTGGGATACGGTTCCCCAGGTCCTCCTCCTCCCCCCAGGGAAGGCATCTTGGAAACAGCAGTAGGTCTGAGGAAGTTTCATTCTGTCCTATGGCAGATATGGAAGAAGCCTTTGTAGGGTCATGGGAACTGAATGTCTTGGCCCAACTCTTACATCCAGCTCCCAAATATTCTGACTAACTAGTTCCAGCTGTGTATAGTCCTGGCAGACGTTTCCCATACTGCTTCTAGGAAACTCGTGACTAATTAAGAGGGGAGGGAGTATTTCCCTCTG
Organism: Gracilinanus agilis; assembly: GCF_016433145.1. Classification (NCBI taxonomy): domain Eukaryota; kingdom Metazoa; phylum Chordata; class Mammalia; order Didelphimorphia; family Didelphidae; genus Gracilinanus; species Gracilinanus agilis. Next base: position 283,644,858 of record NC_058134.1, read on the forward strand.
AAAAACAGAGGTTTCTAGGGCAACAGAGATGGCTAACAGCCATACCCAGAAAAGGCAGCGAGCCCCTTCCAAGTTCTACCCCTTTAACGCTCTGAGAGGAACATTGAAATCAAGGGCTACTTCCCTCCCTCCCATCAAGAGCAAAGTCCTGGGCTGGTTCTGGCTTTAAGCAAGGAGTCAGAGATGTCCAGTCCTTCCTCTGCTTCCATTGCTGGTCAATCCTTTCCCCAGTTTACTGCTATTTTTTTTTTTTCCAGCAAGGAGGGGGTGTTGATGGTGCAAAAAGTGGGTGAGACAGAGGGAAGGTTTTCTAGTTTTTCCTGTGCTGAGACATCTCTGAGGAAGACGTGGACTTCACTTTGTTCCCACTCACTTTAAAGTTTGTAAAGTGCTTTCTCTCCATTTATCTGATTCCCTGCCACATTCATGTGAGGTTGACACAACTAGTATTTTTGTTTTCATTTTACAGAGAATGGAACCTAAGGCTCAGAGACCTCACCCATGTCACGCAAAGAACATATCGCTCCACTATCCTGCTTCTCATATCTTTCTGATTATTGAAAAGTACTCTGGGAAATATAACCTTTCCCTCCTCCCTTGTAGCCTGGGGCAGAGACAGAAACTGGCATCACTCAGGAAGTCAGGCCTTGTGGAATTGGGTCGATCTGATTGTCTGACACCCTGTGATCACATCCTCCATTCTCTGCCCCCAGCACCCCCACGGATTCTCAGGCCAGATGTTGGATTCTGGAGGTTGGCCCTGGGGGACGGAGGATGGTCATGAAGCCCTTGTGGTCATAGAGAAGTGAGTCAGCATTCACCCTTTAAAGGCATTCATTATTCCTGTCTGTCTTCCTTGGTTCCTCAACTCGGGGCAGCAGGGATGCCAATGATCAAAGGTTACCTCCTCTTCCAGGGTTGGTGGGGTCTTTTCACCCTAAGTTCCTGGTTCCCAACTCTCATTGTGGTTGTCCCCTGCAAAGCTATCTGAGGGGGTCAGTGGCCCAGCTCCCCCTCCTCTAAGTCCCTATCTTCCTACTCACTCTCTACATTCAGCCAGGGCTTCATAGACAGATTATTTCCAATTTTTAATTTTTTAAAATATTAAAATTTAATTTTTAAAATATTTTTTCCATGATTACTTGATTCGTGTGGTCTCCCTCCCCCTCCTGGAGCTGACAAGCAATTCCACTGAATTATACATGTATTATCACTCAAAACCCATTTCCATATTATTCATTTTTATAATAGAGTCATCGTTTCAAACCCAAAACCCAAATCCTATACCCATATAGTGTTTCCAACTACATTTCCTCCCTCGGTTTTCCCCACCGGCTTGGTTCTCTTAGCCAGTCCCTACCCATTTCCGATGTTCTTATCTAGTGCCCTGGGGAAGCTGTCCTTGGAGGTATAGGTCAGGGGCTGGGGTCTCAAAGGCTGCTGGGTAACACTTGTAGGAGACCAGACTGCAGGGAAGTCAGAATGAGACTGAGTCCTTCTCTCCCAATCTGCCCTCTCCCTGTCCTGGGCTTGGGTTGCCTCTGGAGGGAATGAAGGAGGTATGACTTGGGATTGTGAGTCTCTCTTGAGGATCTGTCATTTGTTCTCTGCCCTTTATTTTTTGGGGATCTGTATATTTGTGACTCAGCACAATTGTTTCACAACTGGGTGCTGGGTGAGTCAGGGGTACAAGAATTACATAGAGAGGGGCAGATGAATCAGGAGACTCCCTCCTTCCCTTGACAGGGTCCCTATTTTATGACTTTAAAGTAATTTTCATTTTTAAACGTCAGCTTCACAAATAACGATGATATAAGGCAGCATGCTATTCAGTCATTTTGACTCATCCCATTTAGGGTTTTCTTGACAAAGATACTAGAGTGGTTTCTCATTTTCTTCTCCAACTCATTTTATGGATGAGGAAACTGAGGCAAACAGGGTTAAGGGGATTACCCAGGGTCACACAACTAGTAAGTATTTGATGTCAAATTTGAACTCAGGTCTTCCTGATTCCCAGCCTGGCACTCTATTCACTGTGTCACCTAGCTGCCCATTAATTCTTTATCTCCGAGTTGGGAGGGAGGGCTAAATGAGAACATGAACAAAATGACCCCAACCTATTACAAGATGTTATCTCTAGGAGGCCCCTATGAAAGTGGAGAAGATGCAGAGTGTAAGTGGAAAGATCAGAATCAGAAGGGCCTAATCTGTCTCTATGTGGGCTTTGGGCAAATCACCCAATTACTCTGAACCTCAGTTTCCTTATTTGTGGAACTGAGCACTTGTAAGCTATTTAGGAGGATCAGATGAGATAATGTGTAAAAAGTGCCCTAAAAGAGTCACAAATGGGTCAAATTTATCTGGTATTTTACAGTTAATAACAAACGTAACTACTTTAATTAAGGCACAGTATTATTATTATCATCATTATCATTGGTTAAATTCATTACATTGGCATTCAAGGCTTTCCTTAGTCTGTTCTCCACCTTCCTTACCAACAGGATCTTCACTCTTTCCTTACACAAACCTTCTCTTTGCTTTAGTCATTCTTTTCTGCTCACTTCCCTCCTGCTTCTGAATATTTTGTATTTCCTTACCTTCAAGTAGTTGTTGATAGAATGTTTTTCTCATCAGAAGAAACTCCTTCCTCTCATGCTCCCACATCTTCCGGGCCAACTCCATGGCCATCTTTTCTTTTCTGTGAAATCTTCCCTAATCCCCTCCACCCGAAGGGTTCCCCTCTCTTGTCTTCTCTGAACTCACTGTAAATTCCTTTAAAAATTAACTATTAATTTTAAAAATATTTTTCCGTGGTTATGTGATTCATTTTCTTTCCCTCCCCATTCCCAGAGCTGACAAGCAATTCCACTTCACTGTAATTTCTTATGTTTGTCCCACACATTGGACACAGAATAGATTTCTATATAAATGTCTCTAATGCCTTTCCTCTGTTTCTCCAGTTTGTCTTGCACTTACCTTGTTTGTTCATAGTTGTTTAGATGCCATCTCCCCCACTAGACTGGGAACTCGTTGAGGTCAAAGCCTGTCTTTTCTCTCTGTACCCTCAGCACTTAGCACAGTGCCTGGCACATAGTAGGTAGTTAATAATGTTTAATGATGGTTTGACTGTGCATGTGTGTGTTTCATGTTCTTGTATCTTTTTATTTATCTTTTGTCCACTATTTCTTCCCCTCTACCTAAATATTAGGAGATATAATCATCGATGTTTTAGAGTGATTTAAAAAACCCCCCATCATCTTCTACCTTAGAATCAATGCATTGGCATTAAGGCAGAAGAGTGGTACAGGCTGGGCAATGGGGGCCAAGTGACTAGGAAGGGTCTGAATCCAGATTTGAACCCAGATCTGACTCTCAATCCACTGAGCTCCCAGCTGCTCCACTTTAGAGTGATTTTGAGTCTTGCAAAGTATGGGATGTCCACGATCTCACTTAATCCTTAAAATGATCCCATGATGGAGAGCTATGATCATTCCCATTTCAAAGAGAAGCACTGTGAGGCTCAGAGAAGGTAAACAATTTGCCCACAGTCTCACAGCAAGTGTCAGCCCCAGCCTTCACAACCTAGGTCTTCCCTGTGCCAGGGTCAGTGGCATTTTGAGCACAAGAACCTACCCTGGGTCCCAGCTGGTGAGCAGGATTTGTAACACTGGAGGGTGTGGAAGTGACTGTCCCACATGCTCCAAAGTCCCTAAAACCGAGTCTTTCTGCTACCCTCTGCCTCTTAGTTCTAGATCTCCTCTTACCACTCAGTGATCAGGTAGACCCAGAAAGTCCAGGGAATGCTAACGGGTCATCCTAATCCATGAAGGTAGCCAGCAAGATTAGGATGGGGCTGCTTAGGGCCCCGACAGGCCTTGCCTTTTCCCCTGGATTGTCTGTTCCTGCTGACCAGTCTGGGCATTTCCCACACTCCCACCGTCAGGACAATCTATTTATGATCGCCTTAGATTCAGGTGTTCGGCTTCCTCTTTGTGGACTGAGTAGATGTATGAGGACCCTGGAGAAGGGCTTTTTCTGCCCAGTAAGGCAGGGGTTAAAAGGAATAGTTGCAACATATCTCCTTTCTAGACTGAGTCACCTCCCTCTGCTGCCCCACTTCCCCCCCTCCATAGCCCCAGCTAAAATATTATAAAGAGGGACTAGAGGCAAAGGCGGGGGACTGGGAGGCTGGGACTTGGGAGATCTCTCAGCCCCACAGGGATTCCAGCTGCAAGAGACACTCTCCCTGGATTTGGGGTTCTCCGGCTGGAATGGGAAGCATGAACTGGAAGCTGCTGTGGCTGGGATGTCTCTTTCCCATAATGGTGGTAGGGAGGTCTGTGAAGCCTGTGGATCAGGAGGAGGCTCTGGTAAGTATTAGGGAACGGTAAGGGGGAACACCCTGGACCAGCAGAGAGGGTGGGGAGCAGTCTGAGAAAGCTGCCAAGGGGGACCCTCTGGCCAGGGACTTCCTGTTTCCTACCTACTTCTTGCTTCCTCCCTAATCTGATTTTTCTTTCTAAGAGTCCTTCTTTTCCTCCATTCTGGCCTCTTGCTCATCTTGTCTTGCTCTTCTTGTGGTCTCTCCCTCTCAGCCTCTACAGTCCAGTTTTCTCTGCCCCTCTTTCTCCTGCTTTCTCCAGCCCCCAGAGATTTTGTTTGATCAGTCAGAAGATGTCTTCCTCTTTGGCTCATAAATTGCAGAGAAGGCGCTACCCAGCATTGGTAGAAGGACTTTCCTCCACTGGAAGTTCCCTCTGACAATAAAAGGGCAGGTCCATTCCTTATCCCCATCCTTCCTAGGAGTACCTCATAAAGTATGGATACCTGCAGAAGCCTCTGGAGAGAATGACAGATGGGTTTGGGCCAGCAGAGGTGGCGGAAGCAGTGAGGTAAGAGAGGTCCAGGATGAATGCACGTAGGGGTGGGGAGGTGGGATAAAGTAGCTGTTTATGATTCTTAGCTACACAGCATCAAGGACGGTTATTGGCATTAAGTATATGTGTGAATATATATATGTGTATACCTATGTGTATAAATGTGTGTGTGCATAGATAAATGATAGAGGAAAGGGAGAGGAACAAACATTTATTAAGGGCAGCTGGGTGAATCAGTGAATTGAGAGCCAGGCCTAGAGATGGGAGGTCCTGGATTCAAATCTGATCTCAGACACTTCTTTGCTGTGTGACCCTGGACAAGTCACTTAACCCCCATTGCCTAGCCCTTACTGCTCTTATGCCTTGAAACCAATACACAGTACTGATTCCAAGATGGAAAGTGAAGGTTTAAAAAAAAGAACCTATGTGCCAGGGACTATGCTAAGCACTTTATAAATATTATCTCATTTGAACTTTACAACAAACCTGTGAGGTAGATGCCATTATTATCATCACTTTACAGTTGAGGAAAGGGTGGCAGACTAAGGTTAGGTGATTGATAGTGATAGAAGTGATGATAGTAAATGGCTGAGGCCAGATCTGAGTTCTGGTCTTCCTGATCTACCCACTTCATGCCGCCTTACTTCCAAAAGAGAGGTGAGAGAGCAATAGATAGACACATAGATAGATGACAGATACATACATTGGTAGATGAATAACATATAGGTGATATATGATAAGAATAGAGGATATACACAGATAGATAGAATGGATAGATAGATTAACAGACAGATGGATGGATGGATAGATAGACAGATAGGCATACATACATACAGACAGACAGACAGACAGACAGATAGAGTAGATGTATAGATAGTCTGATAAACAAACAGATAGACAGATAGATAGATAGACAGACAGAGTAGATGGATAGTTGAACAGACAGACATATAGACGGATGGATGGATGGATGGATGGATGAATAGAGTGGATGATAGATGAACAGACAAATAGATGGGTGGATAGATAAATAGTTAGAAGAAATCAGAGAAAAGTTTAGCATTATTAAAGGTGTTGTAGCCTTCCTGAATGCAACACACAGCCCCATCTCTTCCTTTGATTCTGTTCTGGGTTTAGCAGTGCTTGAGCCCATCCATTTTCACCAAGTCGTTGCCAAGATGTATTTACTCATCGGCTAATCCATTGGATCAAAGCCTTGAAAGAGACTTGAGAGGAGATTCAGTCCAACCCAGACCCTGAATCAGATTTCCTTCCCCGGTATCAGAGAATCCCAGCCTCTCACAGCTCAAAAGGATCTTAAGGATAATCCAGTCCAAACTCCTTCCTCATTTTTAAAAGTGAAGAAGTCCAGAACTGAAGCCGAGAGGAGAACATGCTCCAAGGTTATCTCAAAAAGCAGCCTGGTCAAGACTGGAATCCATTTCCGCCGCCTCTAGGCTTCTTTTTAATCACACTGTGCTGACTCTTCAATGACCTTTAATTACCCAGTTCCTCATCTTCTGCCCAGTTCCAGTTAGGCCTTGGTCTAAATTTAGTTTTTTTTAAAACCCTTACTTTCTGTGTTAGAATCAATATTGTATATTGGTTCCAATGCAGAAGAACATTAAGGGCTAAACAATGGGGGCTCCATGACTGGCCCAGGGTTACACAGTTAAGAATTATTTGAGGCCAGATTTGAACCCAGATCTTCTTGACTCCAGGCTTGGGTAGCACCACTCCTGTGCTATTTAGCTGCTCCTATAAATTTGGTTCTGGCAGTGAGGGTGAGGAGGAGTAGAGGCCTGAGGATGAAGAACATGATCCAGAAAAGGACAGATATTAAAAGAAAATGTTTCCGGGGGCAGCTGGGTTGCTCAGTGGATTGAGAGTCAGGCCTAGAGACAGGAGGTCCTAGGTCTAAATCCTGCCTTGGCCACTTCCCAGCTGTGTGACTCTGGGCAAGTCACTTGACCCCCATTGCCCACCCTTACCACTCTTCCACCTATGAGACAATACACTGAAGTTAAGGGTATTTTTTTAAAAAAAAAAAGAAAATGTTGCCTTTGGCTAGCAACTTTGATTAGAGAGTCTTTAGAGCCCTTAAAAAAATAACCCTTATCTTCTGTGTTAGAATTAATACTGTGTTTTGGTTCCAAGGCAAAAGAGTGGTAAGGGCTAGAAAATGGTGGTTAAGTGACTTGCCCAGGGTCGCACAGCTAGGAAGTGTCTGAGGTCAAATTTGAACCCAGGACCTCCCATCTCTAGGTCTGGCTCTCAATCTACTGAGCCACCCAGCTGTCCCTTAGAGTCCTTTTTTCTTTTTAAGGACACAGAACACAGAAAGAACCTCTTCTTCACTCCCAACAATGCAGACTAGAGGCCAAAGAATGGCTGCCATGATCTTTGAACCTTCTGTATCTGATTACCCAACAATATCTCAGGCATTATGGTGTATATTATGGATTTCATCATCCTCCATATCCCAATGTGTTTCCCTCTCTTTTTATTTAGAACCTTTCAGGAAGCTTCAGAGCTGCCCACCTCTGGGCGTTTGGACTGGATAACAAGAGCATGGATGGGGCAGCCCCGCTGTGGCCTGGAGGACCCCTTCAACCAGAAGATCCAGAAATATTCACTGTTAGGTAAGGGTTGAAGTTAGGAAGTGAATGTGGAAGATGGAGTGTAGAATAAGGAACAGGGATGGGGAAAGATGGATTGACCACTTAGCTTAAAGTGGCTACAAGTTGATAGGTGACGAGGGCATGAATTTCTTTTTTCAGATCTCTACCTAGATTAGTAAGAAAGTTTGGTTTCTGATTCATCTCCCACCTCCCCAGGCCGATGGCGGAAGAGGCATTTAACATTCCGCATCTTGAATTGGCCATCCACCCTCCCAGTCCACACTGCCCGGACAGCTCTGCATACTGCCTTCAGATACTGGAGCAGGGTAACCAACCTGAGCTTCCGAGAGGTTCAGGCAGGCTGGGCAGACATCCGTCTCTCCTTCCATGGAAAATACAGCGCCTACTGCTCAAAAGGTTTTGATGGACCTGGTAAGTCCATTTGGCTTTGGTCTTTCCTCCTGCCATCTTCAGCAGATTCCAAACTTAATCATTACCCTCCTCCTTCCTTCTTTTTATTATTCAACTTTGTGCTATGTACTAGTTCTTTCCCCACATCTGTCTTATCCTTAAAAAAACATCATTTAGGCCCTACCGTCCCTTCAAAGCTATTGTCCCATATCTTTCCTCTCCTTTCAGCCAAACTGGTAGAAAAAAGCTCTTTGTTGTCTCTACCTCTTTTCCTCTCACTTCTCAACCCTTAGCAATTTGGTTTGTGACCTTATCAGAAATTATTTTCTCTATAGTTACTTAAAAATATCTTATTTTTCAAATCTGATGATTTTTTTTTCACACCTCATTTTTCTCATTTTATCTGCTACATTTAACACTATTGACCATCTTTCTTTCTTCTTCGGATTTTTGTGACACTACCTTCCGAAGCTTATGCAGTGCCTGGTATATAGAGAAGCTTAATAAGTGCTCTCTCTCTCTCCATTTCTCCCTCTCCATTTCTGTCTGTCTCTCCCTCTCTGTCTTTCTGTCTCACTGTCTCTCTCTGTCTCTGTCTCTGTTTCTCTGTCTCTGTCTCTCCCTCTCTCCATTTCCTCCCTCTCTGTTTCTCTGACTCTGTCTCTCCCTTTCTCTCTCCATTTCCTCCCTCTCTGTTTCTCTGTCTCTGTCTCTATCTCTCCCTCACTCCCCCCTCTCCTACCCTTCTC